>NC_034409.1:48423158-48746615 GCF_002078875.1 Numida meleagris
CAAGCGGAGCTCCATCGCGCGCTGAGGTTCTGCGTTTCCGTATTCGTTCGTATAATGTAAATAATGAAGTCACTCTTATTTCATTCATTTCCTCATTCAAGAATGGGGATTCTTACCATCCTAAAGGGAATCTTTCATGTCTCACCCATATCAAAGAATGCCTGAAGTCAGATTCTGCAGCAGGGTGTAAATTTATTAGAACATTCCCTTCAAGAAAAAAATGTACGTTTTTTTCCCCCCTCAAAATTAGAGTGATTTCTGTTTGTTTCTATGTTTGCAAACTTAAGTCTTTATAAAAATAAATTATTTGTAAATGTTGTATGGCAGATGATCCTTGTTTAAAATACAATTAAAACGACGATCCACTTAAAACTAGTAAACTATGTTTTCTGATCAACTTTGCTAGCAAGTGTGGGACATCTGAAAGCGATATATTTCTTGGTCTTCTATGCTAAACTAAGGTTTATAATTTTGTATAAGAAAAGGACCTTGATAGGGGTTATACCATGAAGAAATATGCCTTTAAACTCTTAAGTATAAGAAAAAACTACCAGAAGTAAAGGAAAGAAAGAACATTTATACACGTTGCTGGAGCTAAAGAGTGAGTGTTACTATCTTAGAAGTGTTGCCCATCTGAAGTCAAGTTACTGTCCTCCATCCCAGCAGTAATTATCTCATTCAGAAATTCTCTCTTGTATTACCATTAAGATAAAAGAATCCATCAAAACTATGTATTCGTTTTTAGTGTCAATAGTTTCTCCTCTTTATTAAAACAGTATTTTGCCAGTTGCAAAAGAGCGTCCAACAAACTAGACTCATGGGAAACTGGCAAAATAAATAAATTTGCTTCAATATAATTGGATGGCAGAGGGGGCACTATAGAGAAAGTAGTGGTCCTGGGGTGAGAGTGAATTGGCGAGATAGCTATAGGAAAGAGACCAAAACCAGAGAAAGTTTCTGGAGAGAAGAGAGAGAGAAGAAAAAAATAATAAAATAAAAAGTCCGTCTTGTCAAGAATAGCTTCTCACAGATTTCATTGGACCTCATTTATTCATTTGGTCAAAGGGCTTATATCTCCTTGATATTTCCATTTTTCCTTGTCTTAGCCATGAGACTGTGCAGATCTATCATAAGATTGGTGATGAATTATTTATTTTGTTCTAGGAAAAAAAACTCAGTGCTAAGCGAGAGGTAAAAGTAGAAAAGCTAAATTACTCCACAAACAGGAGAACTAATGCAGCCTGTGTACAGTGTTTTTGCACCTTCTCTTTTTACACTCATCACTGCAAAGCCATCTCCCTGCTCTTACAGTACACATGTGCCACCCCAAGACTTGTGGCTGTGAGAGAAGGAGGGGGCAGGTATTAGGATAAATTCACAGTCATGTGCTGATCACCTGGCCATGGCAAACCTAACGAATACTTGAGGATTTGTTTCAGACTTTCCAGCTGCAGAGGCCCTGATTTTCATCTTTTTCCATATTCCCTGATTTACACAAAGCTTGTGAGGACATAAACTTTTGAGCCCGTTAGCCCCTGATCATATTATGTTGGAAATGGTTCAGGGATCACAACAAGTTCAAAAGCTACTGAAAAAAAATGGGCAGACAGAGTGATTTCCTAAGACTCATTTTCTTAAGAAACAAGACCCAAAAAGAGAAATAAATAAATTAATTTTTAATATATATTTTTTAAAAGCCTTTTCCAGGCATTAAGAGCTGTCATATTTCTTTTGGCATTCGGATGCGGCCAGATTGCATGCACTTTTTTTTTCATCTCTGTTGGAGAAAAAATCCTGACAAACCACTGCAGATTTAATACTTCAAATTTCCAGATAATTCTTTCCTGATCTTTGCCAAGTGGCCAACAGTAACATAGCAACATGAAGAAAAAACACCATGAAAAGAGAGGATGGCATGGGGCAGGCTGTTGGGCACTTGAACTTCAGAAGAAAAATACCACAGTTAGCTGCAGCTCCCTTCATTCTCTGTTGGCAATGTGATTATTTTTTTTTTAATACAAAATAGTTGTGACAGTATAGTACCTAGTATGGATAGAGAGATGCATCTAGGTGAACCATACAGTACATTCTACACATATTTACATCAGCATAGCAGCATTCATCCACACTTTGATGAGTAGGCAAGTTCATGCATGGTAATTCTTTGCTTTTTCTTGCTTTATTGGCTGTTCTTTAATTTAGGATCTTATTGTTTACCATGATCACTTGCTGGCACGGTAGACTATTTTTACCAAGTCACTAAAGGAAAAGACTACCTCATTCCTCTTCCTAACAATAGCTCTCAGCAAGTTCTCCTCCAAGACAGCTGGGTTCAGCGAGGGACGCATGCTTCCTTCATCCTTAATTAGAGGATGGAAATCTGCAAAATATCAAAGGCAAGCTGACACTAAATATCTACGATGGACATTAACTCCTCAGGATTCCAGGGAAAGGAGGTCCCCACATTGCCTGTAGGGTACTGAATTCTGCTTGTGCCACGTGAGATCTTGTATAAAATATGTTATTTTCTGGAGTTAGAAATAACTACTAATAAGAATTAAAATGAGCTGCACAATGGAAACTTCATCTTTGTTTTGTGATGTAATAAAGGTAATATTAATACTAGATCTACTCATTGTTTTTCATAGCCAAATCACATACCAAAATAAAAGATAGTAATGATGATACAATTTACTTTGTTTGCATCATATTATGATTAGGAAGAACAATTATTAGTAATATACAGTTCTTTCTAATGCCCGAGAGACCATCCTTAATCTCCTACCATTAATCTTAAATATTGTTGTGATCACATCCTGCACGATATAAAACGCATTGTAGCTGAAAAAGATGCCTTGTAAAAGTATTTTTACATATAGACCAGTGTTCACCTTCTGAAATATGCCTTTTTCTCCAAAAAGTCAGAAGCATTTCTGGCTACTGATCAGACTATAAAACTTCTTTGAGCTTTTATTTTGACTGATGCTAACACTGTGCATCTCAGCTTACTCATCTGTAAAAATGGATATAACATTTCACAGTAGCCTGGAATGCTGATCAACTGGATCTTTAGCCTGGCCCTATCTGAAAAAAGAATGCATTTTTGGGTTATATTAGCGGAGTAAAATCCTTGACTTCTCTTGCCATGCAGGATAATTTTCCTGAAAACTTAGCTGGCTAGAATCCTGTCTTTGTTGCAAAAAGCTGTGTTTTATACATCAAGATAATTAGCTCAGCATCAAATCTTAGAAGAAAAGTGTGAGACCTTTGCCTGCAGTGATTCTCAAAAAAATTACTTTCTAATTTCTCTGTCTTTCATCCTAGATATTTCTACTGTCACCATGGTATCTAAGCTCATCGGAGAAACTGTGTGAGGTTGTTGCTAGCTTGGAAAAGTGGTTTATCTAGTCCAAGACAACAAAGAGCTAAATGTTCTCAAAGTTATATGAATACCTTCCTCAGGATCTGGGAGTGAAGAAAAGGGAGCAGAACAATGGCAAGTGCTGTCCTTCCTATGTCAATTACAACAATTATTGACTGTAGGCATCTGGTCATAAATGAATGCCCTGGTAAATGCCGTCAGTAATTTCCCTGCTCAGCAAATGGGTATTTATGATCCCTGTTTGAGCTCAGGTAAAATGAAAAACACTGTTCTTGGCTGTGTAATATCTCATGAACTGTTTTGGCAATTAACTTTTTGCTATTCTTCTCTCTCCCAGAATTAAAAATAGTGTTTGCCTTCATGGCTTTTTTTTGCTTGTTTGTTTTTTATAATTCCTTCATTTAGGTTCTGAAGGGAATGAGCCAGTTACTAGCGTAGGAGATATGATTACTGTAGTGTTGTAACAGTTAGTAACCGACAACAAGAGGTAGAGAAACATACAACAGGGAAAATGAGAGAAAAATGAAGTAATGTGGAGCTATTTAATATAGTAAGTAGAAATGTTGGCACATCAACTGCCTTATTGATATTCATTCTGTTCAGTGATTTCTGTTTCAGATTTACAGATGGTTGATGTTTTTGCTAGTCGCCAGCCTCACAATTTCAGACTTTGTTCTGAAATGCACATTGAGCTATTTCCAAGGCACCTTGTACCCTGCAGGCTGACTTACACACTTAACTGTTGGATTCTCATCAGAGAATGGCTGTGCTGAAATAGATGTAAAGCACAGAAGTGTAATGAGGTCACTGGCGAGACTGAAGGTGTGAAAGGTTGCACAAAAATGTCTGTGCTAATACTGTAAAGCACAGGGTTTTTTCAAGCGGCAATGATACGGGAGATGGGAGAGAAAGCATCTTGACAGTCATAATCTGAGCTAAATTGGAAAAAATCAGGACTTCATGCCTACAAACTGAGTTAATTTGATATGGGAACCCGTGAGACTCAGGAAAAATGGCATCTCAAAATGCTTCCTCTATTGCAACATAAATTTGCCTCATAAATTATAGTACCATTCATTATTTTCCTAGTGCCATCTACTCCTTTGGAGTTCTCTGAGTACAAGATGATAAGCTCCTCCACACTAAAAATGTGTGTAGAATTTGTCTTGCACACTTCAGGCACTCAGTTACTAAAGTACTTCCATGTCTTGGTGCTCTGAGATTGCCTGTTCATACAGGGGTCTCTTTCAAATAGGCTACGTAAGAAAAGATTTGCTTTTAGCTCCAGTCCATTTTTGGTTTGTTGAAGTTTTCTGAGGATCAGGAAAAATTATCTTCAGCTGCAAGAATCTGAAGGACATGGACAGAGCAAATCAAATTTTTGGAATGGGCAACTGTGTTAATTGGCTGTGTTGTCAAATTATTTCACTAAAAGTCACCAATCTGTTAAAAGTCTCCTCCTGCCTTATTTGGTTATGACTCTGCTGCAGAAGGATAATGAGAAGCAATGTTAGCTGTTCACATTTAATAGGGCAATTGTTGAGACCACATGTTCAATAACTCCTACCAAGGTGACACCTTAGACGGTGAAGCACCGAACTATATTACATGCTTGAGTAATCAAGGCTGGAGTTTATGGCTTATGCTCATTCAGTTGCTTGAGTGCTTAATAGTATAATAGTGGAAAACCTTTATCTTATGTGCAGGTTTTCCAAGCTTCTTGGCACATATAACTTTCATACCTTTCTTCTAGATGGTGTCAGATAGTCAAAATGAATTTCCCTTATCAGTCAAGAACATTCCTGTTCTAAATCAGACAAAGCTAAGCTTCTGTCTTTGAAATGTAGTGCTGAAAAACACCTTGTCAGCTAATCTGAACTCTTAAATAAAATGAGACCTAACCAATGGAGAAGACAAAATCCTTAGAGTTAATTTTGTGTCTGTAGGTGTCCAACATGGTAGAATGGTAATCCTTCATGTCTTCCTGCAAGTCCAAACTACTAATGTGGTAAATTAACTTTTGTGGAATTATAATGGATAACAAAGCATACTTAGGTGAATAGTTCACTCCACAGTTAATGACCTATTGAAAGCATACATTCAAGAAATACTGATTTGAGGAACAGAAATCCAAAGGTCAAGAACATGCAGAAAAAAATATAGTGACCCACATTCATCATTACGGTTGGTATCCGCATAAGGGTTCATACTAGTTCTCATTCAGTAGACAGCAGTAAATTGTGGTTATGATCTCAGGATACCTTTGCATCTAGTGCTATCTCTTTACAAACGGCAATCAATATTTGCTTGGAAATAACACTCCAAATGTGTCATTGGGCTGCATTCCTAGGCATCTTGCTATTAACAACGTCATTCGTTTTTTTTTATGCATCACACTCTCTTATTTAATGCATAGTCTGTCTGGAGAGACAAGAAGTTGCGGTAAAGTCCAGCCCAAGAGAAGCTTGAGGTACATACCCATTCTAAGACACCAAGAAAAAGTTTGCTTGTAGGTGTATTTAGAATGTAACTACACAAGGACACTAAGCTGTGTAAAACACCTGAAAATGAGGTGGCCTTATTTCTAATGAAGATTTGAATGCGCATTTTGGGTGGCTTAGTTTAACATTGTTTTATCTTGGCAGATGGCAAATGTGCATCAAAGTAATTTTCCAGAACTTCAGAGAAATTTGAGTATCAATTTTGCAGTAAGAGCCAGCTAGCGTTATACGAAGAATTAATGTCTCCCTTTCACTGGAGGAGTTGAGATCATTTGTTCAGACTGTGAGAGGCTTACTGTGTCTTCCTCCTCAGTTTAATACGTATTCCCTATCTCCCATAAAGGTTGGAGGCAACTTTGGCCATGTACACTCTCAATCTGTCTTAGTGCCACTTCATTTTGCAAAAATAATTGAACTTTCACTGGATATGGAACTGGAACCTGTCAGGGGGGCTTAGAGATAATTCCACCATTCAAATGAGAAACCTGACCGCTAGGTAAAGAATATTTCTCATGCAGTCTGCTTCAGTCTGTAATTCTTTTGGGAAAAAGCATCTGCTTCAGCCAAAATTAGTGAGAAAAGCACAATCCAAAGCATCTCTTTTTACCTGAACAGGAGCTCTGGGCATGTGAAACTCAAATACTAATTCCCTTTCTGCCTAAATAATGAAGAAATATAACCTAAATTCCTACTACTTTGGAGAGTTCTTGAAAGCCTGAGCCATGCGTGAAAGGGGACACCTCTTCCACCAGGTCTGTGAACCTGACCAGCTATAACCTTTTTTTCCTTCTAAGTCTTTAAACCAAGCTAATCTATATTCCCATCTTTTTTTTTTCCTGATCTCAGCAAGTACAAAATTGGGGTTTTATTTGTATTGATCTAAACCACTCTTTTAATACTTCGGTTTTTTTTACCTACTCAGATAATTCAGTGAGTCATATAGCCTCAGCACTCTCAGTAGACTGATCTCTTGTCTGAATGTTCTTTCTTTTCTCTTTATTCATAGCTCCATGAAAAGGATCCAACTCCAAGTCTGGCTTTCATGCATTACCCCAGAAAAAGGACTTTTTGAGGAATTAGTCTCCCTCAGGATATAACAGCTTTCTTTATTGCTAGGACTCCTTGTTCATATAAAAACTTACCTCCTTATCTCTTTAAATACAGTGCAAACACAGACTTGGAGAAAATTAGGGAAGAGTATTAATCGTAGATATATAAAATTAAGGGGGGAACTAAAAGGAGACAAATTAGTAGGTTCTGCCACCACACAGAGCAAGTGTCACTGAGTGTGATGTATGTTCTTGCACGATGCTTCTGCCAACATCCTTCTCAACCAGGTTGTGGCTGGAGGAAGCTTGCCTGCCAGAGCCGGCCAGCACAAGCACTGCTGTGGTGGGACAGGAGGAATCACCTTTCTGGTTGCCTTTTGTTGCATGTGGTAACACGAACAAGCTAACCAAACTCAGACTTACAAACCTTACAGGCAGTCTTGCTTCCAGTCCGCTCTTCTGCAGCCACAAGCTCTCTGCAGACTGTGCTGCCAGGGCTCACTTTTAGAGCTTTTATTTAAATCCTGCTTGAATTTCACAGGTATGAAAGCTTCAAAGAGGGCTTAAAGCAGCCATCCTTTTGAACCTGTGCGTGTTGAATTTCTTGGAGACTTCTCTCATGAACTGTTTGCTTCATGACACACAGAGCTACTAAACTGTAAAGGCCTATAAAAGAGACAGACAAGTCATGAAAACCTAAGGCGGCTCTATTTATCCTCCTAATTCCTCAGTTATCTGAGATGAAAGGTACCATTTAAACGTGGATGCTGTGTCATAACCAAGTTTTCATAAGGATTTAAACTACTCAAAATATTAGCCAAGTGCCTTTTACAGTTTGATTGTTCAGTCACATCAACAATTAGAAAGCAGTGCTTAATAAAACTCAATTAGGCCATCAAGTTTGCTTTTGTATAGGAGTACAACAGAGCCATTGTTAGTCTTTTAGCAGTTTTACTTTAGCAGATTTTGAGACCTGCATTGTTTCTACTCTCTGACTTTTCATGAAAATAATTTTACCTCGATAAATTGATACTGTACCTATTCAACTATTTTAAAATGAAATCCACATTGGTGTTTTCTCTTACTAAACTGAGACAAGAAGCTTGGATTTTAACTAGATCTTGAAGATGAAACGTTAACTTGCTCATCTTTGTTAGGATCTCTGCTGAGACGACATACTGTTCACCCGTCCTGAGGTGAGAAGATACGACTTCATTCTAGTGAGGTGTGAGAGATCTCACTCTGATTCCTGCACCTTTGAAGTAAGACAGCAGTGAGTCAAGGTATAAACTGCTCAGAAGAATGAGGAAAGGTATATATTACTCAGAAGGAAGAAAGTCCAGTGTCTAGATTCCTATCTGCAAAGAGGACTAAAGAAGAAAGCAAGTAGCAGCTCACTTCCCTCATGTCCCTAATTTTGGCAAAGTCTCATTACCAAAGTGGGAAGCAGCAGGCTGCCCACCGGCTCTTGATGCTCTTACTCTGCTGGTTCTGTGCAGGAGGGTGAGGAAAGCACCTACCCACGGGTAAGCTGAATGGATACCTCTGGAAGGCAACAAAGCTGCCTATGTGCAGGTAACCTATAGCAAAGCCTCCTCTTACACATCACTCTGTGCATCTTGCTCTACAGCAAATTCCCTGCTTTTTCCTCTCAGCAGACTTTTTGTTACACACTGTTCTTGCTTAGTCATAGCTATACCCTGAAGTCTTTGTAAAATCCATTGCAACATAATATGTCGATGAGATTAAACATGGAAATCTCTGGATACATTTGGTAGAATCTGGTGGGTGCCTACCTCTTTTTGTATCATGCGTAATAGTGTACCAATGCTTTCCACAGTGAAGGTCTGATATTAAGTGTGGAAATCCTGTGCAGGAAACTGCAGAATGGAAACTCATCTATCAGAGGAGCTGAGTTTTCACTGTCCTCAAGAAAAGTTGCCAATGTTCACCTGTTGTGGAAAACAATACTTTCATGGGATCATGCACAAACAGAAACATCTGAAAGTTTTTGAAGTTGTGGCTTTTAGACACTACATTGTTAATTTCTTAGAAGAAATGCTGCTAGGAATGGACTAAAACAAAAATTTCAGCATATCCTTCCTTCTGCCCACATCAACCCAACAACTGTGCAGTATGTCCTAAGGCCCACCAAAGAGTGAGATTGCATAAAACAAGCTTCACACAAGAGTGACATAAGACATTAACAGTGGAAGTGCTGATGGCATCTGTGCAGAAGATGGTCCCTGCTCTCAGTGGCTCTTGGTCCAGCCCTGCTGTGTCACCAGAAGAGAGATGCTCAAGGGGAGGTAGAGCAGAAGGAGACGAGCAGACTAACACCAGGCACACAGCACAGCCTTCACTCCGTCAGCACGTCAAGTGCAGGCTGTTAAGAAGAGTAAATGTTCTCTACCAGAATATAAGGGCCCGATTTCTCTGTACAACAAGCACATCTATGTCACACAGAGTCTCAGCTGTGGCTCTGCCTATATGCAAGACTGATCTTATTATTCTGGGATCTCTCATTTGTCATCATTAAAGTCAGGTTCCTGCAGCTCCTTAAGGAACATACTCATATTTCTGATTAACAAATGCTTCAACTTTCCTATTTAATGTATTATTTTGGCTATCTTACCTACCTAATCTCAGGCTTGTCTCTCTATCAGCGTTATTTATATAGCATAAAATTAGCTGCAGTTGCTCACATTCCTTTGGCTAAAGGAAGCAGAGCTGCCTGGAAAACTGCAAGGTTGCAGCTAGAGCTTGGCTGGTGCAATATATTTACAAGCACAGAATTTCACCCCTGCCCCTTAGTGCAACATCGTACTCCTTGACAGGAGAGCTCCTGCCACTCCCGGCCTGTGCAGAACGTGGACTCGAGTGCTGCAAAAGACTGAGGAATTTCTTTTTACTAACACTCTGTGTTTATATCGTGACTATGGAATCAATACACAGTATAAAGTATTGCATTTTCCCAAGTCATGCACTTTTGAATTTACTCTCAGCAAATCCCATATGGCTGAGGCATTTTTATAAGAATGCAAGCAATTCTGAGCTCTGTAGAAAATGCTGAGTGCTGCTGGATGCAGGCAGAGAAGGGCAGAAGAGAAAAAAAATACATTCCTTTGAACACACTAATATAGAAAGCAATTAAGGAATACAACAATAATGAGCAATAGTTTTCCCTCATAATGTATGCCAAACTTTAAAGAGCAGGTGAGGACTCACTGAAAACAATAACAAGTAGCATAATGAAGTCCTGTCTACACAGCGATGTTACTTCAAATGCTTTAGATGAGTTGTCTCGCGTGCATTCTCAGGGATTGTTTTAAAGTGACTGGGCTTTCGTTTTGCATGAATGAAACCCAGGCTTACCAGCTATAAGCTGCATTGAGCTCAGACAAGGATTCTGTCCATTCTCTCAATGATTTTCCCTCATTGCATAACATGATATGGTTTATTTGCTGTCTGGCCCCTGAGTGCCCTCTTCTGTTACGAGATCATCTGGATTAAATCTAGCTGAATGCTGATGACTTCCTTTGCAATTCCAGCCCCGCCAGCCAAATTTGCACACTCCAGAGCACAGCCTCTTTTCTTCCCCTGATACTGTACCATGGGTTGCGTGTAGCATATCCATACCCAATTCTATGACATGCCTCAAGTACCACGATTTGTCGAACTGAATGCAAGAGAGAAGCATTCCTGAGAGAGGGACCAGTGCCACCAGAAAGCAACTACTGGTTGGACTACAAGAGCACGAAAGATGTGAGCAGGACCTCCAGGATTTTCCCTTCCAAATGCCCAGAATTGGGTGAGTTGGAAAAGATTCATACAAATCACCACTGAACCCCCAGTAGTTATGGGATTTACAATAGCTGTCAAATGATGTCACTTCATATGGGGAGATGTAGAGCTAAGGTATTTTTCAAAGCGCTACACTGAAATACAAAGGTCGGAGGTTACAAAAATGCTTTTTGAAATCCAGATAGATGATGAGCTTGAAAACGCTGCAGAGGGAAATCCTGCTATCACATCCTGTATTAGATTGCAGTCCTGCACCTCTAACCCAGGCAATATCTGGATCCCATCAGTGACAGTGGAAATGAGCTGCGGGAACCACAAGCCACTCTCCACCAGCCTGGCACTGCCTTCCCCAGCGTGGTCTCTGTGGTCTTCCACAAATGAGAACCCAACCCACGTCCTCACCTCGCGCTGCTTGGCTGCTGCTCTCCCTGTCGTGTAAACAGAACGGAGGCCCTGCAGGAGTTAAAGGGAGCATGGATTGCAGGGCATGCTTGCTGTTAACGGTGGAAGTAGAAAGAGAAAAGGCAAGAGCAGAATTGTTTTGGCTCATGCTATGTTCCGCACACTGCGCTCTTAGCTCCTTTCACATTTTATGAGACAAATTACCAAAATTAAACATTTCAAAATGCTGAGATTATGAGACACTTACAATCAAATCTTTAGCAATATAAAATTCTTGGATTTGGGCCAGTTGTTCTAAAGTCTGTTTCTTTCTCGTGCACATGGTTCTGACCTGCACGTGCTATCAGATACGTTAATGCAAAGACTGCATTCCATTTTACTATTTTACTATTTCACTATCACATAGAGCAGAGCAATTTTACCTTCTTGCTTGTCAGTATGATATCTCTCATTTACTCCTGCAGTTGAATACATTTCAGTACCGTTCTATGCAATGCTGCATTCCTTTCTGATCTATTCATTGCCTTTTTTGGTAGGACTTTTTCTTCATCTCTTGGAAACACACTTCAAGGTAACATCCCCACCAACATGCACATAGAACTTCAAGCTTGAATCCTATTGCTGGTCAGCTGTCACCAATCCTGGATCTTCTTCTCTCCTTCCCATTCCTGCACCAGCACAGGCTTTCTATAGAAAGGAGATGTGAAGTGGGAGGCATCCTACTTAGTTAAACACCACTGGCTTCCCTGGGAACATCAATTTCCTAGGGAAGCCCAGGCTGAAGAAGCAGATGGTAATGACATCCCAAATTTGAGAGAAAAAAGAAACCTATTATCATTGGCACTGTGTTCTGTGTAGAAATGACAAATATTTGCAATTTGTCTTTGGCAACCAAGACACCATAATGATGACGAACATGAGCCCTGCAAGCTGCTTGATGCATGAAAAAATGTTTCAAAATAGAGAATAGGAAGGAGTTGTCCATGAATCCTGTGAATGGCTTCTAGCACAGGAAGCAGAAGGCACTAAAGGAGCTGGAAGGATGCTTGTGACAATTTGTTTTAACTTGCATGCAAGTATCTAGCTTCACAGGAGGCTGGGACAAGGAATGCAACACACAGGGAAATTTGCTGGAAATTATGCAGAAGGAAAAAAACCTCTGAAAAATATTTGGATGTTATATTCATACCAGTACCTCAAGTGCATACCAAGGTTAATAAGAGTAGCAGTTACTTCCTGTAGGTCCCCAAGGATCTCTATGTTCTTTCCTGAATGCGGGAGTCATTTCTGCTATCCTTTCCAAAGATAAGTGTACTTAGCACTTAAGGTGTGTCCTGCTGGAGTTAAGCTGTGTAAGTAAAGGTCATCGTGAAAAAATGGGCAGAGGCATCCCAAAGTTCTCACCTTCCCCTAATAACAAAAGTTCTTAACAAAAAAAACAGTTACAAAGATGCTTCTCTTTCATATCTTTGGCTACAACACATTCATTTTTCATCTCTACATTCTCTCACTTAAGGAAGAGCAGAACAAAATCCCTCATCCTGTTTCCCTGAGCAGTTTGGACACTTCCTCCTTCTCTCCTAGATTTTGAGCAAGACATGGTGAACATCTGTCACTTGCAGCAAATATTGATCAGTGTCTGCAATGCTCCTCCACCTGACCTTCAATTTTCCAACAAAGCCCTTCATTATTCTGCAGTTACTTGGAACAGTCATCCAGTTCCTTTCTCCAGCACATTTGCCCAGTAAAAGGCATCACTGGCCAGAGAAGCAGAACTATGTCTAGGTCTCCCAGAGTGACAAGAGGAACGGCAACTGTTAACATTCACAGCAGTCCAGGGAGAAATTCTTATTTTTAATGCAGAAAAGAAGCCTGAATTTCTAAAAATCCTGTCATCAACTACTGTGTATCATTCTGTATAATTCATGAACTTTCCACTGTAATCTATGAGACTCTGCAGAAGCTTGAAAAACATCTTTTTTTTCTGTTTATGAAACCTGCAGCATTAAACAGGTGCCCCCATCCAACCACGGCTTCCAGCATAACTCAGCAACATCAGCTTTCCAAACGTTGAGGGATTTTCTCAGTCCTAGCATGCTTGAAGGTCACACGTGGTCTGTATTTCCAGAATTCTGACAGACCAGGATCATTCCAGCGAGCAGCACCTATCCAGCTGACTATTCAGATGGCAGCCAGAGCAGATGCTTTGCAGCCTTTACCATCTTGAAGTCCTAGCATAAGTACTCCTCATCCAGACTAGGCACGGAGAAGAATTACTCTGTTTCTACCTTTTTTTTTTTCTGCCAGGATCGGAAGGCCACAACCACGTCTCTTCCCAAGATGCTCTGCTGTATCACTGACCTGTTTGTATTAAGGGCAGGTGGAGTTCTACCATGTTTCCTCCATGCAGCTCAGCTGCCATTAGAAGTGGCATTGATTAACAGAGGGATCATGAAAACAGCTTGGTTTCACCCCAAACTGCAGAATCTAGTTGGCTCCTGTATGCAGTCTACACAGCACTGACTGTGCAACATGGCAGTTCTGCTACACAGTGTGAATGAATGGAGAGCACGGTGCATGCATGGGGAAATGGAGGGCAAACCAAAAAATACATCATTTGGATCCACATTTTTACTCTAGCTGATATACATTGGTTATTTCCAAGAAAATGTACTCTGAAAAGTTTTCCTTGTAGATATGGAAATGATTTCTTAGAAAGTCTTACCAGACCTATTCAAAACTGAAACATTCAAAAATGAAAAATAAACCTTTCTGAAGGCAACTAAGGTGTCAAAATGGGGCCATGTCGGATAATCTATCAAAACAGTTACAATTACTTAAAAATCAAGAAAATAATTTAAGGACATCTTACATCTAACAGTGGCCATGAGGTGGCCTCCTGAATTATTCTCAGCAAATTAAAGTAGGGCCATGGGTAACCTCCAGGAATGTCACTCGAAGCAATCTTCACCCGTGAAGGGGTTTTTCAGATTATTATTGGATGGTCCTGAAATCTGTGTTCATATGGGGCTCAAGCAAAGGAATACGAACAGCCGCTTAGGAAGGGAAAGTCCCCTCAATAGTGGATTTAAAAAAAACATAGACAGTTTTAACTCTGATCCATGAATTGCAGTTTTTAGACATATTCTTTTAATGTATATTTAGAGTCAAAGTACTTACTTTTATTCCACAGAACACATTGCCAGGTATTAGATGTGTCACCAATTACATTATTTATGTAAGCTACTTACATAATAGGCACTTATGGAACCTAATCGTTTATATAGAGCTTGACACAGAAACATGCAAAATATACACTTTTTCACATGGATATTATTTTTATATATACGTACTTGAATTTGATTATTATGTAGCTCTATATATGATGTATGTGTTCCAGTTGGATATATAAGCAAAGAAGGATTTTCTCGCATAGTATAGCTGTTTCAATTTCACTGTGTGCTTTGTTTCCCAAAGAGCACTACATTTGTGTTACATATGTCACGACTACTAATGAAAACTATTTATTTTTATGCGATCTGTAGCCAGAAGTAGTAAAGTTAATTCATTGAGCTTTCCTGGTACAGATATACTTATATCAGTAGAAAAAGTTACACGCATGAGGTAACGTTAGCTTGTCTCAGGAAGAACAAGCCATGTCAACATGAGGCACTTTACTGCTAGTGGAGCATATGGCTCAGGGCTGTTCAGCACCTTGAGATACAACCGTGAATCACAGAATATCCCGCGTTAGAAGGGACACATAAGGATGCTCGAGTCCAACTCCTGGCTGCACACACCACCACGCAAAAATCAGACCTTATGTCTGAGAGTCATGTCAAACGCTCCCTGAACTCCAGCACCTCAGGGCTGTGACCTCTGCCCTGAGCAGCCTGTTCCATGCCCACCGCCCTCTGGTGCAGAACCTGTCCCTAACCCCCAGCTGCCCCTCCCCTGACACAGCTCCATGCCGTTCCCTCGGGCCCTGTCGCTGTCCCCATAGAGCAGAGCTCAGCGCTGCCCCTCCGCTCCCTGTGAGGAGCTGCAGCCGCCATGAGGCCTCCCCTCAGCTCCTCTGCTCTGGGCTGAGCAAACCGAGGGAAGGTGAAGAACATCATCATGTCACTAAACAAAGCAGCCATACCAGCATGCTGTGTGACAGCTGCTCCGGCACGAACACCCCTCCCCTAGCAATGGCTGAAGTAACGAAGCCCGTACGAGTTTCCGACAGCACGGAGACGAAAGGCAGGGGAGAGATGATTCCTTCCTTCAGAACTGGCAGGAAGGAAGGTGCTTCGGTCAAAGTTACTCACGGCCGCTACACACGAAAACACAGTTTCCCTGGATTTTGCAAGTGGAGAGAGGAAACCAAGCACACGCCAGTTCCCGTGCCGCTGCTTTCTGCTTCGGGCGGGCAACGGGCCAGAGATATCCGTCAGCACCGGCCGGCCCAGTGCCGACGTCCTCACGGAGGAGCGGGGGGACGTGACACAGTTGCGGGTCGGGGGTCTCCGACACTCCCCGTGGGCGGCGGCGGCGGCGGCGGCGGCAGCGAAGCGTCCCCTCGCGTCCCGGCTCAGCCGCCTACAAGTCCCGTCGCGCCCCGCGCCGTCGCGCCCGATGCCGTCACGCCCCGTCCCCGCGGCCGCCCCCCGCCGTTGCTCCCCGCCCACTGTCGGCGGCGCAAGCGCACGGAGGAGGCGTCCAGGGCAAGTCTCCCTAATGTAAGATGGTGGCCGGGCTGGCAGCGGAGCGCCCCGAGCTCGGAGATTTCCCGTCTCTCGCCTAAAGGTCGTCGGAGCAGCCGCCTGAGCGCACGGCCGGCCGCCGTCACAGGTCCCGCCCCGGGAGCGCCGCTGCGGTTTCTTCCCCGCGTTTCTCCTCGCCTCCTCTCGCTTTCCCTCCCCACCCTTCTCCTCCTCCTCCTTCTCCCCTCTCCTCCTTCCCCGCACGCTCACCCACCGCCCGCCCCCGCCGGCCCGGCCGCCGCCGCCGGGCAGCGCCGCGCAGGGAGAGCCGCGCACACGCTCCGCGGGCCGGGCAGGGACGAGGAAGGCGGGTGAGTGCGAGCCGAAGGCCGGGCCGGGGAAGGAAGGAGGGAGAGGCGAGGAGGAGGGGGGGGAGCTGAGCCGCTCTGCCTACCAGAGCGCCGAGGCTTCGCCGGGACGGCGCAGGCCTCAGCCCACCCCCCCCGGGCCGGCCCGGCCCTGGCGGCGGGGGGACGCGCTGGGCCGGGGCGGCGCGCGGAAGGGCCCGGGCTGGGCGGGCAGGGCGCGGGGTGGTGCCTCCCGGGCCGGGGGCGCGGGGCGCGGGGCAGGGACCGGGCCGGGTGCTGCGCCCGGAGCGCCGGGCCTCCCCCGCCGGGCGCCCGCCGCCTCCCGCCCCGCTGCCGCCGGCCGTGCGGGGAGGCCGGGTGCGGGGATCGCGGCGTGATTCACTTCGGGGCTGCGTGGAAATTTCCTCTCTCCTCTCCTTCCTCCTCCCCAGAGCTATGGGCTCCATTTGTTCTTATGATTTGCACTTTTTTTTCTGTTCCTTGAAAGAGAGGCAAACATGGTAAATGGCAGCATCTTGTTTTTCGTGTTATTTTGGACCGTCTGTGTAACCTCCCGAGATTTGTCTGTTAGTAGAATAATTGGTATGTAACTTTCCGTCTCCGACTTGCAAAACACTGCGAGCTCTTTCCATTTTGTGCCTCAGCAGAGGCAAATGACAGGGCTGCGTGCGGACTCTGCGCCGACTTCCAGTGACTGTCAGAGCTCTGCCTGCCAATCTGAGCGAGCTGCTGCTGGCTGTGTGTGTGTGCAGGAGCGGGGGGGGAGGGGGGGGGTATATGCTGGATAATTACCTCAAAACGCTTCTTTACTATACCCGAAAGGATGTAATTGGCTTCGGCTTAGACATGTGTGTCAGCACGGTAATACCAAGCGCATCGTTTGCAGCAGAAAGTTCTCTTTGGACCATATGTTAATGTAAATATGTTAATGTAAGTCCTCAGCAGGTTAAAGCTGTGGACGATCTCTGCCTGCAGATGTTAGCTCACTCCTGCCCAAAAGTTTCAGAAGTTACTGTTGGCCAAGGGTATGTTTACCGAGCCTGTACCAATTTCTAACTTGCTGGGTTTTAACTCTCTGCATTTCATTTTAGTTTTAAGATCTCTCCGCTTGAGCATCCCTGTACTTTGTCTTCGTGTTCACGTGAAGATTGACATGAGCAGAAGACAAACTCGTACAGACAGATGAGTACACGGAGGAATGAAACTGCTGCTGTCCTCCCTGTATTCCTGTTTGTTTCTTGGTAGCTTTTTTCCCTTTTTGTTAAATACAGTCTCACAAAGAGCAGAGAACAAAATAGCTGTTTGGTTTGAGTAGAGGAATTGTTTTCAGAAGGCATTCAAATACTCAAATGTGTGTCTGATTTCTTAGCATCTCTCTAACATATCTGAACCCTAGGCTATACTCTAGTTCACTGAGTTGTACCTTAAGCCCTTGGGACTCTGTGTTAGTTCCTAGCTCATAAGCAAGATGAACACATGTAAGTGTTTAGAAACGCTTGGCAGTGGAACTTGGCTGAATTGCAACCAAAGTTCATTCTAGGGGAAGAGATTGTTTTGGAAAGGGGGAATACAATGATAAAATGATCTCTGCTGTGAACTTGCTGTTTCTTCAGGTGCCTCTTTTACTTTTTTTAATGGTGACTCTTGGATGATCCTAACAGCTGCTCTTTTTCCAGAGAAAAGGTGGTGAGCGCCTTTCAAGAATAACACTCAGTTAACGCATTGGTACCCCTTCTTCAGAAAGTTCAGGAGCTGCTAGAGAGTGCCCTCTGAATAAAGGGCTGGGGTTAAAGGACTTGGGGAGAGAATGTGTGCAAGTATGTGCCTTTTTTTCTACTTTTTTCTTTTCGCTTCATGGCAGTTGTTCAGGAAAGTTAGGGTAGTCTGTATGCAAGTGAAACATTTTGGGATTACTCTGACCAAGATCTTAAGTACAGGCCTTGAAGGCTTAACTTTGGCAGCTCTCTCAAAATTTTGCTTACCTCTTTGAAAAAAGTGAGATTATCTCAGATAGCAGTTACCTGTGCTTACGAAACATCTTAGCGGTGGCTGGTTTGGCCTTGGCCTAAGGCCTCTTAGGCCTTGGATGGCTGCCTTCATTGCCCAGGTAAGGTGAGACTGGTCACTAGACCTTACCACATGGAAGGAAATCAATTGCTCAGCAAGACCAGTAGCATCAAGGGTTGCTGAACTTTCATACGGAGGATAGTGTCTTAGGTTGTACAGACCACTGTTTGTCCCGCTTGCATTTGTGTAGTATTATTCCTTCGACAACTCTGTACAAAGATTGCCTAATTTACATTTTTCTGATCTTTCGACTGAATGTTTCGGTCCTTTAGGATTTTGGCGCTTTCTTTGCTTTTTAGTGTGTATCTTTGGCCTGTTTCATCACATGGGAACAGAGTAGTCAAGACTTGGTGAATAACTGGACATCTATTCAGGCCTCTTCTAGTTCTTGGAGAATAGTCTAGGAATTGGTACCTTTCAAGACATGGTTTAACATTTGTAAACACTTACCAGAGTTGGAAGCTGAAGTTAGGTAGGCTCAGGTCTTCTGGTGCTGCCTGTAAGCAAATCGGGAAGGCAATGTAAGTATCTAGCAGGCAGTATGAGTATAACCTCTGTGAATGAAAGTGTGCTTATGTTCTTGTGTTAAACTATTTAGATCTGTTAGGTGCGTGTTTTCATCAAACTAGGTTTTACTGTGTCATATCAGAAACTTTGATTGTATGTTTGGTTTTGTCAGATGGCATTCTTCTTGATGAAGATTCCCTTTAAACTCACACTTCTTATTTCAGAATTGTGTTAAACAGTCTCTCTAGTGTACATTCAGAATTCATGTTCAGATTTCTGGTTCTGGCTAGCTTTTATTACACTGCTTACGCTAGCTTAGAGAAAATAATCGGTGTTTAAAATAGTGATTTCCCCATAGCACTTAAATCAGGTGATTAGGTTTGGTGTCCTTTTTTTGAGCAGGTGTGGTACTGTTTTTTTTCCTTCCCCTGGCTGTTCTGAGGTCATGGCAAATCCATGGTATTTTTTTGTAGGCAGTCTTTCATTTCAGTGGGCCTTAGAGTGTTTCCTTGAACACGCATTTACAAAGTAGTTTATATACGTGTTATCTTTCCTCAAGGTGTTGCAGCATGTGCATGCATCTAAAAACACTCCAAAAGTACAGGCCAGAGAATGACAGTCCTTCTCATCCCTTTTCTGTGAATCTTAAAAGCTCTGCACTGTATTCTGGAGCAGGATATGATAGAATTAATCTCATACAGGTGAATCGCTCATTTGAGTATTTTTATCAGTTACTCGCTCTCTTGCTGGTTTTCAAACTGGGGAAAGGGGTTGAGGTCAATGTAATGGGTTCAGTGAGTCTACTAGTCAGTGAGTTTAAAGATGGATACAAAGGCCAAGCAAACAGGTCACTGAATTTGGTGGAAGCAGAGCTTAGCTCTGGGCTGGGGCTTGTTTCCAGAGCAGTACTGCGTGCTTCTACCAAGATCTGCTTTCTTATAAACGAAGATGGCAGAACTTCAGTTGTCTGTGAGTGACCTTCTCCTGCAATCTCAGCATCATTTCTTCAGTCTTGCTGCTCTCTCAAGAATGCAGGATAGCTACAGTGAAGTGAAATTTCAATTGAATGCAATATCTAATGTAAAATAACAGCAGTATTAAAGTTTTGGTTGTGAGCTGAGAAGTTCCCTGGTGTAGCACAGATCACTGGACTATGTCCTTCCTTTAGGTTTGTTACTTGTCACAGCAGTCCTTTATTGCTGGAAGGTAATGTTGCTATATCTTGTATCTGAGGGCAAGTACTAGTTAGCAGCACTATGAATTTCATTTCTTTCAGTTCTTGACATTGGATTTCTGCTAATGAATTCTGAGCAGAATCTCAGGAACTTTGTAGGAGTGACAGGAGTAAGTGAGAAAGTACTACGGCTTTCAAACGGTGCTTCATTCCTGCTACTACTTCAGCCCACTTTTGTAGGCCTCTGTGGTGAACTGCAGCCTAATCTTCTGGTTCTGACAACTGAGTTCTAATCTCTTCCACCCTGAACAGAAGGAGCAGTTACTTTCCCAGTGTGGATGTCCTTAAACAGTTTCTGTCATATAAAACTTATTACAGAGAAGTGGCAACTAAAAGGGCAGGTATCTTGCTTGTAGTAGGGCAGAATATGTGGCATACGAAGACTTGCCCAACTTCTCACTTTTCCACAGCGCTAAGCTGGCAGCAATTTGTTTTAAGAACAGTGAATTCAACAGATGAGACTTGCAAGAAACACATGTTGTGCTTATGTTAAGCTTTCTGTCGTGACTGTAGATTTAATGTGAAACCTGTTTGAATGATATGTATTAATTTTAATTTGCAGGGGTGCCGGCGCTAAGAGTCATAGAACTGTGAAGTGCTGTATCTGCCGCTGAAGTAATTTTATTACTTCGAATCGTGTTACAATAACTAACCCCTTTAAAATACGTATGTTTAACAATTTGAGTGCAGGAATGGAAGGAGACAATTCAATGATATAAACACCTGCTTTGGCATTGCTGACCTGAGGGAGTTTCAGTGATAAAAGTTTTGATGCAGGTAATGTGCCAGATAGGTAAGCATGGTGACTCATTCAGAGTTCCTGGTTTGCAATCCATCCTAGAAATTAAAAATTTAAAAAAAAAAAAAAGAGGAGGGGGTGGGAGTGAAGTACATACTGATAGTCACTAGATGTGTGGAGAAAGTGCTCAACTGCTTTCTTCCATCTACATTCTCTACAAATGTAGTGAATGAAGACAGGTATAGGTGGCTACAGAAGTACCTGTCAGCTCAAGGCCTAAAGCTTCACTGTGATCGGTAGAAGTTACCTTGGGCTGCTGGATAATTTAAAAATAGAAACTGTACCCCCTGTATTGAACAGCTACTGCTTCATTACATACGACTTTATTCTTTTTTGTCTTTTAATGACATCTAGAATTTGTCTTCAGTGTCTTATTTATAAAAAAAAAAAAGTCCTCTGAGAGCTCCTGAACTAGCATCAAAAGAAAGGCCAAAACTTGCTAGGTCAAAATCAGTTTTTATAGGTCATCTTGCCTTATAGTTAATGAGTGCATTTCCCCCATCAGTATGAAATGTAGGGGCCTCTAAACTGCTGGAATCAGTTAAAAGCACTAGTCGAAATGAGAGGGACCCAATAACATTAATCCAATTTGTCTTGTGACTTAATCTTTTCGCCATTTACCGTGCAACTGCTGCTCCTCTGAAGCAGTGCCCTTGCATGTGCTTCTGTTGCTTGTTTAGCAAGTTCAGTCCCTCTTCTGAAGACAGTAGGCTTTCCTTCTACATCATCTTAAGTTAAGGGTCAAGGAAGTTGTAACTGAGGAACCATGTTTGAGAAGTTATAGCTGCTTCTCATCTCTTAAAGCTTCCTTGCTAATACTTTCATTAGTGAAGTGTATACTTAATGTATTAATGTTGTGGTTTCAGTTATTGGCGAACTGGTTCTAGAGCACAAGGTGGTAAGCCTGAAAATAGAGGATGATGATCACTGGTGGCTTTCTTTAACATAACTGTTAGTGTATGTTGAAAATAAGAAAGTATAGCTGGGAAATTTAAGGGAATGCCAGCTTCATAATCATCAGGGCTGTCTTCTGCACATAGGTAGTCATCTTCCGGCTTGTTTACAGGTTCTTTTACCTCAAATAGTAGTTAGAACTGCAAGCATGCTTTGAGGTAGGTCCATTCTTTTGTTCACACCAGTTGTAGTGGCTTCCTGCTCTAATTGAGCCCTCTTAAAGCCATTAATTTCTTTTTGCTCATGGTCTCATTTTGATTTAACCTTCCAGGCTCGTGATTCCCTGGGGGTGGGGCAGTTGCATACCTTGTACAAGAACTATTGCTCTGGTTACTACTATATAAATACATAGCACAGTGAAACTTGGTAAGAACCAGCTGCGTTGTGTGACCATATGACTCCTTGACAGTGTTAAGAAAACACCTTACCTCAGTTGGAAACTGCTTTGAAATGATTCTGTAGACAGCAGTGTCTTTTTCTGGGCCACCAGCAAACTGCTCTCAAGTTCACTGGCCAAAAGGAAAGCAGCCATCATCAGAAAGAGGCCCACAGTGGCAATGCTTTTGTTTCTTTGGCTTTGTTATACAGAATGTAATCGAAGTGAAGAACAAGAAAACGGACATTTGGAATTTAAGTCCTTATTCTGTCCTTACTGATTGTCCGTTTAAATTTTGTGTGTGCGCACGCTCACACATCTCACCCTAGCGTGTAGAGGTGAACCAGAATTTTTCACATAAATGTAAATTGGTATGAAGAGGTGAGAGGCAGGTTCCTTTTGGTGTTTACAGTACTGTCATCAACCATGCTTAACAAATGAGCCCCTTATTATTGGTTGAGTGGAACAACCAGCTGCTTTTTCTATTCCAGTGAGAATATACCTCTGCAAGCTTGAAGACCTCTTCCATAGAGGTGCAGTGCAGCATCTTCTGATAGTATTGTGTTTTCCTAGGATTGATGATGGACTAAGGAACTACGCTATTACATGGAAATGCAAGGAAGGAGAAGGACTCAGTGCCACTGTATGTTTTATTTTACTAAATAGAAAGCTAGATATTAGAGAGCATCCTCTGATAACAATGTAAATGTTGGTGAGGCCTCCTTAACGTTGTATTCCTCTTGTATATTTTTCCTTTAAAAAAATAAAAGTGTGGCTATTAGATTTCTCTTAAGGCAGTTATTTGAATCTTGTATGTATTCTGGTTAGTTTATGTCTCACATGGGTGTAAACTTCTGAAGGTACTGCGTTCAGCTGCTTTTGCTCAGTAAGAATTCAGAGCTATCTGTTAGCATGGGAGGAAGCAAATAAAACCTGTGAAGTAAAGCCACAGCACTTAAAGAATATGCTGGGCAAGTGCATTTGCAGTGCACTTGAGCTTCTGTGCTTTTTATAGCGTATTTGTCATAGTCTGGCAGATTTTTTTTTTTTGGAGATTGAGTTCAGTGTTTTGTACGTATCTAGTGACTTCTTAAATTCACCTGTCTGAATGAAAGCAGTTCCACATAGATTAGTAGAAGGAATTTATCTAAAAAACAGTACTCTACACTCCACTGAAGTTTGTGGAAGTTGGTGCTCTGTTTTTGAGTGTTTCTTTTTAGAATGCATTTTTTTTTTCCTTTTTTGCCCAGCCTTTTTGGATAACAATCTGGAGAATGATGTCCCTAGGATACTTCTTAATATTCTCCCTTCTTTTTTTTAAGACAACTGTTTTGTAGGTGACTATCTCTAGAATTTGTTTACTACAGCATAAAGGTTATCTTCAAGCAATTATATACTCTTCCCCATTGAGTTAAAGATACTTCCCTGAATGCAGGTCCTGATCTTCCTCAACATTGTTGTTTAGTAACAGATATGTATTTCCCTGTACAGTAGAAGATTGTAGCTCATGTACTAGACATGTGGGAGGCAGGATTTATGATCTTGAGAGAGTACTACACAAAGCTATCATCGCTCTGGATATATAGCAGTTGTGTGGAATGAGAGTGATAGGAAGATTCTTCCATCCTCTGAAGTTTACCCTGCCGCTAGGTTGAATATATGAAGTTTGGTTTGCTTTCTGAAATATAATTCTTTTTTTTGCAAATACAAGCCAACGTATAAGCTACAACTTATTTTAATCAGTTTTAGACTACTTGCAAGTGCTTATACCTTCTTATTGTAAACTTGTGAATTCTTGAAGCTCGCTAGTATTTATCCTGTTGGAGATGCAGCCTTCTCTTGGAGGCATTGATGCAATGTTGTTATCAGGTGTCTTTAAACTCCCATTTTTAATTAGAATAAAAATTCCAAATTATTCCAAGTTATACCGAATTTCTGCCAAAAGGAATTGAACTTAGTTCTTTGTAATGTAACTTACCAGACTGTCTTCTGATTGTAGTTTCAGTCTTTATCTTCATTTGTATACTGTCTTAAAATTTCTTATCCTTAATTCTCTCTGGTAAAAGTGAATGATAATTTGAATGATAATTAATAATTTCTGGGACTTGTTGTCTCAAATGCCTAGGCATGTGTATCAGAGATCTGCTCTGCATTGTTTTTTGTTGCAGTGACAGTCTTGTTAGGTAAAGAAATGCTGAATTAAGTATAATATCTCACTTTCTAAAAGGTATATTTTATAGAAAACTACAACGTATGCTAAATTGGTAGAGAAGCTAGGAACAGAGTGGCTACTTCTGAAGTAGATTTCACTCTGGAATTGCTAGTATTTCTCCTTTTTGCCCCAGCAGTGTCTTCAGGAGATGTAAGGTTCTGAACTACAACCCAGTCAAAAGTGAGCAGGGAGGACAAACTTTTTAGTGAGCAGTTGTTCTGTTTGAGTTCCTGATATGCTTCCAGTTCTACGTGGGATATCTTCTGTGTTCTTTTCCCTACCAAGTAAAACTTAAAACATTCTCTTAAAAAACAGTAATAATCCCAAAATGTGCTTGAATGTGACTATGACATGATAAACATTTATGCTCTTTGCTGTTGCGTGAGCTGTGACGGTGAATCTCTTGAAGCAACATCCTACTGTCGTCTGTCCCAAGAGTGACCTAAGCACGGTGTTCTTATTTTCCATGGTTAAACCAAACTGAGTCAGTGTTTTTCTTCAGCTAGTAGAACAAATGTGTCACTGGCTTTATTTGATACTGCATTTTAGCTAATTGTGCCTATATTCTATCCGACTAATTCCTCTAAGTTGCGAAGAGATAGTAGATATAATTCTATACATTAAACTGTAGAATTCCAGATTTTGGCGAAGACCAATCCTTTGATGCTTTCACTGTAAATCAAGAAATAGGTGGAAGTTATACCTTTGGTTTGTTTCAGTAGTGTCACAGATCTGGATACAGCGCTATATTTGCAATCAACTTTACCTTCCAGATGTGCTTACACAACAAAAAAAGTTGAATTGCTTTAATTGTGCATTTTATTGTTACTTTGCTGTTGCTAACCACAGGGGCTAATACTTCAGTTACTTGCGCACTCTAGAAGAGTTCTGAATGTAGGTGCCTAAGTGTAGATATTTTGTCCATTTAAAGTAAAAATGGACTTGTGTATGTTAAACTTCTTCTGTAACTTAATAGTTTCACTGTAACAGATGGTTTTACATGCTAAGACTGTTTCATTGTGCAACAACAATCTTTATGCTTTATTAGAAGATTCTCTAGCATAACTTTTTGTACCTGATGTTGCAAATACAGGCTTTGTTCTGTGATTTGAGCACACTTCTAAATCTCATTACAGCTAAAAGATAAATTCCATTGCGTGAAGTTAGATACTACTTAAGTGTTTGTAGGAATCAAGGCATTAATTTTTAGTGTTCTGTTTTCTGCCTTAAGCGCTGTACAAGTTCACCTTATAATGCATTGCTGTGTTGCCTGAGGTTTAAAGTGAAAGTATAGGCAAGCTATTCATCTAATATTATTGTATTTCCAAGCTGTTAAGTGTTCCTTTGCCCCTGGTTAACAAACTGACTTGGCTACTCTGCGGTAAAAGGTAAACATTGTCACTTCTGCAGAAGTCAAGTTTGCTTTCTTTTGCTCTCACGTGGCTATAAGGATCCAAGTGAGTCAGTGTCTGAAGCAATGGTTGTGCTGTTTCTCAAGTTTTAGAATAAGATTGAAGGCACTGACCCATTATTACTTTTGCTGTACAATTCTTGGTAGCTCAGGGATACTGAATGATTTTCAAGCAAGTGCAAGGTCTTACTTGGGGGAATTGAGGGGAGAAAAAGAGAACAAACTCTTTGGATAAGGAATAGAGACCCTGCTCGGTTATAGAATCATACAATCGTTTGAGTTTGAAGGGACCTTTAGAGGCCATCTGGTCCAACTCCCCTGCAATGAACAGCTGATCAAGGAGCTCAGAGCCCCTCCAGCCTGACCTTCGATGTCTCCAGGGATGGGACATCTACCACCTCTCTGGGCAATGTGTGCCGATGCTTTACTACCTTTATTGTTTTTAAAAAAAAAAGTTTCCTTATATTCAATCTAAATCTCTCCTCTTTTAGTTTGAAACCATTTCCCCTTGTCCTGTTACAATAGACCCTGCTAAAGAATCCATCCCTTTCTTTCTTAGAACTCTCTGTTAGATATTGAAAGGCTGCTCTCAGATCTCTCCATAGCCTTCAGCATGTCTGCTCTCCTTCAGCTAGGAATGAAAGAAAGGAAGGGGGGCTTCCCTAAGAAATGCAGAGAAGATTTCCTGTTACTTTTATTTAATTTTTTAATGAAACGTTGCTGTTTGTTCTATTATCTTTAGATCTCTCATCATTCTTT
Source organism: Numida meleagris (assembly GCF_002078875.1). Lineage (NCBI taxonomy): Eukaryota > Metazoa > Chordata > Aves > Galliformes > Numididae > Numida > Numida meleagris. The sequence continues at coordinate 48,449,672 of NC_034409.1, forward strand.
TGAGGAAAAAGAGATGGAAGACATCTTGGTTATGGGATTTCTCAGTAGCTAACTATTTCTGATTTTACTTGCTTCACCCAAGAGTGTCTGTATATAAATAGCTAATACTGCCCCAAAGTATCTTGCCATTAGCCTGCTCAATTACTTTGGACTGAATGGAAGATTTGGGAAACTGACATAAAAAAACTTATAATTGTCAGTAGGGCACTATGACTTCCCAGAACATTGGAGTGCTTGTGGCTCTTTTGTTGTTTCACTTTATCACCTGATGGTTTAGATAGCAGCCCTAGTAATGCATTCTTATTCTCTCTTTGAAAGAAAATAAACTTCCTCAAAGTACACATAGCAGAGTTTTTTTGCTTAATTTCTGTGGATCTTATTTACTTGCCCTGCTAGATCCAAATATATATATGTATTGACTGTAAAAAAATTCTGCTCTGCTCAGCAGAACTGTCGTTCATTTGCGTGGGTCTTTTTAAAGTTTTTCCATGAACTAGAATTAGTTAGAAACAGAGCTGCAGACTATGTATGAAATCTTCATTCTCCCTCTCTCCCCCCCCCCACCCCCCTCTTTCTGTAGAGATGTATCTTGGTGAGGGATTGTTGTGAGCCTCAGGAAGGTGGTGTGCAGCTCCCATTTCAGCTTGTAGTGTGGCAGGTATTGGTATGTCTTGGGTCCTGCTGTTGTCTTTGGGAAAGTGCAGAGATGAAGCAATACCCACCCTGATTCAAACTTCATATTGTTACATGAGACTTGAACTTCTCGTGTACACCTAGTAAAACTGTTTTGCTGAAATTCTGTTATTTGTTTAATACCAGTATTGACTATTGCTGGTACTCTTATCAATGCTGATTTTAGGCATTACAGTATAAGAGGGTGACAGACTGGAGCGGGTTCAGTGGAGAGCCATCAATGTGACCCAGTCAGTTTGGTGTCCTTTTACACTGGGTGAGAAGAGATGAAGGGAGGTATTCAGCCTGGAGAATGGGCTTCAGTAAGGGGAGAACTAATAGTGACCACTGGTACCTGTGGGCACGCTGTTGAGAATACTGAGCCAGGCTCTTCACAGTATGTGGAGGGCAGGGTGGGCATGAGACAGCAGGATTGAGTAAAATAATTGGATTTAAGAATAATGTTTCACAGTGAAGATGTTAACTGTGGGAAGAGATTGCTGGAGGAATTTACTGTGTCTATCTTTGGCTACTTATGTTACCCAGCTAGATAAAGCCCTGAGTAGCCTGGGCTGTTCTTGCTGGCTATGCTTTTGAGCAGAAGGTCAGTCAGAGAGCCTTTTAGGTTCTTTCCAGCCTGAATGATTCTATGATGTTGTAACAGAAAAGGCATGAAAACTCAAATTCATAAATAGGAAGTTGTCTGTGCTGGCATTTGAAACTGAGTATCAGTCCTGAGCCTATGTTAACAGCATTAATGTTGATAATGTGGGTTGAGTGGAAGCACAAAAAAGTTTTTAAACTTCAGGGAACTCCTTGAAATAAACACTGGAGCTTATGGGTGTAATACAGAGAACTGCTGAATTTCTTTCTCTGGATAAGTGTGTTATTTAAAAAAAAAAAATCAAGAAGCTTGAGCTGATTGCTTCAATCATCTCAAAAATTCAGTAGTTCAGTGCTTAAATTCTCAGAAATGAAGAAACTTTTGTATACACTGTCCATGGTACTGCAGGTGCAGCCTGTGCCCCTCTGCAGCTTTAGTAAGCCTGAGAATGCAACAAAAGCAGTGATGATGGGACCGAAGATGGGTAGCTTGTGTGTCTGTTGTTTTCTCTGCTTTGTTTTTCTCTCCTGTAAGGTTTTCTTTTCATTTACCCTTTGAGCTAATATTTCTGTTTGAAGCCTCAGGAGTAGTAACAGCACTGTTTGTGGCTAAATGCTGGTTTTTGTAGTTGTCTCACTGGGTAAAGCATGAGAAAGTGAGCATGCTTCACTTCCGTTGGTTAAGAAGTACAATTTTATTGTAGATAATCCAAAATCTACTTGAAACTGCAAGTATGCTGTAATTTGTCTTATAGCAGAATTTAAAGTCTCAATTTTTTGCTTAAACCAAGTCCTTTAAGTAGCTTGCTAGTGAGTGGCAGTTATGGATCAACAAATAAAATATAAAATTAGCTGTTGAACATAGCTCTAGTGGTTCATAACTTCCCCAGTGTCCCCTGGGAGCATGCAAGTGAGAAAGGAAATCTAGTCCTAGCACCCAAAACGTAATTCTCTTGTTCTTTGCGCTGTGCTTATGGATAGTATCCTTTATACTAGTTACTCTAGACCTTACAGGTATTCTTTTTTCATTCTTGGGAATTTTCTTTGTGTAATTAGGAAAGCTTTTAAACTATTCCTTTGTTATGATGAAATTGTTGTTAGATGGAAGTGTAAGGATACAAGTAGCAAAGTACTGAAAAATTATTTATTTGCTTTAGAAGAAGACTGAACAAGAATTCTCCCTTTTCTAATTGTTACATACTATTTTGGCTTAGTGGCACTTGGAATTGAAAACTGATTATGGACTAATGAACTAATACAGATATTTGTAAAATATTCAATACCTTTAAAGAAAGCTGTGAAGAAAGATAGTGCTTGAACTTTTTGCATGTTCAGTAATATTCTTCGATTCTTTGTCCATCAAATAAGTTTGGCAAGAATAACATAAATAATCATACAGATGTACCTTAATTATGGCCTGGAGGAATGGGGAGGTAGTTTATTCAAGTTCACGCTGGTTTGTGACTTTTCAACACAACCGGTAACTTAGTGTGGTAAGGGCAAACTGGGGAACTGTGTGTACTGGATATCTGGACTGCAGCTGACAGTTATGATGAGTAGTTTACATATCATGGTCACCACTAACCCTGAACTAGATCTGGGCACCAGCTAAAAGGTCAGAGTTCTTAAACTTTCAGTGTCTGCTGGAGAACTGAAGTTCTGCAAAGGACATAATTTTGGCTTTCTACTGTAAGCAAAGCAGAGTAAATGAAGGACAGGATCTTCCTCTAAATGTGTAAATACTTTCTTGGAAATGTGGAACACAGCAGTACCTTTTCTGTTGTGAGTTGTTGCCATTTGCCTCTTGTGTAACTTATCAGTGGATTACATTTGTTATTTTGACTATTGTTAGATATATTGAAAATAAAATGTTAATAATGTTTCTCCATTTAAAAATGCAAATGTAGTGCTTAGCTCAAGTGTTATTTTTGAAGAGTGTGTGTAGGGGGAAACTACTTACGCCATATAAGCACTTCTGTATCGTAGTCCTTTTATAGGTAATTAGTCTAAGGGAATGATTCTGAAAGACAAAATGACCTGGAAAGGTTGGAAAAAAGTTGAGAAGCAGACTTTAACAATGTATTTTATGGTGAGAAGTAAACTTCTAAGCTTTTTCTTTAAACTCATTTTGTCAGTTAATGTATTTTTAGGGTAAAATACATTATGAGAATTAATTCTAGCAATGATTGACTTCAGTTGAATCTAAAATATTTGACGTCATTTACATATAGATATGTAATGGATTTTGCCACTTATACCTTAAATCCATGTTGAACTGTGGGCAAGACTAAGAGCAAGCTTTATAGACGTGTCTAAATGGGAAGCAAGTGTGGCTGGGGTGTTCAGCAGCTATAATGCTGCATGTTATAGATGCAACGTGATCATTCTGTAATAGATAGTTAAAAGATCTTTGATCCCCTTTTAAACTGCTGCAGGATGTTTAATTTACTGCGCAGATATAGTATGAAGAAAGCTCTATTGTCCTTTTCCTCCCTTGTCTGAAAAGACTTGGCTGTGAAGGGTAACTTGTGATGTGTTCTCTTGCAAGAGTATCATAAAAAAATCCCTTCTTGCTCCTTCCCCTATTGGTGTAGCCGTTGTCTTCCTCTGCAAAGCCATAGTTGATCTTGAACTTCCAAAACAGCCGTGCTTCTTTTTGCTTTTTATTGAGAATTTTTAAATGGATTTAATAAAGTATTCAATTTCGGTGAGAATTTAGGACATCAGAATTTGGGATCAAGGGCTGAATATATTAAGGAGCCTATTTATAATTAATAGCAGTCAATAATTACTGAATTTTTGAAGTATTGTATTCTGTCATCCTGTCCCACTGTGCAAAAATATGCTTTGCTATAAGCTGGCTGAAATTGACACTGAGGATTACTACAGGTGTGCAAGGCTTGGATACAGAGGTGGTATCTTTTTGTAAAACCAGTATGCCTGTTTACTATATGTGTTGATTTAATAAGATACCACCTCAGCCTGCAAACCTTGCTGATGTCCTTAAACCATGGTGGCTGCTTTGGCGTAGGATAGGAGTATATGTGAGACACAAGGATATGACTTCTCAGTCTTTGGCAGCCCCAGGACTCTGCAGCGGTGCTCAAAGCTAGGAGGAAGATGAGTTTTCTTTTCCTATATGTGCGTTCTCACCCCTTCTTGTGACTGTCCTTGACTCGTGCCCCACTGTTCAGGAATGGCTGCTGTGGTCTCATGCTTTGTTTTTGGTATTAATACGTTTGTGTTCAAGTACAACAAAGTGACTTGTGATTTGAAGTGGTAAACCTTGATTCTGAGTAATGTTATATCTTTTTTTATCTTACGTGCTGTGGTCTTAATCAAGGAATTAAATACCCAGTGGCTGTTAATATTCACTGAATAATGTTTGGAACACTCTTCAGGCTTTCACTGAAACTGTTTTCCTATGAAAATCAAAAAGCTAAACTGTAATGCAACTTTTGGGCAGTAGTACTTTACCTTGGGTCTTCTTGCAGGATTGGTCTTGGGGAGCAGCAGGAGAGCCTGGCAGCTGTTGTAATCTGTAATCCTAAGGAATGGGGGCAGTGGGAAGAGTGTCTCTGCTGCTGTCAAGACTTTTTCTCCTGGGAGAGGACGTTACTCTTCTGTTTCTCTTACTTTGGATTTCTTCTTCGTGCTGCCTACTCCACCCAATGAGAATTTCCTTCCAGAGTTTGGGAACTGAGTTGCTGACGCCAGCAGCAGCAGGAGCGCTTCATCCATTTCCAAAGGTTTGCTGCTAGTATGAGAGCTGGGAATTTATCTGACTGGTGTTCTAGTCTAAATTTGGGAACGATGAGGTAGTTGAGACATGCATACATCTACAGGTTTCAATAAACAGAGTGAAGGAAAGCAGTAAGAAAAGCCCATAAAATTAAAGCTGCTCTTCATTCACCCTGAATTTTCATTGCCATGTTAATGCTTTACAGGTTGTCTGAACTACCTGTCTCTTTCTATGTGCATTATAGTATCAAATAAAACTCTTGATAACATCTGATTTATCTCTCCGTGTGCACAATACTGATTACAAGCCTTTCTTTACTGTAGTACCTAAGGGGAAAAAAAACTGCTTTTCACATTCAAATTTTCTTGCTTGAAAAGCAGACAAACATTTTCTTCTGCTGTGTGTCGTACAGAGTATTTTATCCTCTTTGTTACTTTATGGATCTGGCCCTTATGCAGATACATATTAAAGACTTGGAGTATGTAGACTGTTCCAGTGAGGTGACTACAGAACTTGCCAGGAAGCAGATAACCTGTGTGCTATGTCTGTGAACATGATCCTCCCACCCCCCAGACCTCAAGGGAAGGTGTTCTTGGACTATTTTGTTAACTAGATAAATGGTTTTGAGAAGTATCTTTTTAAAAACTGGAGTATGTCTTTGGTGTGGTGACTTCTGATTATTTTGAAACTGGGCATCTTTATTGGAGGCAGCAAAAGCACTCCTCTGCTGTTGGAACATTAATGAGAGTTTTCTGGATGCCCTCTAAAACATTTAATTGCTAGTCAGCGCCTTGCAGATGAAGGCTAAACAACACTGTAAAGTTGCTGTTACAGGTTTGTAATCACATGGTAGCCCGTACAAAAGTGGCTAGGCATGAACACCCATTGTTTTATTTTCTAATTTCTGCATGCATATTTCAATTGGTGTATCTGGTTTTAAGACTAATTTTTGGAGATTTTTTTCTCATCAAGATAAGCTCCGTGCTTAACTGCTCTTGAAAAACAAATACAGCATGTTAGATTCCAGGCTGTGTTGGCTGCCCTGTGATTTATAGCCATGGTAAGTGTAAATGTAAAAAACACCTATTTGTAACTCATTCTGGTTCATTGTCACTCAGCCTCCTGATGCCAAGACCCTAGAAATCCTGAACACTAAAACAATAGATTGAGCAGATTATTTCTCTTCTGGAATGCCGCTGCTGAGCTTATTTGGGTTTATTTGCATATTAATATTTCAGATACCTCAATTAGTAGGTATATGTGGCTGTATATATAATAAGCACACATACAAGCAATTTTCTGTTTTAAAACAGAATTTACAAATGGTCTTCTACACTGGTAGTGTTGGTTGTATTTCTGGAAAACAGTTTTAGGATATGTGCAATAATGCTTTAGTTACATCCAGAATTCAAACAACAGAAGCTTACTGTGTGGAACATCTTAAGGAAAATAAAACGATGTCAGAAAAATAGCCATAAACAGTTGAGCTCTGAAAACTGGAGTCAGCAATCCTAAACCTAAAATATTGGATCGTGGCAAGGGAAAAAGATGCTTTAATGCTCGCTGGATTCTGTTCAGTTGTCTTGTGTGTGGATCTGGCCGCGGTGAATAGCTGTGTACAGAGCAGCTTCTGTAATTGGCCTGTGCAGCTAAAAGAATAAGTCTGGTTGGGGCAGCTTTTTAGTTCTGCATCTCCTGGATTTAAGAATTATTTGTTGTGTGTGATAGACTATATGGCTGCTTGCAGTGTGAGGCCTGTTTTGGAATATGTTGCTTGTTCAAATTGCAATTCAGTGGTAATGACTTTCAGAGTAAAGCGCCTAATAATAGTTATTTGGAGAAATCCCTGCAGCTTTTTTAACTTCATTTCTTGATGACCCACCTCTTTTTAATATGGGCTCAGTTTCTCTAGGAAAAGCCCTTAGAGTTCTGTTCTGTCTTCTATGACCAGCATCTTGAAAAAAAGTTCTACTCGAAGGCTCCTGTTGGTTTGCCATGCTGATAAATGAACTAAGGTGTTTCTGTAACCTACTGTAGGGAACCTGCTTTAGCAGGGGGTTGGATGAAATGATCTCTAGAGGTCCCTTGTAACCCCTGTGATTCTGTGATTTAAGTCTTTTTGGACTTGGTAGTTTGAGACTTCCTTTGAATCTCTATTCTGACTTGTTTCTTTAACCTAGTGAGGTCTGTCATACTTGCACTGTTTTGACTTTAAGTTTTTGGTGATTATCACTGTGCTAGCTGTGCAGTCTTGTGCTGAAACAGATCTCAATAAACAAAGCTTTCTGGTTGTGTCGGGGGGGAAACTTGGAGCCAGTATAAAGATGCAGTCTGCAAAATTCCTTTCCTTGTCTGAGCTGTCTCGGCTGTATCTCTGGCCCCCAGCACAAAAATTATTTACTAGTGGCAGACAGCTATGTTTCTTCTGTGCTTCTTCTCATGGGAGTGAATAAGGGTGGTGATAATCGAGCCAAGGGTTTTCAGAAGTACTATAGCCTTTCAGAGGAGGCATAATGGTATGCTAGGATATATTTGTTGGCGGGCAGGAGGTTGGTTACTTTCTTTGTTTGGTTTCCCTCTCTTCCCTGATCTTGGAATCTTTAATCATGTCAATTTGGATGATGTAAACTGCCATTTACAAAGACAGATCTCTGGAATCTTCGAGGGAAGACTGCAAGGCAAACCCTTCCAGTTTCTTTTTTAGAAAGAAATACTTCATAGGTGTACCCACATTTTACTCTGCTCTGTTTATCTTTTGCAGAAAATGTGTGAGGACGATCTTTTTCCACCTAGTGGGAGTCTTGATATGTGATGTTTGTTACCAGATGAGAAACAGAGACCCATCTGTTGGCTGTTCAGACTAGGCTTATATAGCCTCTCTTGTTTGGAGATGTGAAGGGGGAAACAGCAGTACCTCTAATTCTTTGCAGAGTTCTGTGTATTATGTTGCTGTACTTTGATTCCAGAACTGACTTCAGTCACTCTTCAGGTAACACTGCACTTTCCGCTGTTAAGAACTATTTGCTAATAAGAAGGGACACCATCTGTATGAAAAACATCAGAAAAGGCCCTTCTAAACAGGCGATATGAGGCCATGAAATGTACGGACTGTGGATGAGTTGTTTCTTCTTTCCTTTAAGCACTTAAGATTTCAGTTGTGGCTGCCACTACAGTTTATGCCTTCTTGTGGTAGATAAGGAGATCTGAGGTGCTTGAATGTGGTTATGGGAGATGCTGCTATGTCAAGAAGCAAGGCTTTGCTTGTAAATCTAATCGCAGGGAGTTGGAAGAGACCTCAAGAGATCATCTCATCCAACCCCCTGCTAAAGCAGGTTCCCTACAATAGGTCGCACAGGTAGGCATCCAGACAGGTCTTGAATATCTCCATAGAAGGCGGCTCCACAACCTCTCTGGGCAACCTGTTCCAGTGCTGTCACCCTTACCGTAAAGAAGTCCTTCCACGTGTTTGTATGGAACTTTCTATGTTCAAGTTTTAGGCCACTGCTCCTTGTCTTATCACTATGCACCACTGAGTAGAGTCTGGCCTCAGAATCACTGTGTCTGTTGAGTTGTAGTAATCATGAAAGTGAGTTTATAAAAACATTAGTCAGCTCTTGTAGATAGGAAGTGAAATCAAAAAGATGTGGAAGGATTTTGGTTTCTAAAACATCTCAAACTCATTGGTACGTATTACAGGATCTTTCCTTCCTTTTGTGTTTCTGAATGTGGAACTTTCTAATAAATTAGACCGATACTGTGTTCAAGAACTACTGTACTTGATCAGCATAGAATTACCTAGTGTAATGTCTTGCCATGGTTAGTGACTGGTAGCGGATGCTCTGAAAGAATACAAGATCGGTGCAAGCATGGTGTTGCTTCCTGGTGGTGGTCCCGAAGTCTCTACTTCTCCAGCTCAGGAAGCATTGGGAACAGCAGCTTCCTTTGCAGTGTATTTTGTGTTCTATAGTGTTGAAGCTACACACTCAACACAGCTTCTTCCACCCATGGTCATTTGTGTGATGACTTTTTAGCCTTCTAAATTCTATTACCGGCAACCTTTGGCAAGGATTTTCACAATTTACCAGACATGTGGAATATTGGGACTTCCATATTGACTTCACCTGTCAGTTTTAAATGCTTTTGCTTGTGTTTAAAGCATTTCTTTGCTTACTGCTTGATAACGTATGCACGTTCCATTTGTCTCCTCTTTGACACATATGCTGTCTCACATGCTCTCAGCGCCCTTTTTTCCAGTGCATCAGTTTTGTTCCTTACAATACACTTGGTAACACTTGTTACTGTTCTGTTTCCTCACACATGTGGTAATGGATGAGTTGTCCCAAGTATGGGGTGCGAGTGCGCTGTTGATTTCTACGTGTCCCACGATCTGTGACATTCTTCAGAATCATTTGTGGAGAGTAACTTCTCTCCACAAATAGCTGGATGTTTCTCTTGTTCTGTCTGCCTGCTGACTGGCTCTGACTTGCGTGGCCATTGGGCTTGATTACAGGCTAAACCTTGAGAGCTTCTGGCTTTGCGTCACTTGCTCACAGCTGGAGAATCTGACCTGTTACTGTTCATAAGCAGATGCTTCTTTGGGTGCCTAATGTCGGGTGGAAGCCGAAGTGTACCTCTGATTTTTGTAAACCTAGTAGGAGGAGATGCAGTGATGTTTAAAGTACTTATTTTCTTGGAAATATGTTAGCGCTTTTCTAACCAACAACACGCACTTGTCCTTAATTGAAGGAAACAAAGTTCCTTCTAAAAAGTCTTTACAGACAGTTGCTGCTCTTAAAAACCTTCTACAGCAGCTGTTTGTTAAACAGCGTTGTGTAAACTCTCTGGCAAAAAAAAATTAAGTATGGGTTCCTGGGCTGAAAGCTGCGCTGCTTTCAGTCCTGTGTGTACTACTGAGCACAGGCTCTGCAGACAACTTCTCTACTAAACTTGCAGAGAAAAGCCTGGTCAAATTCTTAAGCAAAACACCTCTAAAAACAGCCTACAACTTGCTCTTTTGCTTAGTGTTTGTCAGAGGATTTATCTTTTACTCTGTTTGAGTTTGATTTTAAAATAATCTGATGAACCATTAATGATATTTGGTATTAGAAATTTGCACTCCTCATCTGTCCTTAGTCAAGCTTGTATTTAGAAAAGGTATCAGATAAAATCTAAAGGTATTGAGGGAAAAAGTTTTTGCCATTTTTTCAGGCTGTATGTATTAACGCACTGGGGCTTTTATGATTACATTCTGATAAATGGAGGTAAGAAATCCCGGTTGTAGACAACTGTTTAATGCAAACAAGATTTTTTCATAATGCATAGCAGCAGCAAATTGCAGTTCGCACATGAAGATTCTGTTACAGGTTTCCCGATATCACTGCTTTTCCCATACTGAGTTTTCCTTGAAAAATGAAAATGCAACTTGGTTAACTTTGCCTTGATGCTTCTAAAGAGGGGAAAAAAGCAGCTTTGTTCTTCCTATACTAACTAAGGAACAACTTGAACCATGAGATCCTTTAGATTCTCTCTTGCTCTCCCCTACCCCAGTCAAGAAATGGCTAGACAAAATGTAATGGCTGACTTTCACATCAAACCCATATGTGGAAATTCCTGTTGCTGTTTGTTGTGGTTGCTTGCATTATATGTCTGGTCTGTACAAGTAGCTGTAGACCACAGCATAGTCAGAAAATGTGACATTCATGAAGAGAAATCACTACTAAGTTGCCTGATTATTTAATGAGGAAAAAAAAAAAGATCGGGGTTGGAAGGTGTTTATCGTGGTTTGACCAAGTGTAACCAGAGTCATTAAAAAGCAAAATGCTCAATTCAGCCATGGAAATACTTAAAATAAAATAGTATGAAAATGCTGATAAAGTAAACCACCAATGCATGAGAAACCATTATTGCTTAGCAGTTCTCGTTGCACTGTCTCCTCTGAAAAGGAACAGTAGAATAGCTGCACAATTGCTTGTACACATTGTCTTTGGCTCTAGAAATATAGTGATTCAATGGCTGCAAAATAAATTTTAGTATGTCTGTTCCATTTCTAACCTTTTCAGCAATGTATTTCAGATGATTAGCAGTCACCTCTTGATTATTGCTGCTTCCTTGTTCTCTTGCTGTCTTCAGTTGAAACCAAGTGCTGTAGTTAATAGCCGCCTGCCAAGGCTTCTTTTCATAGGCCAACCAAGGTATGTACAGTTCTGCCTTGAGAAGGGAGTGGGGGGAAAGTATGGGTCCTGCTTGCTTTGTAGGGGAGCAGTCTCAGCTCTGGAGGAGAGCTCTCTCTGCAATTCTCTCCCTTGTTTTCCTTTCTACATGTTTGTAAGGATATAATATATATTCCGTTTGCTTTTCCTGTCTGTAGGAACTTCCAGGAGTGAGACATGTTTGCTGATACCAAATAGTATCATTCAGACTATTTTGTTTATCACAGTTCTCATTTAACATCCTGTGCAGGCTTCATAGCATCCAGTAGGGTGCCTTGAATTGTCAGGAATGAAGCCTCATCCTGGAGAATCAGAAGGTGATTTACTTTTTTTTGTAAATCACCCACGTAATTCTAAGGTGAAAGAAACAAAGAACAAAAATCGCACTTAGTTTTTTCACGAATAAAGGTTAGACTTAACCTACTGTTAGAACTGAAGGCAGGTGTTGATATAGGTGCTTCATGGTTTCTGGCCAGGGAACTGACAAGAAAAGAACAACTTAGTTATTTACTTGTGTAAAACTAAGGAGGCATGTTCACTGTGGTGCTCCATGTGGCTGTTGGTTTGTTGGGCATACAGAACACTGTATGCCAATCTGCTGGTCTCTGGCATCAGCTGTCAGTGAGTTTTGAGATGGAGATGTGCGTGGGCTTTGACAAAGAGTTTTTATTCTTTTGAGGTCAGTGTTTTGCGTTATTCCTTGAGCTCAGCAGAAGCGCTCGAGCTGGAATCAGTGCTCCTCCAGAACCTAGAGATGAGCTGCATAAGGCTTCTTCTGTACAGATTTTTCCATCTAAACCTTATTTTGGTGCTTCTCTTCCCTCCAATGCAGCTGAAGTACTTAGGCTTGTTTTTTCGGGGGTTATGAAAAAGCATAGGATATCTAATGCCATTGTTGCTAGGAAAATAATTTTAGGCCAGTCCTATGTTCGTATTTTTAAATGATTTGAAAATGGCATAAATCTATCACTGGTAATATTTAAAGGCCAAGTTATCCTTTTGTTCTGTCTTCATCATGTTGAACAATTGCAGGACTTGAAGCCTGGAATAAGTTATGCCTTAGTTGAGAAGCTGGGGAGAAAGCAAATCAACGCTGGTTTATCACCAATTTTCACAAAGTTTGTTAAGGAGTTTTAAACACTTCCAAAAAAGAGCTTTGATCAGAATTATTTAAAATGTGTTGCCCCTTTCAAGTTCTTAAAGCATAAGCTGAGACACCAAACTTGAAGGATACTGCTGAACAGAGTTGTGGGGCTGTCAGTAAGATTAGCTGCATCTTCCATATCCTAATTCTGGAGCACCTTAAGCTGAGGTTAAGCTTCAGAGTGAATAAGTCTTCATTTCATTCATGTCACAGTGATGCTGTAATAGTTACCAAGTTGATTCAGTTATACTCTGTTCAAGAAAACTTACTTATTTTTGTGTTTTATTTTGTGTGAGAATAGTACTAATAGAAGGTTTATCAGCCATATGTCTTGTTATCACGTAATACTGATGTGGCAACTCGGTGATTCAGTTGGGAGAGTTAAGGAATTTCAAAGGTTCCTGAGATATTTGGTCGCTAGAGACAGGAAGCCAAAAGCTGTGCTCATCCAGTCTTCCACTTAGTACTCAGCTTTCTGCCGGTCACTTGGGGAATTCCTGCAGGCTTAAAGAATATCTTTGGCACTCTACAGTGAATAACACTACAAGTAAGAATGCAGATGTCTTTGTGATCAGCTTTTATTGTCCTATTCTGTGCCCTTTCCCCCAAACCTAACTTACAGAATTATTATGTTTAAGATAACTTCACAGTTGTGCTCCAAGTACTAGATACCGTTCCCTGGAGCAAAAGATAACACTGGACTTCTAACAATTAGAGATCCTTGAATACTTTAATTTTCACAAACATTCTGAGGGAAAATTTCATGTGTGATGTGCCTTAGCTCAAATTGTATTTTCCTTAGCCCTGGTTTCTGTAACTGCTGCTTCAGCCAGCAAATAACTGGCTATAGTTATGCCACTGAAGAAGGCATTTATGTGGAAGATAATGTTCTCTGGGGATTTGTTTGCAGGAGGTTTAGCTGAATATTTTTTCCTTCACTTGGATAATTTAAATATCTAGGAACTAATATGAAAGCACTAAAGGCTTTTTGCATTGTAGTACAATTACTGGCTACAGTTGGACAGGCAGGCTGCAACTTCTGAAGATGCTGCAGCAATCTTGTTCATCCTGCACCGTGAAAATGCAAGTGAGAGTCTTGTTTAATGTAAAATCTGAGCTGTCCTTTAGTGCAAGTTTAAAAAAAAAAGTGAACGTTTCTCTGTGAGCATCCTACATTGATGGTGCTCTGTGCTGCTGTGTACTTAGTGATGTGCCTCTTGTTCTTCAGACATCCTTTGAGATCAGACCAGCTGTAATATTAGGCGTATGTGAACAAATGCAGCTGAAAGCAGCAGGTCAGAAATAAGTCCTGATAAGTTATCCAGATAATAGTTGGCAGCAGAATGTTGGAAACTTATTTTCAAACAGTCTTGCAGCCTCAACTGGTGTGATTTTTGTGTGAGAGAGTATTTGTGGGTAGTCTCCCTAAAGGCTGTAGAGCTTGTCAGAACTGAGCTTTTTTGTAATTGGGCCAGGAATGCTGGCTATTATTACTGGGCAGGCAGTCTAATACAAGCTAGCAGAAGGTGTTTTGATTACAGAATGGCATGTTCTTACCTCTCTTCTTCAGTGGAGAAAGAAACAGACTGATAAAAAACTCCAGTAGCCGGAAAACTGAAGCAAAGTCTTGAGCTTCTCTTCTCTTGGATGAAGACTTCCTAACTAAATAACTAAAGTCTCATTAACAGCTGTACTGAGTTTTCTTAAAAGTGCAGTCAGGCCACGTCATTTTAATTTACTAGTTCAATGATCTGTTCCCTTTCTTTGGAGGAGCTAGTTCTCTTAAGGTAGAAGAGCTTTTTTATTTTTTTTTTTCTCAGGAAACGAATATGAGGATATGCTGTATTGGTTTGGAAATCATGTGGAATTATTTAGTGATAGCAGCTACTGTAACATCATTACTTCTGGTTAATGTAATAGGTTTCACAGATTCAGGGCTCGAGGGGGGGGTTGTAACATGTCGAATGAAGCTTTAAGCTGTTCCAGCCAAACAAACAAACATTGTTCCCCAAAGTTACTCAGGGTATCATCAGTGAAACCTCTGTTTAGGATTTTTTGATCTTCAGAGCTAAAACTGTCAGGAAAAAATTGTCGTTGGGAAGTTCTGTGAAGCACATGAAATCTGGTCTGGTGAGGTACAGCTGCTGTCACTCAGCCTCTGTGCCTTGCTACGGGGAGCTTGAGTGGCTGCAGTCTATTAGCCAGTTACGGTAACACTGAGCACTTGGTCTGCCAGGATACTCTGCCCTGGTGTTGAATACTCTTTATTATGTTAGTGACTACCTTTACAATTAAATGCTGTCATATCACAAATTGCTGAATGTACATTAACTAAGCTTTTAATCGCTGAACCATCTGTCTTCTACAAAATGCTTTGTTTTGCCAAAGTACTGTTCTGACTGCCTAATAATGTTTCTGTATTGGAATGTGGATCTCTTACAATGAAAGTGATAATCTAGACCTCATACACAGAAAGCTGGGGTGTTAGGACTTGGAAAGAATATTCCACTTCTTAATACTAGTGATGCTTTACAACCATACAAGGGTGATAGAGGTAAGTAGGTGTGCACTTGTTCTTGCTGTGGGCTAGGGAGAACACAATGTTAAGGAAAACTTGAAGTATTGGCAGGCATGTGGGTACCCCCATTGTGGTTGTTGCATGGTTGAGCAAGCTGATCCATTTCAATCCTCTTTCTGACAATGACTATCAGCAGATGCTGTGAAGAAAAAAAACGCGAGAAATGGGAGTAGCATTTTTTTCAATAGTAATGACAGATTTAGGGAACTTAGGGTAGTTCTGAATTTTTTCATGTTTAACAACAGCTAATAGATGTAAATCTTGACTTTTTTGCATGACATTTTTGCTGTCTGCAATATTTGATAATTTATTGTATGCGCATCTATGGAGGTATGGCTTTTTTGGTTTTGCTGCTTAAGCATTTCCTGCTAATGTCCCAAGAAATGGGAAATAATCTTGCTGGAATATTTATTCTCATGTTGTGTGGTCACTGACTGTGACATAAGAAGCTTATGAGTATCTGAGTTTCTAATTGTGTAGTCCATTTCTCATACATTTTCAAAGTTCTTTTGGTATTTTACTTGTAGAGTGAAGTTATAGGTTGGAAAAGAATTCAAATGAAGTCACATAGAAAATAAAGAACGTTAGCATTCATGTTAATAGAATCATAGAATGGTTTGGGTTGGAAAGGACCTTTAAGAAGGTCTAGTTCCAACTCCCCTGCTATAGGCAGGGACGCCTTCCACTAGACCAGGTTGCTCAAAGCCCCATCCAGCCTAGCCAGGGTAGGAGCATCTGCAGCCTCTCTGGGCAACCTGTTCCAGTGTTTCACCACCCCTCAGAGTAAAGAATTTCTTCCTAGTATCTTGTCTAGATCTATCCTCTTCCAGGTTAAAGCCATTTCCCCTTGTACTGTCTCTACATGCCTTTCCAAAAAGTCACACCCAAGCTTTCCTGTAGGCCTCATTCAGGTACAGGAAGGCTGCTATAGGGCTCCCCTGGAGTCTTCTGTAGGCTGAAGAGCCTTAACCCTCCAGCCCTCTGATCATCTTCATGGCCCTTCTCTGGACCTGCTCCAACAGCTCCATGTCCTTCTTGTGCTGGGGGTCCCAGAACAGGATGCAGTACTCCAGGTGGGGTCTCACGAGTGCAGAGGGCAGAATCACCTCCCTCAACCTGCTGGACACGCTTCTCTTCATGCAACCCAGAATACAATTGGTCTTCTGAACTGCAAGCACACATGCCAGCTCATAGTGAGTCTTTTGTCAATTGACACCCCCAAATCCTTCTCCTCAGGGCTGCTCTCTAGCTGTTCTCGGCCTAACCTGTTCTAATATGAGTGAATGTGAGAAGTTAATTTATACAATTACAGATCAATATTATGCTTTTAATTTCTTTGAGCGAATCAACTTAGATGCTGGAATATTTTCTTATTGCGTCCAAGGCTTTATTGTGGATGAATTTGTCAGAATCTTATTTGGCTTATTTTCTTTCTGAATAAAACTCAACATCTTGGTTCTACTCATGCTTTGTAGGGAAGTAAATGAGGTTGTGGGAGGAAAGGATCACACTTCCTTTCCAGACTTTGTGAAGATTGAAGTGGATGGAGGACAGCATGTGAAAGGGATGGCCTGAAGAAGGTCCCCAGACTTCTGAACTGTGAGCATAACGTAAATAAAGCCTGAGATAAGAAGTTTTGACTGGGCTAGTAGTAGATGACTTGAGATGTATGTAAGTGATCTTCCTCTGTCACAGGTTTGCTAGATGACTTGGTCTCCCTCAATTCTGGGTGCTTGAAAGCGTACCTTTCTGTTCAGCCTCTGCGTTAGTGGGCATGGTGGCTGATGGTTGAACTTAATTTTAGAGATATTTTCCAACCTTAATGATTCCATGTACACCTTGCGATGACCACTGTGATAGCCTTTCATATGTTGGGAGACTAAATAAGGCTTTTTTTCCTGATAGCAGTAGTACTAGTGCAAGGGCCTAATCCAAATGTGGGCCTCTGGACACCAGACTGGCGCTGCCTGGAGGAGAGTGCTGTGCTGAGAAAGCTGTAGCTTTGCTAGATGAAGGAAGCAGAGTAATCCATTATAACTGACGTTTTACCTTTCTTTCTACCTCTAGCTTTTAAACAGAGTCACAGTAGAGATTAGGTTTGAAAGGGGAATTGATCCTTCATCACAATGAGGATGGGAGTTTCCAGCGGCTGCCTGTTGTGTGAAGTTACACAAACAGAATCCCCAGTTCATTCTCGAGATTTCTCAAGGCCTAGATGAATTTCAGAAGATACAAGACTGAAAAAATGCATGAGTTTGTGCAAGTTTAACAGATGTTTACTGAAGGTTTTGTGCATAGGCTCCGACCTGTTTCACTTCAAGTGTCAGGTGTGTTTGAACTTCATGTGAACCATTAGCTGACACATGCCTGGATTTCTCTTTCAAGTGGCCTTAAGTCTCTAAAATATTTTTGGGGGTGTGGGTCTTTTACTCAGTTTTTTTTTTACTTGATTTTGACAACTTCAGGCTGCAATACTTTAAGTATCCTAAAGCGTGTAGCAAGGCTGGATTCAGCCTGTTGCCTGGCAAAGGGGCCAAGGCATCTGCATCCTCTGGGGAGACCTGCCCTCCTGAAAGGGGAATTAAGGAACACTTACACTAAGGTGAACTGCTAGCAGATAGAAATGTTCTAGTATTTATTATGCAAAGATGGACTCTGTGTGTCTGTCAAGTCTTGAACTAGTGCACTTGAGGAACAAGAATGAATGACAAGATAGTTGCTTTCCACCTGCCCCCCCCCCCGCTTTTTTTAAGACCTCTTCTAAAACTAAGTCAGGAAGATTATGATAAACTGTGGGAAGCTAAACTTGCTCACCTCATATAAAAACCAAAAAGGTAATGTCAGCATCCTAAATAGACTGAAACCACAAGTTGTGTTAGTTTAAATATTTTTTTTCATTCTGTATATGTTTGGGGAAAAAAGGAACGCTATCTTTGTGTGTCTTATCCCTTCTACCACACCAACTAATTATTTCTATTTTCTGATCATTACCTATTACGAATTCACTGTATCTACGAGATGCTGCTGGACACTGTCCACCTTTGCTCCTTCCTGCTCCTTCCTCTGTGTGAATGTTTTCACACAGTCTTCTTTAAACAGGATGGAGCTGCTGGAGTGCTGTTTGATGGCAGTGTCAGTTCTATGGAAAGTGTATAGATAAATTCTAGCTGCTGTTATTTTGTGTGTGCATGCACATACATGTACACAGCATTCCTTTTTTTTTCTACTGAGATGCTATTAAATTAATCCCTGGGAACTTGATCCCAAACACCACATACTCTGGTCTGAATACAGTATGTAGTATTGCCTTGTGTGGTTTGCTGTCACTGCATTACTTTTCCTATGCGGTTAATTTTCAGAATGAATTCTCTGGAATAGCCTTAGAACTGGCCAGTTTTGTTGTGTTTCTTGGTAGCTTTGTATGAATGTTACTTCTGTGGTTTTGAAAAATGAGCGTTATTCTGATGCAGAATTGGGCCACAGTCCCTGGTTTATTAACCCCTCTCCACCCCCCTTGACCACCCCCTCCCCCGCCCAAAAAAAAAGGAAACAATTGGAGAGAATCTTTAGATTGGATGTTTGAATGATGTTTTCCCAAGCAAATAAATATTGCTTCTCAGTTAGTTACTTGAAACATAGCACACAGCTGTTCTTTACTCCTTGTTGTGAAATAACAGGCCATTTACTGACTGATGCAAACTATTGGCATTATTGCTAACAGATGCTGAACTCTAAGTGTTAACTTAAACAGCTCATAAATGTCAATCATGTTGCAGTTTTGTTAAGAGTTTGTCTGCATATCCCAGAGGCACTGGCTAATATGTCACACTCTTTTTACATGAACTGATAATGTTTCTAGCAGAGATTCCAGAAACAACTTCATAATTCAATAGGTTTATTGTGATGAGCTGGAAGTTCTTCAAAGCCGTGCTTCTACCTACAGCTTCACTAGTAGTAGCGTAGCTTTACTTACACACATTTCAGCAGGTTCGAAGTTGCTGGATGTGCAGTGGAATGAGTACAGTGTTGATTAGAATATGCTGTTTACTTACTGACCTGTTGTTTGGCAATCTGTAGAAAGTCAAATCCAGGTGAAAACTGAACAAAATCTGTGCAGTTTATTGCGTGCTTCAGTTTTTGAAGTCACTTTCAAGTTGTAATGCTTTTTCTGCCATACAAGTGTGAAAAGTTTGTTATAGCAAACTTAATTTGCATACAGGGAATGCAAGAAGTGTTAGAGTTGCTGCAGAAATGTGTATTATCTGTGTAACAAGCAGTTAAGTAGTGTGCTGTGGCCTTTTAACAATCCTTGCAGCTAATGTGAATGGTTTTTTTAAAGAAGTCAAAGCTCCCAGGCAAAGTAAGCCTTTCCTTCTTTCAGGCCAGATTCTGTTCTATCTAAAACACTGGTAAGGTCCCATGATATGGTTTTGAGATGATCAAAAGAATTGTAATATACCACTAATTAAATCACAGATAATTAATGGAAAGCTGCCATGCTATTGTAGGAGTTGAACTTCTTTGATTTTAATCCTTGTGAAGGTCAGAAAGAGGGCAGTGTTGTGGCTAGTGCATGCCATGTAGAGAGAGAAGATGATGGATCTAGTATACGTTCTCCCTTCTTTAGTTTTATTTGAGCGTTTAATGGAACTTGTATTCTTTGTTTTACATCTTAAAGGCAATGCTGTGTGTTTACCAGAATTGTGTTTCGTACCTTGAGGCTATACTCACTACGAAAACAGACTAAATTGCAGTTAGTCTAGGATGCTGTATCAGCTGGTGAACACATATAAACCTGGCTACAATGCAACAATCCCATGCAAAGCTGTATACTGTTTTTTGTTCTACTGTGTATTTAGTTTGTGCTTTGACTGAGTGTGTCTGTGCTGTTACTCCTCAAGCTTCTCTCCTGGCTACCTGCAGAAAATGTTGTCCCTGAAGAAATGTGTAGGACAGAGACAAGCATTGCGGGCTGCTTCTGAACTGGTCCTGTCCTTCAGAGTGGTTGGTCCCAGCATGAGCTGGAACCTAAGAGGCATTATGAGATGGGTTTCATGTGAGGAAGTGTGGTTTAGAGCCAGAAGATGATGATAAACAGAACTGGGTTTTGTGGTAGTTTAGGTATAAATCACAGATATGTAAGGCTGATACTGCCGCATACGCAGATCTGTGCGCAAGGAATTGATCTCAAAACTCATTTCTGAGGATAGGATTAAATGTCACTCTTCAAGTAGATGGACCTAAGAATTTCTCTGGACTTTCTCCTAAAAGCATGGGGAAGGATTGAATTGTACATGGTCTGGTTTGTTTTGTTTTGCTTTGGATAAAAATGAAATGGAAAACTCACTGGGAAGGTAGAGGAGACTCCACATGGTGTGTGACCTTAATTTATATCTCTATTTGCATGATAACATGCTATCGGAGGTAGTGTGGTCATGCAGGTATCAATTCTGGTTGGATATTTTTCAATGCTTGGGGTGAAGAAGGCTGTATCTGTAGGCGTGTAACTAGAATATCAATCATGATCTTGGGGGAGGCTTAGTGGTGTGGGGTTTTTTGTTTGTTTTCCTCCAAAAGATCCACTTTAAAATTCTGTTTCTTTAATTTTCTTTTATATAAGTGCATATTTCCTGTGGCAGGTAAAGACAGCTTGCTGAGACTAGATACCACTTCAAGTATCCATGTTCATAGTTAACTGGAGAGAGGAGGAAAACAATGAGAAAACTAATTGAATATCCCAGTTAGGACTATGTCCTTTGTGAATATGACAGTAACTTTTTCTTGTTCTGCATTCTTAAGCTGACAGAAAGGAAGCATGTTCAAATGACTGAGATCAAGAGATGAGTTAAGAAAATAGTGGCATGAATTTTGTTTCTTTTTCAGAGTTCTGATCCAAAAAAGCTGTATTGTCTGATCTCTTAGCTGAAACTAGGGTGCTTTTGTTTTTTTTTTGTTTGTTTGTTTGTTCTGGGCACATAGAACATATTTCAGCTTTAGTTTGAATTAAATGCTGATAATAAGTGTAAATGACGTGATGAAAGTTGTCTGACACGTGTAGAAAGTTTTGTACCTGACAAACCTTGGTTAATGCTACTTTAAAAGTAGTCCTAAGGTTTGGTTGGTCTCCATACAAAAAAAAATAAAAGGGGATGGACAAAGAAGTGAATCATTCCGTGTAAGAAGCTTTCGTTGTTTCTGTTCAATAATTCTGTAACCCTACTGAAAAGTCTGAATGGATGACCTAAATGTCGTTCCAAATCCCTGGGAAAAGGAATAAATTGGTCTTGAGCATGAAGTCCTGAGTTGAATTTGTAGAAGTTTTCAAGCAAACAGTCAGTAAAAGGAGCTGGAAGAACTTGACAGTGTACATCATACATTCTAAGCATTTCTTTGCAACTGTACAGCTTGAAACCCAAATAGGCTACTAAATATCAAAGAAGTGCTTACGTATCCAGGTAGGGAGGTACATCATCAATAGCATCTTTCATATTATCTGTGTGACTCATAAGTAGGAAGGCAGACTCAGACTCTGGTTATTAGCTAGTAACTCTTGTGGGGAGAAGGAAAGTGATGGAGAAGTGAAATATGAAAAGGGACAAAAGAAAGGTTGTCAAAAGTACTAATCATATTCCTTTGTTTTTTTTCTTGCAGCCCCTCAAGTGCTGACCTTCTTTATCTATTAAGTTATTATAAACTTTTGCTGCTCTGCGAACATATAAAGATGTCTCGCAGCCCTGATGCTAAGGAAGACCCTGTGGAATGCCCTCTTTGCATGGAGCCTCTGGAGATTGATGACATCAACTTCTTCCCTTGCACCTGTGGCTACCAAATCTGTCGTTTCTGTTGGCATCGTATCCGCACTGATGAGAATGGACTTTGTCCTGCTTGCAGAAAGGTAAATATCCTGGATCAGCGGCTTGTCTTGCTCATATCACAAGGCTCTTGCCTTGTGATGATACCAAAGACATCCTTTTCCTTCTGGGAAACATTCTTCTAGTAATGGCATAATTCAGAGGTGAGGTGTTGGATCTTTGAGGTTTTGTCTGCATGTGTCAAAGCTGTTGTGCAACTGCTAGTCTTGGTTTGTTAATTTCAGAACTGGATTAGTAGGGGAAGCTGTGGATCAGAACCAAGGCATGCTGATGCTGGGAGAACTGCCAAAAAAAAAAAAAGTCCTCTGATTTGGAGTGCTCATGCATTGCCAGAGTTTCTTTCAGGAAGGACAGTGAGGATTCCAGCATTAGGGATTTTCTAAGGGCTGAGGTTCAGCTAAAGTAGCAGAGCTGTCTGAGGCAAGCTTATAAAACACCTGCTTGTTTTGTTTGTGGCACCAGAGCTCTTAATCCATTTTTCTGGACGCTAAACATGCAAAACCTTTGGAAAATATATCCAATGGTATTAAACTTTAAAGCTTTTCAAAATCTAGGCTAAGTCTATTTGTCTAGTATTCTGATCTTGTTGCCAAATGCTTAAAGGTAGTATTTTCAGAGTCTCACTTATTTTTCCCTATCTCTTAACTAAAGTCTGGCCACTACTGTGGTTGGCCGCAACTATAAACTTCAGCTTCACTAAGTTGCCCGCTTTTTCCTTTGAATTATTTTCCTCCTTCTCATAGTGTTTTGTATAACTTATTACTTCCTTATCTTCAGTGTTTACTATAAAATTATTTCTCAGTATCTTCTCTTTAATTCTAATTGTATCCCTTGATTGTAACTTTCTTGCTTGGCCTTCCTCTTTTTGTAACTGCAGCTACTTATATCTGCTTTTTCTCCTGCTATTTAATTGTTTTCCTACCCTCAGTTTATGCCTTTGGCTTCCTGTCTCATGTTACAGCTCCCTTCTCAGACCCTGAGTAATCTTACCTGAGTTCACTATCTTGATTCACTGCCACAGCTTTCCATAAACACTTCCAGTCATGTTTTCTTGCTGCTCTTTTGGGCTTTGGCTATGCTAGAGCTCTCCCTGCTAACCTGTCTTTGGATACCTCTGCAAGCTCCAGGGCTATTGCACAGCAACACTGTTAACATATTGCGACAAGTTTGTGCAGTATTTGATCTGTGAGTCTACAAGGAAGATCTGCCTGTCATTGGCCAAACTGGTTTCCACATGTGTGTCACCTGCAGCAGGCATTGTGCTGTGTAGTACTTCTTATAGTACAAGCAAATTCCTACTCTACAAACATGTGATTTCGTGGTACAAACATGAGATTTTTTGGAATTTCCTCATCTGTATAAGTTTCTTCGTGTATTTGGATATATTATGCTACTATTTTGCCAACAACTATTTGATTTATCTCTGATCGTTCATTATTGGAAGTTTGGGGAATATATCTGAAAAATCATACGATCAGCATGATACTCAGTGCCTCTGGGATTCTTTGAAATATGGATATTGCCACAGCTGAACTTTCTCATGTGGAATAATCTGCCTTATGATTGGTTATGCAAATATTTTACTGAGTTGGATACAATTTGCTTGGAAAAAGGAGAGGTTCTGGAAGAAAAGCTAGAATGAGCTCTGCAATCAGAAGGAAGGAAGCACACCGTTCCAGGAAAGGAAGGAGATTTATTTCACAATGGATGTGGATTATATTCTCGATGTTTTCTTCATCTGTGGACTGCAAGATGCTCCTAAGGAGAGTTGCAGCTATTTCATTGGATTGTAAAAGCATAGAGGAAGCTGGAGTATGCACCTTTTTGTGGCACAGACGGACATTGTGGTGCAAAGACCCCACTGAGATCCTGGGAGTAAACCTCTTGGAGCCATACAGTTGATGGCAGCATTGAAGAGGCCTGAAGAAACCACCTTGTGAAGTGCACTGAACCTTCTGTACCAGGTGTGTGTTTTGCATGCAGTGTGTTTATGTATTTCCCATCTGTACGTAGTAGGGTTTCTGGGGAAAAGGTCTAAGTAGTCTTCTAATACATGTTAACTGTGCTATGCATTGGCTGCGATCACTTAATGCTGAAGTGTAGAAAATGGCAAAGCAGTAAGATTTCTGCATATGCTTTCATTGTAGGAAAGTTACAGTAGGTACTGTGCTCTCAAGAGTTACCTCTTGTTAATAATGCATATGCCAGTGCGGGATTCTTACTGCAAAATGGACTGTGAATATGCATATTCAAGCAAGACCTCATATGTTAAAGCATAAAAGTATGTCATGCACAGTTAAGAGGAAAACTGTTCTTAGTGCCAAGGGTGTTGAGTGGCAATTAATGTTCTCCAGCGGTTTGGCTGTTAGTCTGTGGAGAGTAGCAGTGAAGTTCCCTGGCTGGGGATTTTGTCTGAAAGGTTTGGGGAAGATCTTGAAATAAGTCTATGATAAAATCTATTGGCTCTACTCTTAGAGTGGTGTCTGTGCCATATGTTTGACAGACTTGGACTGCATATTATGTGTATATTATTTTCCTAAGTTTCTCTAACTAGCTTCTAACCAAAAAGATGTTAGCTTGCATTATTTCCCACCAAGGAGAAAATACCTCTACATACTTGAACTGTTAGATAGCTTGACATGCACGTGTGCAGAAAATAGTCACATGGTTGTAGTTAATTGAGTTAGTATGTATTTTTTTCTGGTTATTAATGATAGTAGACACACATTTGCTTGGCTTGTGAGAGTAAGAAAGTATGACTTAAACTTGAGTGCTGATATTAGTGTTTGTTAGTCTTAACATAGCAAAGGCATCGTAAACTTTAAATGGCTTTTGAATAGACTTACAAATTGTTTCTACTTAATTCATTAGCTATAAGAAATCCTTACTTTAAAAAAAAAAAAAATAGAACTGACCTGTTCTTGAGTTCTTGATGCCCTTCAGAATTGTAGGTCTAGTCAATCGTAAGATGCTAAGCAAGCATTTCTGTTTTTTCCAGCCAATTGGTTTCTTAACTGTGAGTGAAATAGACACTAACTGGTCAAATTAAAATGAAAATATGCTGTCCTTAAGAGCTACTTTACAAGTCAGCAAACTCACTAGTTTCAGTTGTGCAACTGGTGATTTTTCTTTGTGATTTTTTTCTTTAAAATTCAGTGGCCTAAGTACTGTTTTTGTATGAATGTCTATAATTTTTAGTGACTTATGTTGCTTTGATAGTGCATAGCACAAAAACCTTAGTGTCAGTTATTACAACTTTTAGATGTCACTAAAGGGAAAGCTTAAAAAACCCCATAAACAATCAAAAAGCGTGATTTCTTCACATTTCTTAATTGCTTTGCACTTCCACCAAAAAGTATAATTTGATATGCTGCTGTTCTTGTATCTTGTTATGCCAAGGAACTGGAGAACAAACCTTGTTCGTCCTGGTGCATTGTATTGGAGATGAAGATTAGTATTAAGCTTACACATTTATGACCAAGAAACTAACATGTTTTACACGTGTTCTTGTCTGTTTTTTCTGTTCCTGCCTCTGTAAAAGCAGCAGTCTTCAAACATCATTTCCTCCTATGCTGCTAGTGCCATAACTGAATAGTTCAGTGCAATAGTTGATATTTAGGAATTACTACTTGTTGATATAACTAGTGTGATGTATACTATAACATATACATAAACCTTATTGACTTTTTCTGTATTTCTCATTTCAGAACCTATTTTGTAGCAGTGCAGCAACCAGGAAATGTTGGTACATCCATTGTGTGGAAGGAATGTGACCCATCTGGGAAATGACCAAATCAAAATGCTTGATAAATACCAGCTCAGCTTTCAACAAATGGGAAAATGTGGGGAAAAAAGTCTGAAAGAAAACAAAATTTAAATGACAAGACAAACTTAGTGAGGAGGACTAAGAATTCATCAAGGGCCATCTCTGCTAAAAGAAACGAGGCTACAGAAGAGACGTCTGAACTCCTGAAGTTCTTGTAGGACTACCAGCAACTTGTAGATAGTGTAAACAGTCGGGTCACTATTCATCTTGGCAGATCTTGTCCAGTTGTTTTCCTTAGGTTTTTGGGAATAGCTTTTGTAGAACTCAAGAGAACTATGTCAAATTTAGGCAGTGAATCAGTGATGTTGACATCTCTTAATGTCCTGTATCTGAAGGTATATAAACGCTGATAACATTTGATGTAGCTGCTTTGCTTGGAGCTCAAATTCTCTACCATCTAAGGGAATTGGTGATAGTAAGTTAAACAAGTACCATCTTATCTGTCTTGGCCTTTAGGAACATCTAGCCCCTTGTTTTATGCCATGCAAAACAGAAATAGATTTGTGCTTGACTTAAGTTTGTTGGGCTTTTTTAGGCATGTCTAGTAGCGTATTCACTTCTACTGGCTGAGAGCTTGTGGGGATCTATGGTCCTCCTTTGGTTTCGTAGAGTTGGACAGAGTAAGCAGCAGGCGAAATGATATTGTGAGATTACCCCCACAGTCAGTTCACTTTGGCTTTCAGAGCCATTTGCCATCAGTGTTTGCTGCTTATATTCTGTCTGTAATTGAACTGTCACCTGAGTTCATGAACTTCACTGTCAGAATCAGTCACTCTGAAGATGAAATCATTTTTTGTCCTATTTGTAGACTGAGTTTATGCCATTATTTGAAAGTAACGGAATTCTTAGGACTCAGAATTTTTAGAATGAACTTCTCAAATGCTGTTGATACTGTGCTTACTTGTCTCCCTCCTTAAATGCATAATTTTACTCAACTCTCATCATGCTGCATGTTTTATATAGATAGTAATTTATCACTTAGAATTGGGTTTCTGATTCACTCTTGGGAGTCAAGAGGTGCGTAGATTCATTTACAGGTTCTGCAAGTCAGGATGCCCAACTGTTCGTATTCCTTAGAAGCATTAGATATGTCATGGAAGTCTTAAGTATACATATGAAACACTTCATATACAGTACAGCACTACACTATCTAATGAGAACTTTTGATCATTCTGTTGCTGAAACAAGTTATCTATGGTGGCAAATAACTGCTGCTACTTTTAAATGATTAAAATCCTTATTCAGGTAATCTTGTACTACCTGATGAGAAGGCGTTTCTACTCTTTGATTTTGAAGTTACTGCTGTTTAGTTGCGTGTCTCCCAGCAATTCTCATACTCTCCATTACAAATACAAAGCACTATTCTTATTATGGACAAATGCTCTCCTCAGGCATATGCTTAAGCCATGTAGGAGGTTTGCAGACTAGTGTTGAGGACTTCCATTAACAAATTGCTGTACAGAGAAGGGATGTACTGTCTCCATGCTTCTCATTTGAAGATACGCTCTTAATGTTACTATACATGGCAAGAAAGAAGTCAGTGAACTTTGACACTGTTTGCTGTATTTTCCTTGGGTCTTTGTGGATCTTACAAAACGTACTGAAGGCACAGTACCAGATAGTAGCATGTTTGTAAGTCTTGCCTTGCACTGTATGAAATTCGGGGAAGAAATTTATCTGCAAAAGTCTGATTTGTCAAGATGACACCGCACTGTTCGCTGTAGGGCAAGCCATTTTATTTCTGGAACTCCATCTTGTACTGCTGCACTTGTTTTGTTTCTTTTCCTGAACTCAGCTTGATCATCATAACTGAATTATATCTCTTTGAGCACTCTTTCTCTTCCCCGGAACAAACCAGTATCTCCTATATTCTGAGACTTTGAGAAGTTCTTTAAGTGAAGCATACTATAGGATTACTCTATATCTGTTTTTTCATGTACGTGTTAAAAATCAAGAAAATCATTGGCTATAGCTAGTTTGAAATGACCTTACTAACACGGGCCCTTATCATCAAATGATCACTAAATGTTCAGTAAGTGAAATCTGCATTAAGTGGTCAGTGTTACTTATGAATGGAATAACTTAGAGCAATAGTACAATCTTAAGTATTGTTCTTAAAGGATAATGTGAGTCCTTATGGTGTTTTCATGCAGAGCACTTAAGTGTGTACTTCTGATTAATGCTAGATATCGTACGAGTTTAAATTCCATTGTGATACTAAAAACAGATCTTGATGTTTAAACTTTCAGTACCATCTGCTGAAGTTGACCACGGTGTATTTGCAGATGTTGTCTCAAGTATAGTGTAGTGATGCTAGACTTGTAACTTACTAAACTTGAAAGTGAATCTTAGTTTTGTTGGGAGATGTACTCAGAAGACTATCAGTTGTAAGAATTCGCTGAGTGGCTCTTCCAGTATCAGAATATATGTGTTTAAGCCAAACCTTATTTTCATTTGCTGCTGTAGGTTTTCTTAGGTCATTTAGTTTGACAAAGTTTTGTATTCTGGTATTAACAAAGGGCAGTAAGGAAGGTTAGTACATTTTTTGTTGGAAATTCAAACCTTTGGTTATTGTAGTATAGGCTAAGAGCTTGGCTTAACATACTGGTCAGCTTAAGTTCTTTATCTCAAATCTTTACCTTAATGCATGTATCCTGTACTACTCTTCTTTTTTTTGACTACCTCTTCAGAGTTTAGAAACACTTTGAGGTTTGTTCTGTGCACCTTCTTCTGTGCCTTAGCATTGCTTTGTACATAAAGTATGAAATCCAACTTCTCAGTATGAAAAAAGTGGGACAAGTAAGGAACATGGACTGCTTTGAGAAGTAGTCTGGGACAAAAGGTTGTGCACTGTAGTCTAAATGACTGGGCTAAAATACTGCCTTTATAGCAATAGGTGCACACTCTACATGAATAGAGCAGTCTTTCTAAGTAATAACAAGGACCTCTTTTTTGCTAGTCAATTTTGAAATTAAAAACTAGTGTTGGGTCTGTTTGAGAAGTCATCTGTAGTTTATAATATTAAGGTTTGAAATACAACTTTGTCCAGGGAAGACAAAGACCAGGTTTCAAACTGATGAATAAGCATGGCAAAAATACTGTCAAATCAGTATGCAGTTAGCTATTCTGAAACCTGTCTCTTTGATCAGAGAAGGTAACTGTGTAAAGACTGAGTCATGTAATAGTGTTGCTGTTGTCTTGGGTCACTGAAATTACATTAATACTTCAATTTCTTATCCTGTAGTCTTCATGTTTGTTAATACAGATTTGAATGTATCAAACAACTAAATACAAAGTGAATATGCAGAATACTTTCACTCTTACTGTGCAGTGTTAGTGAAATCTTAATGGGACGTGTTGGTTGTCATGTTGTAGCTGCTTTTAATGTTGCCAGATAGACCAGGCAGCTCAGTTAGAATGTGGCTCTTGCTTACATCAGTATCATGCCCATAAATAGGAAAACTCTGAAAATTTGCAGTGTTTACTTAATATGCTACTCTCATGATGTGGTTGGTCATAACAATCAGAACAGTCTGATGGAGGAAAGAAATGCATGTGTTAGAATGTTGGGATTAATGATTTTCAAATATGTTGTCTCCTGTATGGGTTGTTTTTAATTGTATTTGTTATATCTAGCCATACCCAGAAGATCCAGCAGTGTACAAACCACTCTCCCAGGAAGAGCTGCAAAGGATAAAAAATGAAAAGAAACAGAAACAAAATGAGAGGAAACAGAAGATATCAGAGAATCGCAAACATTTGGCCAGTGTACGGGTTGTACAGAAGAATCTCGTCTTCGTGGTAGGGTTATCTCAGCGCCTAGCAGACCCAGAGGTGAGCACTTCATATCTGTAGATTTTGCTCTTAACTCGCTATCAAGAAACTATTGGGACACCTTTGTGCCCACCCTTGTCTGTGTCTAGTGGACACTAAATGAAGCAGCTTTCAAAAGGCTCCCCGATGCTGACTGGGGCCTGCTTAAGGCAACTACTGAGCTTCCTACTCCAGAATATTCAAGGTCAGGCTTAACTAGGCTTTGAGCAGCCTGATCTAGTTGTAGATGTCCCTGTTCATTGCAGGGGAGTTGGACCAGATGACCTATTAGGGTATGTTCTAACTCAAACGATTCTGTGAGAATAAGCTCACAATAAGTGATTTGTGTCTTTTGTTTTTGAGAATACAGATGCTTTATTTTTTAAGGAAATTTTCTTTGTATTTCTTCAAAAGAGTCTGTTAAGATAAAATGAGCTTAAGGATTTTTGTTATTCATCTTATTATGCTGGATCTGCTGGCAGTACCCAGCTCTGTCACGCACAACCTATTCTGAAATGAGAGCTAGGTCAGGTTATAAAGAAAAAATATAAGGGTAGGACAATCCTGTAAGGACAGAAGAAGAAAGCGAACAGCTAAGGCATGCCTAGGAAGGAATGTAAGGGTGATGTCATTTGAAGAAAAAATTAGTAAGAGGAGGACCCAGGAAAGAGGATTGTTACTCTGTCATCAAAAAGAAGCTTAGAATTAGTATGTGAAAGGAGTATACTACAGGATAAGATGTCTTTGAAACTACTGTGCCAACTTGAATTCACCTGATTGGACTAAACTGTCTGGAGTAACCTCAGATGTAAGTGAGGACTTGTTGAGAATGTGCTGTGTTTTGGTAGACTGGAAAAGAGCAAGTAGAAAGCTGCTTATAGTGGAGGGGAGAAAAGGATATGAAGGGAAGAGAAATATCTCTTAGCATTGTGGTTTTGACAGTAATGTAGGAACCAGTTAACTGCACTTGCAAACCGCTGTTGACATTGACTCAGTGTTATTTATGACTAAAAGATGTATTAAATTTCTTGGACAGGGTAGTGGATTTGCAAGTTAGAAAATAGTATACACAAACTTCTTTTTAACCTTAGGCAGATTCACGCTAACTTTTTGGTGTAATAAGTTATAGGGTTTTATTAGATTTTGTAGTGATGAGTATTTTCGCTGACATACCAGCTGATAATGGATATGTGCTGAACATTGCAGCACCCAGATGACATGATTTCCAGGAAACCTAGCCTGAAAAAGAGAGAGGCTAAAAAGAAAAAATGTATTAAATATGTCCAGTTTAAATTTTCCACTTAAGGAGGCAAAAAGCTCCAACACAAATAGAAGTGAGTTGAGAGGGGAGTCTGGCTGCTATTTTCTGTTTCTGAAGATAGGTTCGTAGATCAAGATAGAGTGCAGGTGGATCCAATCCTCTTGACATGCTCTCATGAAAATTGTGATGGCCATTCTGCCTCGTGTTACCAGGAATGTAATCTATAAGATGCTTCAAGAAGTTCTTCTCTCAGGACTGACAGTCTCTGTAATGGTGTCCAAAGGTAGGCATAGGGTCATTGAGGAAGGATGCAGATCAGTTGAGGAGAGGTCAGAAGAGACCAGCAAGAGATTCTGGTTGAATGTTGAAAAACCGTCTGGATGTGGTGCTCGGGGACATGATTTAGCGGTGGGTTGTTAGAGTAGTGTTGGGTTTGGACTTGATGATCTTGGAGGTCCTTTCCAACCGGAGCAATTTTATGATTCTGTGTTCAGCTTGCTCAGTAGTTCTAAAGGACTTTCCCAGTGTGAATAATGCTGCAGGATCTTGAAGACCTTGATACTACCTTAAGAAGAGAGAGTAGGAGGTCAGGTGTAGTTCTTGGATCAGTACAGTTTAACTATGTTATAGTGATGTCTGAAGATGGAGCTGATGGATTTGGGGCAAGTAGAATCCTGCTGGTGGGCAGAAGTTGGACTCAATGATATGGTTGAGTCCCTTCCAACTTGGGTTATTCTGTGATTCTGTTCTTGCTTCCTTTCAGGCTGTAGTCTAGAACTAGAAATAACCTTTACTTGACATAAATTCAGTTTGAGTAGTTGCTGCCACTGTCATGGGATGGAGAAAGAGAGGCTTTTGGTTACAGTGTATTGCCAATGCTATTTGCACACAGGGAACAAGTTTTTTAATATGCTGAAGATGTTGCTGTTTTGAGTAGGATCCCCCAGTGATTTGTTATTGCTTAACTGGTGCAGCAAAGAGCAGAACAGGAGGTTTTTTCCCCTTCTGGGGTTTGATATTCAGTCACTTGTTTCGGTGCAGTGTTGATTCTGCTATGTTGGTTGGTTTTTTTTGCCCCTGGGAAGTGTCCTAAGTTGCTCCAAAAGTAATGATTCCTATTTATTTCCATGGAAACTATAACAGATACAAAGAGCACAACAGTACTATTGGATAGAACAAATTCTCAGCTACAAAATACTTTTCAACATAGTCACCGCTTATAGCTGATTCACATAGATGAACTGATTGAGGCAGTCTTCATATTGTGGTATGGCTATGCATGGCTGTTTGGAATCTGGCTTGTCTTTCACGTCACTGTTGCCACTGTTGAAACACACCACCCACCACTCACATCCACTGCATGATCTCCGTAAGTGTTCACCAAGCATCAGTGAAATGTCAGTGGGTGCAATTTCTTTCTCATTAAAGAATTCAATTCTACTCCTTTGATTCACGGGCACTTCCACATCAGATGCTGTTCTGTCATGCTGCCCTCTGCTGCTATCTGTGACACAGCAACAAAATGTAATGGCATGTTGGTGGGAAGGTCCAAACTCTGCTGCCATACCACCAAAATCTGCCTCTGGCATTGTGAGACAACCCAAAAAGAAAATAATAGGAGGCATTACTTTCAGAGCCACCCTTGTATACTGTCTTCCTATACTTAGTCTAGTTTTCTAAATGGCTATCTTGAGTTAATTGATTTACTTTTTCTCTTTGGAGTAGAGCAAATGAGTCAGAATTCAGTATTTTGTTCCTGGCAGTTAATATATCAAGGTGATTATTTTATTCATTTCAATTTTATAATTTTGAATTTTTCCTCAAATTGTAAAATAGGTATGTACGGGCGAATGAGATGCATGTTACCAGAGTAGGGTTCGAATATTCTGGATTAAAAAAATAATAATAAAAAACCAGATGATAAAACATAATATCCTTCCTTTAAGTTCTTTACTTCAGTAGCATTGCACTTGTGTTGTACGTCACCATAATTCTCATTGAAAACAAAATCTCCGTCTACTTGCTCTCTTCCACTTCAACAAAAAGCACATCTCTACAGTTACAGCTCCTGATTGCATAGGTACACAGACTACTGATAAGTAGTATAGCGCTTTATCTTTTTTCTTCTTTTTGTAGGTTTTGAAACGACCAGAATATTTTGGGAAGTTTGGTAAAATACATAAAGTTGTAATTAATAACAGCACATCATATGCAGGCTCACAGGTAAGTCTGTAGAGACTCTTGTGATTTTTATTCCTCTAGAGAAAATGCATTTGTGCCAAGTGAACGTGGAGCTCTCTGTTTCTGACTAGGTAGTAGGTCAAAGTAATACAAGGGAAAACTACAATATTGTAGAATAAGTTATTGTACAAACTGAGACATTGTCCAAACAGTCTCAAAGTTCAGTTGCAAGATGCAAAATAAGTAGAAAGATTAAAAATTGGTAGATAGGATGGAAACCTTCAAAGCAGTGGAAACACTGCTTTTTTTCATTATTATTCTGCATTTGAAGGTCAAAACACCACATCTGCTAGCTATTTTTGTAACTTTAAGCAATATTTTGATGTTTCTTCTTTTGTTTATTATTTATGCATCACATCTAAATTTCTGTGTATTCTTGTGTTTTTGAAAATAAGTGATAAAAACATCCGGCCTTGAATGTACTAATTTATTTAGTGAACTACTATAAAAGCAACTTAATGCTCAGGTCTGAGGAGATTTAAAAAAAAAAAAAATTGTGGCCTGTTTTCTTTCTAGGGTCCAAGTGCCAGTGCATACGTAACCTACATCCGGTCAGAAGATGCTCTCAGAGCCATACAGTGTGTCAATAATGTGGTGGTAGACGGCAGAACACTTAAGGTGATAATATTTCTATATTTTCACATTTTATTTGGTAGTACGCTAACATCATCACATCCTGTAAAATGTTATTTGTATAGATATGCTTGCCTTCTTGAAGAAAAATATCCATATAAAGCTTACTGCGTCATCAAAACTACTCCTGTCTGTCTTTGCTTCATATTTTCTTAATACTCTTTGCTTCTTTAATTAGACTTGCATTTATTCCTTCCTACTGAACTTAGCTCATTTTTTTTATATTGCATGTAGAATCAATGGGAATCTGAAGGTCTGTGCTCAGTCGTCTTAAAATCCATGCTGTGATATCACATGATTTTAAGTAGTTTAAAAAAACAAAAGCGTCTCAAATGCTCTGTGGAAGTGTAAGATTTTTTCCTCTTGGTGTCAGTATAAATGGGTATAGAGGATGACTTGGCAAAATTGGTTCAATTAATTACAGAAAAATTTTGGTTAACTTTCATTTCCTGACCCTGTTACAAAATATTAACCAGTTGAACACAATGCAAACTCCTAACTGCTTTCTCAATTTAGCTTCTTAAGAATGAAAACATTTACTGAGGCTATTATTTTGAGATTTATTTAGATTAGATGAAAATAGAAATCCGTTCCATCTATCTTATGCTTGAGCACATGGTTTTCTCACAGATAGACTTGTTAGTCTATCTGCATCAAAAATGCATTACATTGGAACTTTAAATTGTGAGAAGAAACTTTTTTAGTAAATACAGCCTTTTTTCTTCTGCTGCAAATGGTATCCTTAACTTTTGGTACTTAATTTACCTAATTATTTCTTTTTCCAGGCATCACTAGGTACAACAAAATACTGCAGTTATTTTCTAAAAAATATGCAGTGTCCAAAACCAGACTGTATGTATCTACATGAGCTAGGAGATGAAGCAGCCAGTTTCACAAAAGAAGAAATGCAGGTAAGAATAATAAATGGAAATGCGTGAAATGTGGCACTTATGTATTTTCTTGCATTTAATTTAGTACAACATTTGTATAATGTAGTGATTTGCAGAATGTTACAGAGTCGAATTTTGAGTTACACGTGGTGTTTAGATGTTTTACCAATTGGTTATTGCAAGTCAATATTTATATTCTTCATTGTGTGCTACCTTTAAATGCTGAGAAGTTCACTTAGTGTTGGTGAGAGAAAAAAGTTGAGCTTCACTCCATGTTATTTTAATTTCTGATTAGGAGTTTACTACTTGCCCTTTCTTCATACCAGTGTTAAGTCGTGTTATTTTAAATTTCTGTGAAAGAGACGTGTATGTGGTCGGTTATCATGGCTTAACTATTGTATTGCTATGTAACTGTGCTATCTGGATTCTGTTGCATCTGTTAGCCTGTGAAGGGTATAGAAACCATTAGAAAATACAATATTGGAGGTAACTAAAACAGAGCATGTAGGTTTTTTATGACAACCTCCACAGCAAAATGTTTACCATGTAGAGCAGAGAAGCAAGTAAATGGATAGCCTTAATTTCTCGATGGTGGTATGTTCTGAAGTCTTTTGAGATTGTCCATCTACGTAAGGTACGATACAGCTTTTAAACTCAACCTTAAGTGTACTGAATTTGCATCTATGCTGTAATTTTTGCATGTGGTCTGTCCATGAAGCAGATGGTCCACACCTGCAGTGCTAGCACAAATGTACAGGTGGATTTTATTTAATGTGCCACACTGATTTAAGGCAGAGAATAAGGAAGAATGTCTTTTAAACGTTTTTAACAAAGTAGTAGTTATTTCCAAGAATTTAAGTTTTATTTTTAATTCAAGAAAATATATATACAAGCAGGATATATCTTCTCTCGGATGATTAGGAATAAGAAGTAAATTTCAAGAACTTAGAAACCAGGCAACTTCCTCTGTTAATTCTTTTCTATTTCTACCACCAGTTAGATCTGTTAATAGACAGGAACATATCCTCAGACATGTACAGTCATCTTAGTTTCTTATAGAGCTGTCTGTTGTGAATTTACTTAATCAATTTTGAACCTACTGATGCCATCATGTCCACAGCCTTTTGTCCCAAAATTTCACCAGCTGTTTTGTAAAGTAGTACTTTTTATTGTTAATGTTAAACTGATTTCTAGTTAGTTTTGTCGGTTGTCCCCTAATTGTAGCATTGTGGTAATTGCTAAAAGCTAAATGCTTTGTCATGTTATCCATTGTTTCTGTGGTGTTCTGAGACTTGGTTTGTACCTCTCTGTCTTCTCCCCAAATTGCAGATTTTCTGGTCATTTAAACTTTGGTAAAGCCATTTCTCCCTTTCAGTGATAATTTTTGTTGTTCTTCTCTATACTCTGTGTCATCCTTGAGACGCAGAGACCAGACACGTTACATTCAGGATGCAGAGGCAGCAAAGATAAATATGGTGGTCCTCAATCAGAATATTTCCTAATGATGCCCAGCACAGATCTGGTTTGATTATCAGTGCATAATGAGCTAGAGATTTCAGAGGTCTGTTGACAGTGACTTCAGTATCTCTGGGTTTTAACACCCAGTTCAGAAGCCAATACTGTGTAAGTATAGTTTTAGATTAACTTTCCTTAAGTGTGTTACCTGACAGGTCTCCATGGTGAATCTTTGCCACTCTTTGGCCTGTTTGGGATAGTGGGTTTCTTCTGGAGTTCCTCATTATCGATGTGGCATTTTACTACCCAAAGGAGTTGGGTATCAACTAAGAATATGATGTTAACTCCTTTCTCACACTCACTGATGTTGTTGCGTAACACTTAGGTCAGTCATCAGTCCTTATTGCTTGCTTCTGCATCCAGTTATCAGCAAGTCCTATCTTTGCCTTTCTGTTTCTGAGCCA
Organism: Numida meleagris; assembly: GCF_002078875.1. NCBI lineage: Eukaryota > Metazoa > Chordata > Aves > Galliformes > Numididae > Numida > Numida meleagris. Next base: position 48,486,075 of record NC_034409.1, read on the forward strand.
AGAACCTTTCCTGCATCTCACGGCAACTTTGTAAAAGCTTTTGATATGAAACCTTATGAAAGGGTTTTTGAAAATTTCATGAATTCTCTTTATTGGTGCTTATTGACACCATTGTGAAGCTCCATATTAGTGAAGCAGGATTTCTCTTTACAGACAATGTTCTGACTCATTCTCAAACAAACCGTTTTTATCCATATGCTTCCATTTTTTTCTTAAATTTTTTTTTGAAAATTGAGTTTATCATCTTATGAGGGCTGGAGGTTGAACTCAGCAGTGTGTTCAGAGGATCTCTTCTACACCCCTTTTTGTAGATGTCAGTTACAGAGGCAGTCTGTCAGTGCTCTGACACAGCTGCTAATTAAAACTGTTAGGCTCACTTCAGCCAGCAATTTAGCTTCATACTTCATCTTGACTTGCTTACCTTTCTTTCCTGTTTCTTGTTAGATTGCTTAAACTTACAAACTTATATTTGATTATGTTTTCTTGACAATCATTTGGAAATAATTATTGGGAAGTACTTTGTGTTTTTCGTGTAAGCTCTGACTGAACTCGAAGTCTCCAGCTTTCTTGTTTTGGTTGCTGTCAGGGAATTTGTATTTATGTTCTTCATCACTAAATGGAGGAGGGAAATGGAATGGATGAACTTAATTTCTAGGTTGTATAATTGTGAACAGAACTAAATATTTTGATGAGCTGAAAAGAACTGGTAGAACTCCAGGAAGTCTCTGAAAGTGAAGTTGGCAATTTAGATGAGATGGGTTAGAGATACTGGTTTTGACCTCTGGAGTGGTTCATGTGAAAGACATTAGTGGAAGCTTCTATGTAGGAATTTAATCTTGATTCATTCTTTCATTTGTGTAATGGGTAAGTGAGCTTAGAGCTGGCTTGACATTACTGGCCATAGAGTTCAGTCTCTTGCAGCTGAACAGTTAAGCTGATATCTCAGTGAGTTTCTCCTTGCTCAGCTGTTTAATGTTTGCAGCGTAGTATTTGAGCAGTAACATATTCTGTTCTTAGCAAATGGCCGAAGAAGCATTTCTAGGGTATAATGGATCAAAAAAAAATTTTGTTTAGATGAATCACATTCTAGGTGTAAATCCTTACTCTGCTGTAGAAGTAGCTTGGGTATAGATAAGTACAAAGATGGGTAAGAATGCATGCCACTAGATGTTTCAATGCCCTTTTGGGGATTTGTGTAGTGTATGTCAGACACATTCAAAATCAACCAGTAATAGAGAACTAAGTACCAAAATCATTAAGATACCTCTAATGTTTGACTGATTTGGAGAACTTAGTTGAAATGGGGTATGGAATTGCCTTTCTAATAGCACCCATAAAGACAAGTTAAAGTTAGCTATTTAGTATGTGGATTTTCTTATTGTTTTGCTAGATTTTGTGGGGGGCATTTTTGTTGTTGTTGTTTTGAATCTTGTTTAAAATGTCAAATTTTCCTGCTTAATTTTTGGAGGCAGAGAAAAAGGAATAGCGTTCTTGTAAGCTATAGTGTTTCTCTAGGAGGATGTCTGTATTGCCAGTACACTCACTTCGATTCCTATCCCAACAAAACCTGTATAAAGGGAATAGATTAGGTAATGAACAAATGTTGATTTTTGTTGTATATATAGTTAGAGAGCCTTCAAATCCACACTGAGGATTCCATAGGTAACTCTTGTTTTCAGACTCAAGATTGAGAAGGTCTAAATCTTGACGATTACTTGCTAAAGGACATTTTGTAATATCTGAAACCTCTAGATAAAAGCTATTGAATTCACTGTTCAGTTTTGCATCTTGATTCAAATTATTATAATACTTGCAAAAAGTATTTTAACACAGTGTTTATAGGTAAGCTAGAATGAAAAATGCTCTCGCTCATCAGGCCTAGCATTCTGAAGTTGGATCAGTCCTCAATTTCTGAAGGCAAGAAAATGTTCTCAATTATTTCAGTTAAAATAATTAAATTTTTCAATTACTGGGAGGAATGATTTTTCAATTACTGCTTAGAGCACACTCCTTGTCACATGTTAGGTAACGCTTATACTGCCTCAGTGGTTTTTTATTAAGCCTGTATAGAATGATTTATGTAGTAAAACTTCTGACTGAAAACAAACTTTCTGGTTTTGTTCACTCCTGTCTTCTGAAAAGATTGGTATAGTCAATACACAGAATGCAGACTGTACACTTGTCTTTGAGATTAAGCTATTTACAATGTAGAGGTTATATAGTCAAACTTGTTATTAGAACAGAAGAGTAAGTTTTAACAAGATTGCAATTATTTTTCTGCTTTAGAACAACAACAAAAAATTATAAACTGGCTAAATTCATCTGAGTTATTTCTAGGCAAGCTTTAGGTTTGCTGGGATCACGTCAATACTGAGGTTAAGAAACACTTTTTGAGTCTGTCAGGGTGACCTCTTAAGCTGGTATAACTCAATTACTAAGTTTTGGGATGTATGTCAATATGTGAAATTAATGTCAGTTCATTGTGAGTTCCTCTTTCCTTGTAGGCGGGTAAGCACCAAGAATATGAACAGAAACTACTGCAAGAACTATACAAACTAAACCCCAACTTTCTTCAGTTAGCTACGGGTACAGTTGACAAGAACAAGAACAAAGTGACAGCACTGCAGAGGTACGATGCGTAAGTACTGATGCTGGACTACTTGGCAATGTTTTCTTTCTGGCTGCTCCACAGAAAACATTCTTGTTCCTCTTGCATTCCTTAAGTTGCCTGCTCTTTTCAGTGTTTATTATGTGAAAAACTTGCATATCATTCCTCTCTGAAGTTAGAGGCCTGTGCAATGCTTTGTTCTAATACTCCTACCAAACGTGCATTTGGATCAGCATCTCAAAGTGAGGCTTTCTTATTCTAAAAGATATTTTATTTCATATTTTTGTAAATATGTATTGTAATAATTAAAGAGCAGATGTTAACTTTCTTGGTATAGTGTTGATAGATAAATGCAGTCTAGTTATACAACAGACACCTTATTGTCTTGATACGCATTTCTTATTTTGTTTTCATATCATGACTTTGAGTGTAACTCTTGTATTAAGTATAAAAACCCTGGAATCTGGAAATTTTCTTTGTGTAGTAATTCACAGGAATGATTTATTTTCACTGTTTTAATCACAAAATAACACTTATTGCTGTTTCTTGTAGTAATGTTCTGTTGTGGTAGTTTTTATTCATTAAGTTATGAAAAGATTTCTGTCCATGTGAGTACAGTCATACAAACATGAATGAGAGTCTAAGGTTATCAGTCCTCGTGTGAATTATCTGCTCAGATCTAAAATATAATATGGAAGCTATTAATAAATTCCTCCACTCCTTTTTCTCATAATAGGATTCTTGTAATGAGACTTGTAGGGTGAAATGTAAAACTTAAATTGCACTTCATATGCACTTTGGCCTTGTGATCTTGTTTTGTGTTGTGGGCCAATTCATCCACTGAATTTTCAGACCGTTTGTCACTGGTAACATCACTGCAGAACAATTTAAGGAAGAAAGGGAGCTCTGTATCTAAAATAATGTCAGTGGAGCTTCAATCCACAGAATACAATCCTGAGAATTGATATGCCAAGTGATATGCTGGAATTATTTTCTTGAACTTCTACGGGAAGTGTCATACACTCTTTGAAAGTGGTCAGGGCCTCCAATTTGATTTTTTTTCTCAAGGACCTGTTACATCTTTTGTTTCTTGTGCATGGGGTCAATATTGACTTGGAAGGAAGAGTATAGCAAAGAAAGCAAACACACCACTTCCTGCTTTGTTTGGACATTGATTAGTTCAGGCTTTGAACATAAAATAATAATAATTTGAAACCTAATTAGATCCAAGCAAGACAAATGGAGACAAAAGATACCAGATATGAGAGAATGCTCCATCTAAAACTGCAGCAAGTATTTACGCCTTCAGAAAGCAAGTATGAATTGGAGTGCGGCCAGTCTGTGATGCTAAAATTTTTGGCACTTCTGAGACAAATGGCATGTTTCTGTAAATGGAACAAGTAATCTGGAGTGGGATTTCTCTTTTCACCTGAACAGCATCACCACACGGAATCTGTTCTTTCCTAATGACTAGGCACCATCTTGTGGGTTGCGAAGAGTGTTTCTTCTTGCAGCTGGGATTCTTAAGTATTTTCTTAAAGTCCTGTCTTATCGGTACAATCTTTAGCTTGTGAGCTGGTGAACGTTTTGTTTTTCACAACTTTCTACCTAGTCATGTACTGATTTGTTTTGATTCACTAATATGATACTAGATCTGTGTCATTCTTTGTCACGGAATCGGGCCTAACGCCCGTAAACCATTGACAATCTGCCAGTTTATCAGAGCTTCTGACAACTTTGTGTCAGTCACATTTCTCGCATGCGGAATTTCTTTCACTTTGGAACAAAACCATAGTTGGCTTATGAATAGTAGATGGATATTTATAAATAAACAGTAATAGGGAAGACAGCGTTTCTTAAACTCTGCAGAAATGCTTTTTCAGAATTCTGTTCTAATTTCAAAGATCCTACTCAATGTTTTTTGCCTACTGACTTTTCCCCGAAGAGCTGAAACAAATGTTTTCATACGCTGGAAGGGGAAAAAAACACTTGTTAGGCACTTACTGGTCTTTTAGAGAAGGCTTTTGGAAGCATATGGCTTTGAACATAAAAGAAAAAACAACAAAAACATGTACAAAATGCCTCATAAGACTGTTAAGTTTACTTTTTATTTTGGTTGCAAAACTGATTGTAACTGTGACACTTTCAAATTGCAGTATGAAGGTGACTTTATAGTGTTGTGGACTTAAGTGTATTTGAAGTCTGTTAATTGATTTAGTCTTGTTAAATCTAGATTTGTGACTCACCTTTGTGAAGGGGACAGTACGAGACAGTATTAAATTACTACAACGATGTACAGGTTGTCTTCATTGCTCAATATCTGATCAACTTGCTATCTCTCTTTCAAATGTGTACAAGGCAAGGATGAGATACATAAACTGGTTAAGACTCTCATCTGCATGCCTGTTGTATAGGTAGGTGAGAAGAGGTACAAGTAGTATAGCAAGTCTTTAAATACTAGTAGGTATTTGAGTTTAGCTAGTAATACCAGTCCTATCTGAATGAAACAGCTGTAAACAGCTACAGGAATCTCCAGATTATGACTGTTAACTTAATAAATTGACCCAGATGTGTAGAGTAGATGTTGGACCAGTAAGAACACTAATGAAGGAGGCAGCAGAAGAAACATATTTACCAAAAAAATATATTTTTTGAAAGCTTTGTTGTTACTAATACAGCATTTGAACTATACTACTTGAACACTAAAAATAGCATTGTAATTGATACAAACAAAAAGCTGAAGCTAATAGGGGAAAAAATGAAGGTAAAGACAAACCTTTCATATTGAAACTTCAGGTTATTATAGTTTTATTGGATGACGTACTTGAATGCATTTGGTTATAGGTAATATTCTAGCATACTTTAATTAGTATAAAATATAACTTTTCAGTGATACTTTTGGCTTTGAGTCTTCTGAAATTTTCAGATCGAATGTGCTCTCTGAAATGGAATTTAATGGGTCTTTGTTATGAAAGAGGAGTAATTATAGCTTTAAACTGGAAGGGAAATGAGCAGTAACTCGAATGAAAAATGTTCATCTGACTGGCCTCATGGTCTGTTAGTAATGCTGTGGACTCTTATGCAGGAATAAAACACAAACTTAATCTGAGCCAGGCTCTATAGGTTCTGGAATGTGAAAGGTTTTTTTATATAAAAATGGTTTAGTTAATTATTTAAATGACTTAAAATGCTTATGGGATGAAGCCAGTAACTCAAAACGAGGTATACATAGGTCTGGATACTTGAAACTGTCAATGGATTTTTTTTATTTTTTCCTGAGTGAACATGTTCAGGCTCCAGCATTGGCAGTGCAGCTATCTATTCAGTGAGGAAAACTGAGAGTTCTGCCCAGTTTTTTTTCCCCTCGATTCTTTTTTTTTTAAATCATCACCATTTAAATTCTAATATCCAGATAAATCTGTTCTTATGGATTATCTGGTGGAAGGATTCATTGCCTCAGTGCTTACAATTTTTTAAACACTTTCTTCATAACTTGAACTCTTCTTTTTTTTTCTTTCTTTTTTTTTAACTCTTGCCTTTTTCCAGACCCAACAGCAGTAATATCAAAGATGCCTGGCCATCATTACAGAGTTCAAGTAAATCAGCCAACGGCTTAACAATGGAACACAGGAAAACGCCTCCTATATTAGAAAATGGCACAGACCCAGAACACATGACTCCAGATGGTGCAGACTCAGATTTCGGGTAATTGTGCTGCCTTTTATACTTCAGATAGCTTGTTCTCTCTCACTGACTGGTGTGGAGAGAATTATTCTTCAGTCTCTCTGGTTGGAGAACTGGATTGAAATCCTGATCAGGACACAGAAAACCAAGCTTGGCTTAGCCCATGTCAAAAAGGCTGATTGGCAGACTGCAGGAGAACCCTCACATTGCTAGTGAGGGTACAGGTAAGGGCTGAGGGTAGCTGCATAATCAGGGCATCAACAGCTTATACAGCTGCCTGCTGCAGGGCATGTTCCCAGCCAAAACTGCGCCCTTCAGTTCTATACAAAACCTTTTACAAATATAACATGTCAGTTGCTATACATCAGGAGACTTAATACTTGAAAAACCTTCAAGAGAATGAAACAAAGTATTAGGGTTGAATATTTGTCATCTCTTCACTGTAATGTGTTCCAAAAACACAACCACAGAAGTAAAGATTCCATGATTTTTGATCAGTAACAGGAACAAGACAGCACGTTCAACTGAGGCTTCTGTGTAGAAAGCAAGTAATTCATCTGCCTGCAGTAACTTCTTTATTATTGGCTAGTATTTTTTTTTTTTGCCCAATTTTGGTGCCTCCCTTGCATAGAATTGTTGTGTTCTCCCATCATAAGCATCACTTACACTTAAAATCATACTGTTCCAGTTTTTTACTGGACCAAATTGCTTGGGCCCATTCAGAGGATGAATGGGAAAATAGCAAGGTGAATACTAAATATTTCAAGAGGTAGTGTTGCTGATTAGGCAGCTGATCCTCATTTTAAGCCAGTATTGAGCTGATACTGAGTGCTGCTGTAAGTTGTACCTTCTTAGATGTAATAGCAATTCAGCTGAGATGTGGACAGATCCTATTGTTGCATCTCAGTATTAACATGTAGCTTCTTCCTCATCTTTTCTGGAAAGAATGTACTACATCTAAGTAAAAATACTATGACCAGTCAATAGTGAAGAATCGTGCTCATTCTTGAGGACTGGAAGCATGTCTTAAAATTAAAGGCTCCTTAAGCAGGTTCAAGTATAATGGTCATTGTCTTTCTGCATCTGTGTTGCTAAAAAACAGTTGTCTGTTGCATAGCTTTAAGCTGTGGTTTTGTGACTTCTTATCGAAGGCTTTGAGAAAGTGTACCTGGAACATGAGCTCTGCAACCAACTTTCTTTTATTAGTGAAGTCTACAGCAAACTTCTGTGCTGTAGGAATCCAGAAATTACTAACATAAGGGAATTTATTCAAAGTGGAAGAACTTTTAATGGTTTTCAACTACCAAGGACTCCAGTAAGTCCTTACTGGAGTAATACTTGATTGCAAATATTTCTCTGATTTTTCTTTTGTAATCGTAAATATTTGACTTTCAGTTACCTTTGGGATACCAACTCAGCATTCTTTTGCTCCCAAGTTGCTTTCATTGATGAGTAACTTGTATACAATTTCTTTAGAATGGAGAAGAGTTAATTTTACTGTCTTTAGACTAGTTATTCTGGGAGGGGGAGAACAAATATTAGTGGAGGAGCAAATTCTTGAGTTCTGGACTTTGCTGTGTGGCTTTATGCAATGTTATGCTTTCCAACAGCAAGGAGTGTTTGAAAACAAAGTGTAGCTAGAATCTGAGGTCTGCACCCAGTTAAAATGACTTCTATATTTATATTTACTTTGCACTAACAGGTTACGCCTGTAGTTTGTCACATTTATAAGAATCTTACCTCTGGTCATTGTCTATAGGACCAGTGTTCTGGGCTGTGTAGTCAGATGTTTGTCTGTATTCTCTCTTATGAGCTGATAAAATATCTTTAAGGTTTAAGGCAGATATTTTCAGCTGAACTTTAACTTTCACCATTTACTTATTGCAGTATTTAGTATAATTAAGGCTGTTCACAAGTGCTTGTCAAATCTTGAATCCTGAGGTGTGCCATTTTAGCTGAGTCATGTTAATTCTCAGTAAACAGCTTTCTGAGGCAGCTTTCTGCTGTACCTTCTCTTCTTTCTACATTTATTGGCATTTTTTTGTTATATTTTCCTGCATTTTTCCCCTTCTGTCATCCTAAAAATCAATTTTCTCACCTTGAAACTAATTTTTACTAGGTAAAGCTTCAAGGCTGACGGGAAGTTTGTCTTACCACAAGGATTAAGTAGTTAATTTAATCTTTTATTTCCCTAGAATTATTTAGGATTTATAACTGACAATTTAGGTATTTAGAAAACAAATCTGTTCCCGAGTTTCAGTCCAGTAATAGAATAGATAGAACTGACCACAAACGGAATACTGCTATAGTACGAGTCCTTTTTTTGAGTGGTGAAAAGTTACTCTGAAGATGTTTATAACTTTTCTTTTGTCCCATAACAGGGTACTCCACAAGCAGAGTGGAGAGTGGTGGGAAGAAATGTTATATGGCAAATGATTTGAATGTTTACAACTAAAGTCTCATAAAGAATTGATTTTTTTCCTTCTTAACTCCCCCAAATTTAATTTTGGTTTCTTTTTATTTCAAGGCTTTTCTATCACTACAAAATCAAATGTTGATGTTCACGTTAAATACTTGAGTGACTTACTGACTCTTTCCCTTCCCACTTCTGCAGCCCTATCGACAAACCTTCAGATTCCCTCAGTATAGGAAACGGTGACAGCTCCCAGCAGGTAAGACAAAGATGAATCCTGTGAACATAGTAATTGAGTTTGTTTGGTTTGGTGTAACTTATGCTTTGAGAGGCATATACTTTCTGAAGTGTGGCGTAATTTTAAACAAAACTAAAACATGCTACTGCTAAGTTGATTTAATATTAAACGTCATACTGATGTTTAACTTACAGCCGAAAGTTTTGAGGAGAATTTTCAACTATTAGAGAAGGATATATATAAACTCTCATGATCTAATTGTCTTTCTTCCTCCTTTGCTTGTAGATAACAAACAGTGACACACCTTCACCACCGCTTGGTTTAACAAAATCCAATCCAGTCATACCCATCAGTTCATCTAACCACAGTGCACGGTCCCCTTTTGAAGGAGCTGTAACAGAATCACAGTCACTCTTCTCTGACAACTTCCGGCACCCTAACCCCATCCCTAGTGGGCTTCCTCCGTTCCCCAGCTCTCCACAGACTTCAAATGACTGGCCTACAGCACCAGAACCACAGAGCCTCTTCACATCAGGTATGCACACTTCTACACCCAGCTTACAGTGCTGTGTGTTGCTTGCTTTTGCAACTGATGTCTAAAACTAAACTGTAGGATATGCTTTATCTTCTTCCATTCACAAAAGTATATCGTGTTTCACTACCATAAAAGTGAATTGCATTGACATAAACTTTCTTCCAAAAGAAACTTTCGGAGTTTTCCAACTGCATGGCTAAGTGATCTGAGTGTTTGCTTTTGTTTATCTTAGCCATATGCCCATTTCTGTGCAGCAGAATTCCAAATTTTCTTTGGTATCCTGCTTAGTTATCTGAAGATGAATAATCTTTCTGAAGAGAGATTATATGTATTCAGAAAAGATAGAAGTTCAGTTAATGGCAGTAACTGAAAGGCATAAAATACCACTTCATATGAATGAAACATCTTTTTAGGTCTATTGGTACGGTCTTGAGTATGGTTAACAGTATTTTAGAGTTCACAAACTAGAAACCTGGGATATGGTAGAAAATTAAATGAAACAAGAATGTTAATAAATAGAACGTAATGATACTCTTATGTCCAGTAGTTTAGTGACTAATCTTTTAATGCTTTTCTTCCCTCTGGGAAATATTTTTAAATAATATTATCAAAAAAATCACATGCTGCTAAGATACTATAGACACAATATTGTAAATATTAAGTAGCAGTGAGAGACAACTTCCAGGTAGCAGAAATTTTTGTTCCATAATTAAAGTATATTATTGCTTTTACAGTAAGAATTTGAAGGACAGGGATTTTTGTCTGTCCGGTGACTTTTTTATTCAGGAAATGGAATTGTAGTTTTTTTTTGAGAGGACACTAGACTTAAGCAGCAGTCTAGGTTCCCTACCAGCAGAGGGAGTTAATGTAAGTGATGCTACCTTGTACTTTGCTTTCTTCAGTGCACTTTTAAGGAGAAATATTGTGGAAATAGGATTGGCGTGCTCTAAACCTGAACTAAAAAACTTAAGCAGTATAATGAAATAAAGTGCTAATTGAAAATTCAGGAAATACTAATTTTTTTTTGCAATGCTGCTTAAGAATATTTAACAATATCTTGTACTGCAGTGCCTTATTTCCTGTGTTTAATCAGAGTGCACACTTAAGAATTTGGCTTGTTTTTTCCATAATAGAAGACAATTTTTTCTTTAGCTACTACTCAGAAGTATCTGAGAGAGAATACTCCCCCTCCACCCTACTTCCTCACACCCAGTTTCTTGTTCAACATTAATACTTAAAACAAAATACTAAGCTGAATAGCAGCTTAAAACTCTGGTTACACATTCCTCCAGTAACTGGATGTAAAGTATGTTATAATGTTTATTGGTCTCTTTCTACTCTACTTTTACTGAAAAATACTTATTTGACAATAGCATCTATGCAATTGAAGGAATTCTGCAGTAAAACTACTACTTGCTAGTTCTGCTGCTTCAACGAAAGTAGAAATTTGTCTTTTGTCTGAAAATGGAGTTCCAAGCTGATGAATAAAGAGTCTCTGAGCAGTTTACAAACAAATGTTACATGAGGGATAAACTGGTGACAGTAAAACGCACTAAGGCTGAGATTTTTGTACGGACAAGTACTTACTAATCCTTGTTCTAAATCTTATTCCTCTCCAACAGAAACTATACCAGTATCTTCCTCCACAGACTGGCAAGCGGCTTTTGGGTTTGGTTCCTCCAAACAGCAAGAGGACGACTTAGGGTTTGACCCCTTTGACGTCACCCGCAAAGCCTTAGCAGACCTGATTGAGAAGGAACTGTCAGTTCAAGACCAACCTTCCCTCTCGCCCACATCTCTTCAGAACCCTTCCCCACACACTACAACTGCCAAAGGGCCAGGCTCTGGGTTTCTGCATCCTGCTGCACCTGCAAATGCCAACTCTCTCAGTAGCACCTTTCCAGTCATGCCACAGAGGTTCCCACAGTTTCAACAACATCGAGCAGTTTACAACTCCTTCAGTTTTCCAGGCCAAGCAGCTCGCTATCCTTGGATGGCCTTTCCACGCAATAGCATCATGCACTTGAACCACACAGCAAATCCCACCTCAAATAGTAATTTCTTGGACTTGAATCTCCAACCACAACACAGCACAGGTCTGGGAGGGATCCCTATATCAGGTAGGTGAATCAGGACAGCCGTGAATGTGATTTATTTCATGCTTTCAGCTTAGAGCTCTGAGTCAGGACAGGAAAAGGAAATAGCCAGCTACAAGTGGTAGAACTGTATCTCTTAACTGTCATACTAGGCTTATGAAGAGAGGGAGAACATCATTTTAAATATGCCCTCTCCATATGTTTTTCTAACATGGACGTTTAGCCTTGTAACATTGAGCTTTATAAGGAAGGTGGAGTATTCTGTGCCCATTTAATTTTGTGCCAAAACAGATTGGTATTTTGGTTCTTCAGTCTTGCCAGACTGAGCTTTCTTTAAGATTAGTAAGTAGGCCCTGTAAGTGCATTGTGACTTCCGTGCTGATGTGCAGGTGCTGATCAGAGTTCCTAAAACTGTGGAAAAAAATTAATGTTAATTTGTGCCTGATGTCTTGGCTGGGGTTGTTCCCTCTTGCGCATAACCAAATGACTGCATAATAAAACATTCAGTGCTCTTCATTCCTGTACTTTAGATGGCCTTACTGTTATGATAATATTTCACTGATTGGATGCTTGCAATGTGTGTAAGAGGATTCATCCTGATTGTGAGGGCTGTGATGTTGGAATAAATAAATGTGCAGTCATGCCATCCCAGGCTGCCTTGAGTGAATTGATACGCTCTTACAGCAAGCATTACAACTAAGGAACTAATTGTAACAATCATTGTTCTGATTAAAAGTTCACTTCTGGAATTTGAAATCCTTCTATGGTTACTACATACCTTGGCCCACACAAGTTCTCTTTTTCTAGTAGGGAAAAAAATGTTAGTTGTATAATGAACTACAAGTAGAAACTCTGTAAGCTCTTTGTAGCCTTGAGGTGAAGAAAACTGCCGCTTGAGATGTTGCTGATGTCGTTGTTGTTGTTGAATTTTGAGAAGTATCAGCTCTACTGTGAGACAGTGACCTAGAAGAAGCTACTTGGTTTTAATGCTCTGATATAAGAGCTGATTCTGGCTGTTATTTCTCTGTTCTTTGTCCTCTTTGGAGGCTTGTTGAGGCTACAGTACTGCACTAGGGTCCTTCAGCTGATTCATAATATAACCATTTAGTCCCGAGGACAAATGCAAGTAGTTCAGAAGTTTTTATGCTGGTGGTGACTAAGGTTTTAAGCAAAGATGACCGTTACTGGTTACACTGAAATGTTGGGAGAGGGTTGGTTTTTTTATATGGAGTTATAAATGTGTTTGCAGGAGTGCAAATTGTTGCTCTCAATGCTACAAGCCAAGTTTTGCCTTTACCTCAGAGTTCTAAAACCTGCCAGTCACAGGGCTGGTAGCAATACTGTCTTGTGGACTAGGAGGGTGGGGAAAAGTCATTCAAGGTTGAAAAATAATCTGTTTCAGTACAGGTTATTTCTAAGCTTGCAAAAGTATTCTTTAAATTGCATTATTTTAATTTTGGCAGTTTGAAATTTGATTTCTTTGTAGATCCTTGTAGTACTCCTTGAAGAGCCAGTTGTGTGTTCCAGGTTGATACGCACAGCCCATTTTGTGTGCTTTCCCTGTATGTTTTAAGGCAACAGAAATGATACTTAAGTGTATCCTTTTTTGTATGCAACTGCTAGAACCAATTGATCTCATTATCTTTGGCAGTTACAGTGCTAAGAGTGGAAAACAAACATCTGCTGTAGTTTCTATGGAAAGTTCCTTTGTATTGGTTTTAGTCTTTTGTTAACACTGTTGCCTAGTTCACAGTTAGCACCAGTTGCTGCTGTGCAAATGCTCCTCAGCTGATCTGCATGTTAGTTCTGATGTAACTTGAAAAAAGTCTATGCAGACACAGATTTTCTGCTTTTTTTCATGTTGTCAGAAGTCTCAAGTAGATCTGGTGTTGCTTGCTAGTTGGAGCTTGTGTTATTTGTATAGCATGTAGTACCTTAGATTTCCTTCAGTGATTCTAATAATTTGAACATCAGGAAGTACCCGTGTGCTTCTTGTTTTGATATGCTGACTTGATAGTTCTCAATTTATTGAATTTATTTTCAAACCTGTAGTGTAGTGTACAAACCTCAACAAATTATTTTTTGAAAGAATAATGCCAGTTCCTTATGCTTGCTTTTAATCTATCAGCAGCAGGTATGTAATTGTAGGACTTCCCTAGTTTCCCTATTTGATTTACAGATTCACCTATTTGATGGTCTTATGGGGAGGGAAGTTGTATATCAATAAAGAAACCACAGAAACAAGGCTTTACTAGTGGTTTATAACAGACTCTAGCTGACCTAAAAAGGCCACATGTATCGTTACACCCATTCAGTGGTATGGAGAGGTTAACTGTAATACAGCTGGAGCTCCTCTTGTTAGGTTTTTTCTTAGTCTGCATTAGGGTGTTTTAGAAAATGTCATCAACTTGGCTGTTTCAGCTGTAACAGCAAAAGAAACCAAATGTAAGCAAAACTTGAGATTGTTTTCCAGCGGAGATCCTCAACTGCTGTCAAAGTTGCGTTTCCTAAGATTTCTGATCAATTTTTACAGTACTATACACTTGTAAAGCAAATAATATTTGACCTGTCATTAAAATAATGGAAAGCATTCTTTTCTGTTCATCACCTGATTAGTTTGTCTGCTGTGGTTAACCAGTCCTTTTCTTGTTATCCATTTATGTGAAAACAGGGAGCTTTTAAACTCACCTTAAAACCTCATTTCGAATTTTGTGTGCTGTTTTCTAGGCTTTTTAAATCCCAAATTTAGTTGATTTCACTTAAATATATTTTGTTTTTGAAACTTGTATGAGGAAAACAGTGTCTTCTGAACTCCTGCTGCTGCTTTTTTGTGGGGGCATTAGTACTCACATGAATGTGAAGTATTTATGTTTGGCATGTTATGTGTAATATTCTAAAACAGTCCCTTGTCTGGTCTCAAATCAGAGCTGTGCTGTGTTTATACCTCCACATATCCAAGTAGTTCTGTTCCGTGAAGCACAATAGATTTAAATGGGAGGATGCAGGCCTTACCTAAGACTTTTAAGCTCTCATTTGAAAATAATTTGTGTGGGATTTGGTAGCCTCTTTCTCAGAAGTAGTATTTATTGATCTTAACTCTACTGTTTCCAGTGAAATGCCACCATGACACAGTTGACTTAATAATAAAATTGTGTGTACTTGAAATTTCAGAAATGTCTGTCCCTGGTCTTTAGAATCTTTTGAATCTCCCCCAGAAAACATAATTTTGCAAAACAGGTGATGCGTGGTCCCACTGTAAGGGACAGTTCAGGCTTGTTGTTGTTCCGTGGGGTGGGATGGGTTAGAAGGTTTACAGTGTAATTAAAACTATAAATATGCTTTGGGAGAAAAGTTTAGTGATGACTTTCCAGACAGCTTGCTTGTTGCTAAAACCAATCTTAACCTAGATTATGTGGCTGTCCTTTATTCTTCAGCAAAGCCAAAGGAAAGATGCACTGACAGCAATGCTAGTGGAAGTATGTTACACCTTTTTTTTTTAAAAATATTACTTTAGGCTATTAGGAAGCCTTGTACTGTGATAACTAATACACTGTCATCTTTGCTACTCTGCTTGGTGTTATATTCTAAAACTGCAGGAATAGTATCAGTCACAGAATAGAGTAGATCTCACATTATCAGCGTGTTTTGAGGCACATTATGATAATATGAGATACGTGCATATTAACACTGGAAAAATAAAAAATCCATAGCTTACTGGATGGTTGATAGCTGTGGATTTTAGTACATGGAAGTAGTGTAAAAATAAAATTACACAGTTAAAAGTAGAATAAAAAACTGGAAATTAGTCTGCCTTTCCTGTCAGTTTTATGTAAAATGGGAGTAATTGACATTCTGAAACACTGGCTATTATTTCATGTATTAATTTCATAATTATCCTGAGTTTAATTCCAAATGAAAACATACTTGCAAGAACTTCTCAATTCAGTAGCAATGAGGTGGCTGAATTCTAACTTTTCCAAGACTAATTCTATACCATATTGTGTGTATATTCTTCCCACATATATTAGGAATCTAAGATAGATTAAATAGACAATTGCATATAGAAAGAGGTAGAGAACATAAGGAATTAAAGCCTGTTTAGAGTAGGGAAAGAAAATTTATCTGTTGTCTTTGAAGACAACAGCTGTAAAATCCATCAAGTTATTTAATCTGTGAAGACCATTGGAGATTGCAGCAGACTTTTGTGAATTGTTGCTGGAATTTCAAAACGGGTCTTGAATGTCGTAAGTCTTTGTACATGGAAATAATTGGTAAATCCAAATATTGTTCTGTCAAGGGCTTTCTGTTGTAGCTTTTATCTCTTTAATATGCACAGTTTAACTGATGGAATTATGCATATTTGAAGACTGAACCAATAAATAGGTGGACAGATCTATTGCTAGATTAGGTGCCATCCAGCACTCATTGCAATAATGGCATCACATACCTAACTAAGACTGATTAGGCAAGACTCAAAAGTGTGCATGATACATTTAGACTTAAGTCCTGAGCTTTTCCATGTTTGAACAGCTGTACTTGTTTACATCTTCTCCTGATTCTGTGTCCTTAGCTATCGAGCTCATCTTGAACATCAGATTCTTCCTTATCTAATGCCACCTTTGGGGCAATGTTTTAGTGGAAGAAGGAGATGTCCTAGTATGTTGGTAATGACTATTGCTTTAAAGACTTTATTTGGACTATGGAGAAGGGTGAAGTATCAGAACTAGTACTGTCCTTCAGTACTGAGAGTCTTTGGTGTTTTCCCAAAATGCAACCGTATTTCCCCTTCAGACACAAATTGCTTTGTTCTTTGGACTTTGTCTCCTGTCTAGGTTGATGCTTAATAACAAAACCATGGCTTGTTTTACACAGAGGCAGAAAACCAAAAAACTGAAATGACAGCATAGCTGCTGACCTTTTTCTATGGCTTTTGGCTTAACATTTGGTATGAAGTTTTTCAGGATTTGTTGGGGTTTTTTTGCTTTCTAAAAGAGGGTCTGACCTGTGTCGTACTGCTGTTGAATTCTGCGTGTTGTAAAACTCAGTCTCAAAATGCTGTGTACAAAACTTATTTAATCCCATACATCTAACAACAGCTAATGCAGTTCAGATAGTGTTGCCTCATGTCCCTTTATTTGGTTGTGGTGGATTGGAAGAGCATTTTGCTACACTTTTCCTCTTCACCTGGCAATGTGTGGAAGGTTTAATGCCAGTTTTAAGTACAGATGGTCTTACACTTAACAGTAAGATGCATTAGTCTGTTAACTTTGTTCTAAGCCTTTAAAGAAGACTGCTTGCTCCCTTGTTGGTCGGTCTTCGCTGACATTTGGCATTCTGTCAGCAGCAGAGTAGAAAGCACTGCAGCTTGAATGTTTGTCTTTTCTGTGCTCCTGATTAGATCCATGGCTGCCTGTAGCTCAAGTCTTATCTGATGAGGTATAAATATTGGAAGTGATGCGGCTAATAGTTTAAGTGTCAGATTTGGCACCTCTGAAGGCCTGAATCTTTGCAGAGTACAGGGAAGCTGCTCTTTGAAATGGATGTTACACCAATATCAAGATCGCTGCTCAGATGAAATAAAAGGGCTGAACCTTGCTTTTAAATTGCCCTTGGGAAAGAAAATTTAAAAAGCTGTTTGGACCACTGCAGAGGTCATGTGTGTTCTGTTCTCCTCAAAAGATGATGCAGTTCTTGGTGTAACCTTTGCCATTGAATATTCTGCTATTCTCATCAGTCCGTGTGCATGAGGTACCAATTTCTGTCAGAGAGGTTCTGGGGCCTTTGCCTTCCTCTCTCCCCATCTTCTTCTGGCTGTGCTTTGTGCCTATGTGTGTTCTCCCCTTGAAATCCAGCACTTATAAATGAGCTCCAGTTCTTGTTGTTCTCCTTTTATTTCCAGTTAGAACTAATGTTGTATTTTACTCGTGAAGAGGTGAAGTGTTCAGCACCATATGTAACAAGTTAATTCAGTCTGGAAATGAACTCTTGGCTTGGTTTCTTCCCTTCCTCTGGAGGTGCTATTTTTAATGCTGCTAAATTAAAAGTATGTGGAAGTAGGATTTCAGATTCATTTTTAAAACATTAAATCAGCGTCAAGATTTGTCGTTGTTTGAAACCTGCTATGGATATTCATTATTGTAGCTCTGTTATCTTGTTCCTCGCTTCCATGTACTTTGTATTCACTGTTAAGTCCTGTCTAACATAACATAGTCTTGTCACGATCTGAGAGAATTTCATCCGCAGTGCTTGTCCTTTAAGTCTTGCTATTTCTCCATCTGTCTTAAAATCTCATCTCACCCCCTCCTTGCCCCATTGCCTTTTTAGTGCCGATTTTTGCAACTGTTCTAAAAAAGCTGTGGATTTCTTTCTTACGATTGTACAGGAGATGTTGTCCTAAAGAAAGCTTAGAGAATAAATACTTACGTTTTTATCCCTGGGAGCTTTGTTTATGCTCTTACAAATTATAAAAGCCTTTGATTGTATAATTATTAAGGATGGCAGTGTAAGCCATTTTTTGAGTGGCACAATGCCTGTTTTTGAATGTATAATTTCTCTTTGAAAGAGTGACAATGTAAAGAAAAAAGTGTAATAAAAATACTCTAACTTGTCTTGGCTGCAGCATAAGAGAAGGAATGACTAATCACATTAACATAGCTAGATTTGAAATAAATGCTGTGTTGGCTAAAATTTGCCTTAGTGCCTTACCTAATTTGCATTCTGGCAGCTCTGGGGTAAGTCTCCAGCAGCATCCAGGGGAAACAAACAGGGGGGAGAGATTTCTAGTCAGACTTTCCTGACTGTGCCATGTCTCTAACATTCTCACCAAAGGAACTTTAGCAGCATGGGCACTGTGGCCTTGCCTGTGTTTTAGGGATGGTCGACTGAACTTATTGGTTATAAAAGCAAGAATTTCTTACTGCCAAACTATTAAATGATGATTCACCAAATGTTATAAAAGCTGTGTTGAACAAATAGTGTCAAACAGGGCCACATCTTGTGAAAGGGCTTGAAACTTCACGTCCTTGTGGATCAAGCCAAATATGCAAATTTCAGTTTGATTGTTCTTAACAAAAAGCACAGACAGCTAATTAGCTTTCTACGTAAATTTATTTTTAAATAAGCCTAATTTTATTTAGGTATGTATTTATATTTAAAGTGGGTCATCTCTGGAGGATAGTAACTAGAATTTATTGTCATGGAAGGTTTGCTTTTTCTTTTTAAGTTTCTTGAAGCTTTATCTTCCCACAGAATGATATATCCACAAATACACCTCAGCAGTAACTGTTACACATTACGTAGAAAAAATGGGTTTGAAACTTCTCAGTCTATGCATTCACAGTACAAAAGCTGTTCTCACAGTCTGGGTCAGAAGATGAGTTGGGAATTCTTGGAATCCTGAATCTTCAGCAGTATAGACTCTGGCTAATTATTGATATAACTCTGGAAATGGATGTATTATCAGTTCTAGTTATCAAATTTTCCCTTTGGTCAATATAATATGTTTTCTTTTATATCCCTATATGCATGCACCACAAGTACCCTTAGAGGGCTTTCATTTGAGATGAAAGCTTTTTTCAACTGAGAAGTAAGCTGTAACCTAGTGAGATTGAAGTCTGGTGCAGGAGCTAAGAGTAAGCAGCAGATACTCTTTTATTAAAATTACTACTCTTCCTCCAGTGAATAGGAATTGCATGTCTTTCTGGGATTTATCAAATTGTCCTCTATGTAGAATTCAGATTATCTTTTTAATTGCAGTGCAGTGTCTTAACAGTCTTTGTGAGCTCAGTTTAGGTATACATTAAGATTTAATATTATCACTGGGGAGAACTGTGTGTATTCTTAGAGTATCCATTTATGGATGAGGAATTAGCTCGTGAAAGGATATTTCCTGACAAAGGTGAAGGTACTAAAAAATATGCTGTCATTTTTGTATGTAGATGGAGGTGGTACACTGTAATGCTATATACTTCCAGCAATAAATAATGAAAGTCAGTAACAAAAAGGCTGCAGTGCTCCAACATACTCCGGAAACATCTGACCTGAGCTCGGGCGTATGTTTCAAAGCGAGCTAGAATCTTTGATGTGAAATTTCTTAATAGCTTAAAATTAGATGGCTGGTTGCTGTGATTATGTATTAGATTTGATCTTTAAGCCACGGTAAGTATAAGTCAGTCACAAGGACAGTATACTAATATAAAATTGCTTTTCTCAAATCTAATACAAGTTCTGATGTTGTACATTGAAGTGAATACGAGCCTTCCTATTGAATATCTCTCTCAGTAATTACTTAGTCACAGGTTATGCTGTCAGATCTTCAGGAAAAAAAAGCAAAACTTTAAAAAAAAAAAACACAACTTATTTTCCCCTTTAAAGTATGTTCTTTAGAATTCTATGTATTCATTTTGTACTTGATGGTTCACTTTACTGGCATGTTAAATTGCACTTTAAAAAAAAAAAAAGAAAAGTAGTGCTTTTTGATTCACATGATCTCTCTTAAACTGGGTAGATGTGGAATTGATATAACCGTAGAAATTGATGTGGAGTCAAGATAAAAGCTGCTTTACTTGCATTACTTCGAAGTTCAGAGCAGAGCAGTGTCTCTATTACCAAATCCAATTTTGTGTGTGTATTTCCTTGTTCCCCTTGCTCCTGGAGCTCATGACCATATGACCTTCATTCAAAAACTGCCCTGGGGAATGATATTTAGGAAGGTCTAACTTTTGTAGATTGCCGATTTGCTTCCTATACATAGAGAGCGTCTGTGAAGCTTTTACATGTTTTCCTTAAACAGCTTTATTTTCTAGTACTCCTGTCACCTGATATCTCCCTTATTTGAAGGGGTTATTTGTATTTCTGATGAGTAGTGCTGCAGTATGAATGTGGACAGATTCAGTCTTCTTCTGACAGTGATGTTTTCAGGCCTCTGTGAATCTGCGTGAAACCTCATGTGGTTTAAGCTTTGTGAGATTCCTAGAAATCACAGGTTTCAGAAATCTGAGTACTAAACCTTTCAAACTATGGAAGTGGTACGTAAAAATTCTGTGAGGAGACAAGCTTTATTTGTATTAGTGATACAAGCATAATTTTTATTATCACTGTCTTGATGATGATTAAGTGAAGAGGCTTTGGTTCAGAGACTTTTCAGTGTATCTTCCGTAATGGGAATCACTTCATTTTAGGATGTATGAAAATGTCCTCTCCTTCTCTTCCTCCTGCAAAGCGAATTACTGGACAACCAGAGAAATACCAACAGGGGAGGGTCATCTTGAAGAGTCTGCCCCGAAGTGACAATGGCTTCTTTAGGAGGGTGTTTCACAGGATACGTGGGCTACCTGTGGTATCCATTAAAATGGAACTGATAGAGATTTCATTGCAAAAGTGCAGGGTATTTTTTTTGGTGGTCACACTTGTCTGTGATTAAGTTGAAAAACTCTTGCTGAACTCTTCCAGGTTCTCTTTCCTGTCCCTTTTTTTATTACTGTTATTTTTTTCTCTCGGACCCAACTTTGTCATTCTGGTTGTTTTGCCAAAGCTTCAAAGCCTTTATTTTACAGTATCCGTGAAGATTTGATAAGGGCTTTCTTTAAGGGCTGATCTTTAAGTCAGATCACTGCAATAAGCATTCAGTTACTGAGTATACCCTGATGCTCTCTGCACTTGTTGCTAGCTTGTGCAGTTAGTTATGTGATGTTACAATACGTTCATTATTTTTCTCATGCAGTGGTTTTTCTTCTGAATTTCTTTGGTTTATTTGAGGCTCGTCTGCAGCACTGTTGAGTGCCTTGGTCACACACATTGGCATGCTGATGGATACTGTTTATTAAAAAAAATAATTGCAACCTACATTTGTAGAATTGTTGACTTTTCAGCAGGACAAGAATATATAGGACTCCTTGCATAAAGGTATTTTAAGTTTTATGCAATTAGTACAATCAGACTCTTGTATTAACTTGGAATATAGTTCTGGCAAAGAACTACACTTGTTGTGCACTTAATGTGATGATCTTGTGATCTTTGTTTTTAATTAAGAGGGTACTGTTTAAATGTTGATACGGACTGGATTGTAGTGAGCTCATCTCCCACCAAACGTGCTGTAAGACTTGCTATCCTATTACCCTGGACATAAATCTTAAGGAACCAGCATCATCAATGTGGCATAGCCAGATTTGAAACAGCTCTGGGTCTACATTGTAGTGTTGCCTATCAGAATATATTAAGTTATGAAAAAACCTGTTCAATGCCATAACTGTGGGACCTGTTCACCTCTGGAAACTGAAGTTTCCACTTGACCAGATGAAACGCACATCAAGAGAAGACTGAAGTTTAATACCGTCGGAGAACACTACTTGATTCTATTTTTCATGCAAATAGTGGCGCTTTCAGTGGAGCTTACCAGGTTATTTTCTTGTCCCAGAGACTAGGCTGGGAGGAATCTCTAATGTATTCTGTTTTATCTTGATGTATAAAGTCTTTTCATTACTGTTAACTGGATTTGAACTTGTTTTCTTCCATGTTTTCCCATTGTCCTTGGTCATCCTGCTTTAAAATAGGATGGGGCTCTTGAAGGAGACAGTATTCCTACTCCTTGAGAAAGGGAAGGGGTAGTGTATTGGTTCTTGTGTTCATAGGTTATGGTGTCCAGCTGAAGTCTGTTAGCTAGTCAAAAATTAAATGTATTTGGTATTGGGAAGTAAAGTTGGGTGAGATAAGAAAATGCTATTTTTAGTGGATCTGTAGTAACTGGAAGTTAACCTTTTGTTTATAAATATGGTACTAGCTTTATGATAGCCATAAACTTGATTAACAAAAATAATGAATTGAGGGGGCTCATTTTCTTAAGATGGTGGAAGTAACTTCTACCTGTGTGGTCGACTTGTATTTTCACTTACTCACTTTTACAACCTGTCAGACTCCAGCAGAGACATGCTGATTTAATTGTTTTGGTTTGAGTCCTGCTGTATGGTGCACAGAGATTATTCATGATACGGGTTTGTATCAAGATGCTTTCTAGCTGAGTGTTTCACCTGGTCACAGCCATTAACTGAGGATTCAGAGGGTAGTGCAGGAGGCGAGGTAGAGCCTTGCCATCTCTACTGATCCTATCTACTCGGACACCCTAATGTGTGTAATCCCTTACCACATCCCATGTTACAAGAGTGGCTGCATTTCTCCTTAGGGGCTGGGAGAAAGCTGAGAAGCTTTGTTTGGTTTGCTGTTTTCAACTCTGTGTTTGTTAGTGAAGCTGGAAACCTGTTACAGGCTCTTGAGTAATGTGTTGCTTGCTTTTTCTCTGCTGTCAGAAATCAGGATTTTTTTTGTCAGTTTGCCTTTCAGCCTCCACAATCTCAGCTATCTGGGTAAGGGATGTCTGGAATTTGTCTCTTTTTGTACTCAGGAGCACAAGATTTTAACAAAATCTTCATTGTTGCTAGCAAGTAATACAGCTTTATGGATGTTAAATCCTTTTAGCAAGTGCATTTTGTACTGAAAGTTTTCCTTTTATTCTTTCTTATGTTCTGTTGGAGTAAATATCAGTGGTACATAGTACCTGCCTCACAGGTGGCCCTTCACCAGAAAGTATCAGTCCCTTCCATTCCTCGAAGAGTTTCCATAGAAAATCTTGTATTGCAATTGCTTGTTATCCTTCTGGACTCCTACGTACCATGTACTATGTCTTCAGTACATGGAGAATAACATGACAACAGTCCATATTTTCTTAGCCCAAGATGGCCTATTGCCACATGGTATTTGTTTTCCTATCCCATTTCTTACAAATGGTGTCGTCTTGGTGTCTTTGTCTTCACTGAACTTTCTCAGTGATGTTATTTAGCATAGCATGTGTCATACATACATTGCAGATGTGTGGTTTATTTGCTCGCTCATGAACTTTGCAGATGTGCTGGAGGTTAGTAAAATCTGTGATTAAGACCATGTGGAGCTTGCAGATCCCCAACTCACAAGTATTTGTTAAGTGTGTTGGCTTATATGTGGTCTTAGTAAGAATCTTGTGTGTGCGTTTTGCTCCGTAGTTGAAGTAATTAAAGTGAGCCGCATTGCTTTGCACAAGCTTTTGGAAGCAGTAGTGAGAAAATAAAGTGGAAACTGATGCTGTGTGATGTGGAATCCATCATAAAGTTATTTCTGTGATGGTGATTTGGTTAATTTTGCTCTGAGAGATGAATTTTGGAGCTTCTCAGGCTTCTTTTGGATGCTTGAGGAGGACAGTGGGCAAAAGTCTATCAAAGATATTTCCGGCTAGCACTTAAAAAAAAAAAAACTTTTAGCCCCAGGAAAAGAGATTTAAAATAAATAAATCTTACAAGTCTCAATGAAGAAGTAATTGCACCAAGTTCCTTAGAACTGTCTGTGTGCCTTCATATTGCAAGGAAACAAGTGGGAGCTCTACAGAAAACAGGAAGTAGATCACATTTACACAGTAGGAAAAATGGAAGTAGAAATGGAAGCTAGCCGTATGCACTAGGACTCAGTAGCAAATGAACAGCAGTTAGGAGAAGTCACTGATAAGCCTGCTCTTTTCGTCTGCTGTGACTTGTAGACCACTTTCCTGCCACACGTCTGTATGGATATAGCGATGCATAAGCTGGGACTCTGGGTTGCTTTTCTCATGTCTCTGTGCTAAGGTTACTAAAAACTGGTCTAAGTTACTTGCTTGAAGCAGAACTGCAGTTCTGTTACAAGTTTTTTTTTTCTTTTCCTCCTGTAGCACTTAAAACTTGAATCTCTAGATGAGACATGGTGCATGTATTGGACATAGTGTCGGTCAAGATTTGGAGTTTACTTCCACATTATTTTTTTCCCTGTTTCTTTGCTTGTGCTTGAGTTCTTTCTTCCCCTTTGGGGTAGTTCATGCACTGCCCTCTGGAGAAGAGTGATTGCTTAGCCTCAACCAGTGAATGGGGATAATGTCACTCAGCCATCAAATTGTATCCCACAAACTTGTCCAGGCAAAAAGGATGATCTTTGTAGTACACTCCTTCCATTTGTGCTTTGCCCCTTTCCAGGCCCCACAGGCAGTAGCAGTTTGGCCACAGACATTCTAGGTATCAGCTGCTGACCTGGTATGCAGGGATGCACACGCGGATAGATGTTCGTGCTGGAGTGGCTGTATCAGGCATGTGAAGGGGTAGAAACAAATGCAGATGTTGTTCCAACAGTCGCCACAGTGCATATAGCAGATCAGCACAGTTATTTGTTTTTGAGTTCAGCTGGTGAATAGGCTGAAGTATGACTTACTGTTATTCGTGATTGAAGTTGTTACAATTCTACAGTGAAAGGACATCTTAAATCAAGTTCATTTTAAAAAGAGAAAATAAAAATCCAGTCTCAGAAGGGAAAGTTCATTATGAAAGCACAGGATTTCAAGAATTTGCTTTTTTGTTTTTATAAAAGCATGACTAGAGACATCGGTTCTTCCTGAGCATTACGCTTTACAAAAATTGCCTAGGGAGGCTTTGATAGCAAGTGAGCCTGCTTTTTTCAGGCTCCACATACAGAGTTGCAAGTTAACAATATCCTCTAATTTTCCAAGAAGATGTAAATCTCTTCTGCTGTCGAAGTAGCAGTGTTGTGTTTGTATCTTGCAGTGATATTCTGGTTAACATCAAGATCTTTTCTTCAGTTAGGACAGGCAGATATGGCTTGAAAAAAAAGTTGTTTTCTGAGTTTCCATGAGAGTGTAGTGCAAGCGTACTACCCATCATTCTCCTTTTAAATGTATTTGACTGCAAGTTAATCTTAAATACGGCTTTCTATATTGGTTATAAATACTAGGATATTCTTGTTTGTTTTGATTTTGCATACCTAAAGCAGGAGATGGTTTGTAGAACCTGATGCTCTGTTTTAGGTAGCATGGTTTACCACTTGTGTTTGAGGATCGTTTGTAGTGCTAACAACCAAATTATCCTATTTCGGTATGTGCCATGAATAACTTAGCCGAATAGTTCAGATCTGACAGTTGTGGTATCCAGCTGGTTTCCTTTTAACCAAAGTTTGAGGATATTGTTGTGCCAGAACTTACTCTAACAGGTCTTTAAAGAATTTTTTCTACTGTTCTTCAACTGCAAGAGGAAATCGCATTCCTTCCAACTTCATGAGAACCTAGTTACCATTTTCTTCGGAAGAACACCTGTAGGGCTGTGAATGAGCAGCCGATATCAAAACAAACAAAAAATGTGATATTCCCCTGCCTCCCTGGTTCCTCGAGAGATTTAATTATGTTCGGTTTCTGTAGCAAAGCCCTGCCTAGCCTTTCTTCATTTTAATATACTTCAAAGAAAACAACCCTTTCAGATCTGCTGCCCATTGATAAAGCAGATGAATTGGGTTGCCTAGCTTGTGCCAGAGGTCTTCTCGTGAAGGATCTGGTATGTTTTACCTGATTAGTAATGGAGGGAGAGCCTCTGTGCCCTTGATTATTTGAGTCCGTGAACTGAAAATATGGGGAGTTGGGGGAGGAGTTAAATCTTTCTCCCACTCCCTTGCACTTGGTTTAAAACCTGCCAGTCCTCTGGATAATTCATCAACCATATAAACATTGACCCTAGTTTTTGGACAGGGAAAGTATTAAATGCTTGACTTAAAAAGTAAAAAAAAAAAAAAAAAAAATCCCATACCGCACCAAAGAAGGACATCTGTTTCTAACTTCAGCTTTTTATTTTTTTATCTTTCATTTTTTTTGTTGGTAAATCTCCTAGACAACAGCAGTTCTGTAGAGAGTTTAAATATGAAGGAATGGCAGGACGGGCTAAGGGCACTTCTACCGAACATTAACATCAGCTTTGGTGGACTGCCCAATGCTTCCTCCCCCTCCAACGCCAACCACAGTGTACCAACGTCCAACACTGCCACCACCGACAGCCTGAATTGGGACAGCTCTGGCAGCTGGATGGACCCCGCAATCATCACAGGTAATCGTTTCTCACTCCTTCAGCTCTGCTGGCAAGCCATCCAATGGGTGTTTGGCACAAACTGATTTACATCTGGAAAAAAAAAAGTCAGTATGCGGTGGTCTCTTCCAGCTTCCATCCACAAAACCTCAAGGGTCCAGGAATTTGTGTGGAACCTCTAGGTATAAAGTGTCACCTGACCTTTTGCAGTGCATGCCTGGGACCTTTGCAGGCAGTCAGGATGATCAGTGCTTATCTGTAGGGTCAACCTAGGTGTCCCTTCCGCTGGATGGCATGTCCGGTATGTGCGCCGCTGGTCCTGAGGCACTGAAGGCATTAACTGGACTTTCCTATTTAAAAAGGGACGTACTCCACTTGTTTATAAAGCTCTCTTTTATAAGGCTGTCTGGTTGTGTTTCCCTGCTAGAGAGGCTGAAGCATGATTCAAGTAGGCAGAGTAGGAGCTGAAGCATGCAGGGCACTGGTAGGGGATCGGTGTGGTAAGGTCATGGAAACAGGGATGCAGTCACTACACAGAATGCTTGATAGAAAAAGAAGTGCTCTGAGGGGGAACTTTCTCCTATCTGGATTTAATATTAAATGTTTTGTGGGCAGGGTAATTTATATATAACAATGTAAAATGCATTCTCTGTACAAACTAATCATGTTTTCTCACTGTTGCTTTGTGTTAGGTTAAATTGACCTCCTTCATGCTCAGCTTTTTGCTTCTGCTCTGACTTGCCTGTATCCTGTTTTTTCTTCTCTTTGTAGGTATCCCAGCCTCCACAGGAAACAGTTTAGACACCCTTCAAGATGACAATCCTCCACATTGGCTAAAATCTCTTCAGGCCCTCACAGAGGTGGACGGTCCCAGTGCAGCGCCGTCACAGACACACCACAGTAACCCCTTCGGCACACAGATCCCTCTGCACAGAGCCAGTTGGAATCCCTACTCTCCTCCTTCAAACCCAACCAGTTTCCATTCCCCGCCCCCAGGCTTTCAGACAGCCTTCAGACCCCCCAGTAAAACCCCCACAGATCTACTACAGAGCTCAGCGCTGGATCGTCATTAGGAAAGGAGGAAAAAAAAAAAAAAACGTTAGAAATGCAGGAATTGTCCCACCCCGACTCCTCCCCATGCCCACCTACTGTTCCTTGTCATATCTTTCTTTCTGAAGAATCCAGTTCCTGATCAAACCTCCCCCCCAAATGCAATGCCATCACAGGGTCATGGCCGAATCTTTTCATTAAGTTTCTGCTGAGCCAGTGTTTGAAATGCACTGTTGGAAATAATTTCTACACATTCTAAGAAAAAAAAAGAGAGAGAGAAATCAAAACGCAGTCTCAATGCTTAAGGAGAATATTACTGTCTTATGTCTTTTGCACATGAGTATTCCTGCCTAGTGGGAAAAGTGTCAGTCTACAGTAGGAGAAAAATGCAATGCAGAACCAAATGCAGAAATATGAAAAAGGTATTTAATTTCAGTGAAGTTACTGAGCATGTGGGGCAAGCAGTGGCCTACCATTTATTTTGCATTCAGTGTGGCACTACACAGGGAAACTGCCGTTTTTTTTTTTCTTTTCAGAAAAGAGGACTTTGTGTCACTCAGTAAGAGGTTTGACATGAAGCGTGTTGAAAGCCAAAACACTTATAGCTATGAGTAAATGGCATGTTGCTGAAGAGTGGTTTAGAGACAGGAGAATAAGATTTTTTTTTTAATTTTGGCTTTAGATTTAAAGTAAACTTTAATGTTTTAAAAGTATTCACAGATTTAATACCTAGCATATACGTAATATAATTATAAGCAGCTGAAACACGAGTGATATTTACTTCAGTCTTTCTGTCTCCTCTGTCGGTCTCTCTTTCTTTTTTTTTTTTAAACAAAGATTCACCTGATTGGGGCACTCTGGGATAGCACTGCATTGGGGCCACATGATCACCATCAGGAGCAACCTCTGACCTCCTCTGCCTGCAGCTTTTACTTAACCCTGTAGTTTCTGGACGTTTGTGCAGTATTGAAAAGACAGGAAAAAGAAACAGATAAACATGGTTATAACCTGACGCTAAAACTAAAACCAAGGAAATGTACCTCTTTCTTCAGAATTAAAACTAAAATCTTAAATAAAACAGAACTTGATGATGACTTTGTGTTGGCTTTCCTTTTTTTTTTTTTTAAACTTGGATTTTGAAGTGCTGCATCTGGGAAAACTGTATGTTCTCAAATGATTTCTTCCTCCTGTTCATCTGAATTGGAGTGACTTTTTCATTGAAATATTGCACTGTATGATGACTTCTGTACCAAAGGATGGAAAAAGCATAGAATTGTTAAATTTTTAAAGGAATTCTGTTGTCTTTACTTGTCGTAATAGCTGGAGGATGCCTTTAACCTTTATTGGCATTGTTTTAAATCTGAAGCATGAAACAGTTAAGTTTAGGCTTTCTCAATTGGATATACCATGCCACTTAGGACAGACAGAATATAATAATGTCTCAACATATAACAAGAGAATTCTAGTTAGAACCTGTATCTTTCAGCATCCTTGCTGTAAAAAAAGGTGTAAAATATTTCCACTGCGCCACAGGGGCTGAAGACTTAGCCTCCAGAAGGCCTCCAGCAAGCTCTTACGCTTCCAGCTGGAGACCTGCTCTGATATTTAAAACCAGCAGCCTTGTCACTGAGGTGCCGTGTTGAATCTTTCAGTGCCCAGCTCATGGAAATGGCTGGGAGCCAGCACTGCTAGAAATGTCTGGGCAGAAGGAATTCTCACCTGTATGGCTTGGTCTGGCTGCCTTTCCAAAATGCTCCCTGTTGGCATGGGACTGAGAGCAGAGCCCCAAACCCTGGGCTTGCAGGGGAATCCAGCCTCCTTGCATCAGCTGTTGAGTCTGCATGAGGTTATGGCAAATACCCCGCTTTATACAGTGTCACTTAGTGGGCACTGTCCACTTCTGCTTCTCTTACCTGTGCTGCTGTTGAGCACTGTATTCGCTGCCTGCTAGCCAAACTGAATGTGCTCTGTCCAGGCAGGCATTTTGGCAGCAGATCAGTCCTGTGCCCTGGTTACCTGGAACCATGTTTACACTCTGCTCATGCCAGCACCCTCAAAACAAAGGAAGTGTTTGTGCCCCAGTCAGCCCTGCATGATCCCTGCTGTAACATGAAGTGCTTACTGCTCGACGTTAGGAAGAGGGATTCTCTTCCTCACCCTGAAAATAAATCACAGCTACTTTAGGAGAATTGCTTGCTTCCTGTTCTGCGCAGCAATTCCTGAAACTTGGTGTCTTCATTGTTTCTTGATGTGCCTCCTTGCCGCAGTTCAGGAGGCACTGGAGGAAGGCTGTGCCTGTGGTCTGTTGCCTCTAAGCACAGCCTTCAGCTGTTCAGGAGAGAGCTGTATGATAGCTTGTGGCTGGCCTGCTGACAAGCCTCTAGATCGGAGAAAGATGTGTAACTAGAATGACCGTCCTCTCTAGTGCTGCTCCACCCCCCAAAAGGGCTTCTTGTTGGGCCACGTAATGCTAAAATGCATCAGTGTTCAGGTGGATGGTGTGGTGGCTTGTGCTCCTGTTAGCTTATTTCTATATGCTATCCAGTGCTGATTCCTGCACCCCTGCTCAAAAAACAACTGGACATTTCGCTCTGTTCAGCTGCATGGGGTTCTGTTGGTTTCTCCTGAGGTTTTTGTTGTTTATGGACTGTTGTACTGCAAGAAGGTCTGTACAGGCGCTTTAATGAAAGGAGAAAGTTCACGTGTCTGCTTCATCTCAGTGTGTGACCTATTCTTGTTATATGCATTATGAACATGTTCAGCTCTTCCTTGTGTGATGACAAGAACAGTGCTTGGCTAACAGGGTGGTGGTGGAGATGAAGTTGGAGAAAGAGAGAATGGATCATACGCCTCCAAAATGAGCATAAATGCACGCTGAGGGAAGGAAGGGAGTTGTTAGCCACTATTGCATTGGTACCAGAAGTTCTGCTGTGTTTTCAGAGAATTCTCTGTTCAGTTGTAGTAATTCTGGCGTCAGCAGTGCTGGGTTGATGCTGAAGGTTGATTTTAAAAGTAATCATCATCATCTAATAAGGAAACTGCATTTATCTAGAGCAACAGCAAGGAGTATAATGTCATCTCCTAGCTAAAATGAAGAGCCTTTGCATGAATTCTTTTTCCATCTATAAATTCTATACTTGCCCAGCAAGTGTAAGCTCGTGTCCTTCCCAATGCAGTGTCCCAACAGGGCTGCTCTAACCAGGCTTAAAACACTATTGCCAACTTCCATGACAGTTTTAAATCATAAAGCTAAGCAGTTTGTATTCTAAATTTTTGTTTTCCCTTCCCGTCATAGCTTTTATCCAAGATGCTCATTTAATCATAGACACTCAAGATGCAGAATTTCAGGGAATGTGCAGTAATTTATAGTTCTGTATAGTGGGCTGTGCTGCTGTAGAGACTTCTGGCTTTAATGTATTTTTCCCTGGGATGGGGGATGTGCACTGATGTTCTCCCTCACCCTTGCAAGAGAGCTTGGAAAATGCACCCGAGAAGATCACAGAACAGTTCTTGTTTGTTCCTCTCCGCAGGATGCGTGGAAAATGCTATAAGTTGCAAGAGAGCTTAGGAGCATATATAAATCCATGGAGTGGAGGGTGCTGTAGTGCCTAGGACTAATCCCTTTGGGGAAAGCTGTAGTGTTCAAATAGAAGCTCGTACTGCTCAGAACTGTGGCGTGTTGAGCTTTGAGAGGTGGTACAGCACTTCAAGGTCAGGGCCCTGGAGCCATCACCTATCCGACCTGAAGGGGCCATAGGTACTCCTAACTCCTGAGGTGGGTGAATGCCAGCAGACAGGAATTAGTGCACACAGAGCGGAGATGTGTGAAGTGCTGTTTGCTGTGAATGCATGTCTGTTAAGAATAGTGCTGCTTTCGAGCTTCCAGCACTGTGCAGCTCTGTGGCTAGCTGTAGGAATGCCTTCCACCGATGTATTCCCAATCACTGCTGTTGAATGTGCAAGTAGTAACTCTAAGAACTTGTGCTCCTTCCTTACCTCCCAAATCCAAGCACCTTTTTCCCCTGCTTTGGAACCCTGTACTGATGGGAAGCAGCTCTCGAGTCCTCTCCTGTCTGTGGCTTTTGCTGTAAACAAAGCTCCTAAAGAGGAAGAAGATGAAGTATCATCATAGCTTTGGGATACAGTGTAAGAAATGGTGTGAACTAAGTACACTTAGATCTCGTATACAGCACTTGAGAATTCTGTGTATGAGCAAGATCATCTTTTTCCCTTCTTCCTGGAGTTTGCCCTATGCTTGCTGCTGTTAGGTTTGTGTAGTATGTGACGAAAATGGTTCGGGGTGGAGCTGACACAGTGATGCTAGGTGTGGTAAGTTGTCTGAACAGAGGGATTGTTACTGCAGAGGAGGAAAAGAGAAAAGCTGTTGCTCCAAACCACCCATGGGTGAGCGATCTGCCTGACCTCTGGTGCTCCACGAGTCCATCTCCTGAACACAGAGGAGGTGTGGTCAGTGTGATCAGTCATCATGTAGTTGCTGTTGCTTTCTCCGGGAAAATCTTGCTAGATTATTATTTCTTCCTTCCAGTCCTTAGGCTTGTAAATGTGACAAATCCTCCTTTCAGTGATGCACGGAGAGAGGGAGGCACCTGCTCAGCTCTCCTCTTCCTACCGCTGCAGTGACACTTAAAGCAGCAGTCTAGAAAGCTTGTACTGGCAGAGTGTGGCTGTTCTTTTCGGGATCACAATGAATGCATCTTGGGATTTCATAGCTTTAGCGCCTGAGCGTTCCAGGTCTTGATGCTAATCTTGCCCAGGTCTTCAGAGGGGGTCTGAAACCTCTTCTGCCAGTGCTGACAGTCCATAGAAGGCTGATAAGCTGAGCTTATCTGAGGAATAGAAAGTTTTGACCCAAACTTGTTTTAACTATTTCAAAATAAGCATGCAGGCTGAGGTTTCACAGTGTGGAGTCTTAACCTTAATGCCTTGTTATCAAAAACTGAGGATGCATTCTCTGTTCAAACAATAAGCAACTGATGGTGAAGTTTGCTTGGGATGGAAATTGGCACTACAACCTTGCAGGCAACTCCATCGCTCTTCAGATGGTTTCCTTCACTTCCGTGGCCCACCTTTGTACTGAATATTGCATAAATACAATTAAAAAATATATTGCATTTAATACTGCATAAAATATTATAACTAAGCCTCTGGGAGACCAGGATCTTGTCTGGAAGCCCTCTTCCCTGGTGTGGAGAAAGCTGGAGGAAGCTTCTCTTGGGAAGAGCAGCCCCGCATGTGCTGCGCCAGTGAAGAAGCGTTCGTTAGATGGTGGCTCCAAAGGGGGGTGGAAGGTGTGAGATTACTGACTTGCGAGTTGTTTTTCCTTTCTGTTCACAAATTACCTGAAGCTTGTATTGTAACTACCTTCCTTCTCCTTCCTCTTCTGGCAAGCGGTGATTCCCATTGCCTCACTGATGACACCTTCCCTAGGGCAAAGCTGATCGTGGATCTTCACGATCTTAGCTCTTTGCTGGGCTGAGGCAAGGTGAGAAGGAACTGCGGTGAAGATTGCGTGACTGATAGGGAAACCTGCAATAGAGTTGGGCTTCCTGCCCTTACCCCGTCTTCCTCCCATTGGCTTTGGTCTCCTGCCAGTCTGAGATGGATTTCAAGGACGGTCTGCAGGTTCCTCCCCGCTGAAGATCTGCTCTTGGAGCTTAGACTGCCACAGGCTTGGGATCAAATTTCTCTGATAGAGATCTTAACTTTTCACACACGCGCGCGAAGAAGTTACCCCCAAGGAAACTTTTCAGTTTTATCAGATGAATACTTTTTGTTTTAATATATCGGTCATATAAAATGCTTGTTTCAAGTTGATGTTTTTCTCAGTGAGGAAAAACTACTCTGTCATACTTTTATTGCCAATGCTAACTTTTTGTTATGACACTTGAAAATTGGCATCTTTCTGGGCGTGGGTTATTACAGTCAGCAAAAGATATCTAAAATGTGCGTCACTGCAGCCTGCAGTGAAAGCAGGTGTCAATCTCTATGTAGCAAAAACAAAAAAATAACCCCACTCCACTTCTCTTTGTAAAAGCTTGCTTGGGTCCAAGGAAATGTGAACTCCGAATGTGTCCCAACTGGTTTTCTGGTTGGGTTTTCTTGCATGAAAATATCATTGGACAGAAGGGAAATTGTAAGGAGGTTGTTTTTTTTTTTTTTTTTCCCTGAAGTTTGATAAAGGAGAGGGGGCGAAAAGGAGGGGTAGGTATGAAAAATCTTATTACCTTATTTTTGTTTCCCTTCTATTTTTTTTTTTTCTGTTTTTTTTTCTCTCACTGGCATGAGCCAGTGACTGAGCAGTACTGCTCCCAGGGCAGACCCTGTGCTGAACCCCCACACATTAAAATGCATTTTGATGAAACAGAAGCACAGCCTGTGGATATGGCACAGTGGGCGTGCCAGGGTGATCTGAGAGGCCAGAACACCCTCAGGACTGCGTCCAAAGTCATACCACAGCGAGCAGGGCAGAGATTCCACTGGGAACCATTCTGGGGCCCTGCCACTGAATGGGAGCACTGGGCTGGTCTGATGCTTGTGGAGGTCTGCCATGGTCTGTGCAGTCTGCCAAGCCCCGCAGGGCTGAGTTAGGCTCAGCTGGAAAAGGAGGGAGGGGGAAAAAAAAAAGTTAAGGCTAGGGCGTGAGCCAAAAGGAAACACAGGGTTGGTCTTGTTTGTCCCGTGCTTTCTGCAGCTTTGCTTGTTACATGGGAATGAAAGGCTTTTCTTTCTTGTGGTGTGGTTGCTAGTTAAGTGTCTGCTGTAGGTGACACCTTCTTGAAGGGTGTTCCTCTGTGGAAGCTGTTACACCTGCCGCCTCCCCACCACCACCCAGCCCCTAGCCCATGCTGGTGTGAAAAGACAACTCAGGAGGTGGAATGGGGAGAGATACCTTTATTAGAAAAAGTGTCCCTGACCTCTTTCCAGGGAGAAGCAGCAGTGTTTCCAGGGATGTCTGCTAATAGGTCTTACCTTTATCACAAAAACATTCTACCTTCTGTCTTTTCAAGGAAAGAAGTCCTTATATAATTCAAACGTTGATGGAAACCAAGGTGGCATCCCAAAACCCCCAGCCTTTGCAGCAGGACAGTTTGCATCTGTCAGTGCTGGATGGTGATGCTGGTGGATCATGTTCTGGGTGCTCACTCTTTGTCCCTACCCTGCACACCTAGCAGCTGTAGGGCTGCCGGCACCTCTTCATTATGCAGTCAGTAATGGCTTCTGAGCATCCCTGTGTGCTTGTGTTCCTCGAGCCCATATGCCCAGCATGCATCGAGCACGTCATGTATGGCCAGGTCTGTCCTGATGCTGCTGGGCAGGCTGTGTGTGCGCTGCTGGACAGGAATATGGGTGCTGGTGCCTTCTGGGTGCAATTTATGGCACTTAGCTAGCTCTTCACTCACTGCTGTTGGTCCTGATATGTGTGATGTGAATTTCTAATGCAGGAAAGAAGGGATGAAAAGCCCCGAGTTTTGTTTTGTTTTCTCTAAAGGTGCTAGGTCTTTTGTATTGAAGATGAACTCATGTTTTCCTCTTGGCTGGTTATCTTTACACACTTGTCATTGCATCTGGCAAGTCCAGGAGTGTCTGTAGAGATGGGAGGATGGTGCAAGTTCTGAACAATAACCAAAAGCCTTTAAATCTCAGCCTACATTCAAGTGTAATGAATTGCAAATATTTAAAATCATCTAATGAGAGAGAGTGCTTGTTCTGGTACCCGGCAGCATTCACTTTCTGCCTTTATAGGAGCCCTGAACAGAAAATCTGATTTCTGTGTTTGAAAAGGGGAAGTCTGCACGTGCCTATAGCTTCAAGTAGAGCTATTACACTTGGCTTTGTGCATCTCCCCTGAATGATCAGCCGAGAAGCCGCTAATGTGGCAACTTGTTTGAAACGTGCACTTCTGGACACGGGGGCAGAGGGGGAGGATTATATCAAGAAAGCCTTTCCCGGAGCAGCGTCCAATTTTCTGTTTGAAAACCCAGGTGCAGTAAGTGGCTCTGGTGAACTCTTTCCTGAGCTCTGTGGCATTTCAAGGAATTGATGCTGGGAAAGAATGAAAGAAAGGGAGGAGGGAAAAAAAAAAAAAAAAAAAAAAAAAGGAATGACAGCTTCCGTTTTCAAACTGGCCTCCCGCACGTGTCGGAGAGCTTGTGTTCCGCATAGCTTCGGTAGCAGCCGGGCAGCAGGACGCGGGGCCGGTCGATGCGGCCTTGCCCGGGGGGCAGCTGCAGGCAGCGGGGCCGGCGGCTCGGCGAGCTGCGGGGCGCCGCGTGGGGCTGCGATGCCGGCTGCGGCCAGAGCCACGCTCCGGGCTGCGAGCCGCGCTGGGGCAGGCGATCGGGGCTCCTGGGGAAGGCAACGGGGAGAGAGGCGGTGAGAGGGCTGCGGCCCTCGCGGGAGCCCACAGCCCAGCAAGGGGCTGCTGTGCCACCGGGGCCGTAGCTAAGAGGATGGAAGGTGGGGGGACCGAACGCCCGCGTGGCGCGGGCTTTGGGATGGGGCTGCTCCTCGCACCAGCTCGCCCGCCGGGGCGGGAGCGGCCTCGGTACCTTTGGAAGGCCACGTTATTGCAGCCCGCGAACGGCCCCGGGAACACCGAGCTGGAGAGGGCCGAGAGGTGGTAATCGCGGCGGTGGTGGTGCTTCAGCCTCCCGAACGCCTTCCTGCCCCGCTGTGCGGCCCAGCCGTCGCCCGTCCGTCCCGCTCTGGGCTTCCTCCCCGGCTGCCGCCTGCGAGGGGAGGAGAGATGCGCACCCGGCCGCTTTCCGCGCAGCTGCCCCTTCCCACCTCCCCGCACGCCGGGGCACGGCGCGGCACCGTGCGGCAGGTGGCAGCACCGGCCCTTCCCACCCGTCCCGACCCGCCGCGCCCGCACTCACCGCCCGCCGTTCCCCGGCCCCAGGCCGCGGCTCCTCCGCGCCCGCTCCCGCCAGCAGCACACGGCGAAGGAGGCGGCCAGCGCCAGGATGACGGCTCCGCTCACCAGCGCGGCGGCGACGGCCAGGCGGGAGCCCGTGTCCGCGGGCGGCGGGACGGCTGCGGGCAGAGGCAGAGCGCGGCGCTGAGCGGCGGCACGGCGCGGAACCGAGAGCCCCGGGGCGCTCCGTGAGGAGCGCGTCCCAGGCGGGCCCGGGTCAAGTGTCCCCGAGGCGCTGGAGATCACGGAGTCGGAGAATCGTTTCAGCTGGAAGGGGCCTTTAAGGGTCACCTGGTCCAGCCCCCCTGCAATGAGCAGGGACGCCTACAGCTGACCAGGAGCCCCTTGTCTCCAGGGATGGGGCATCTACCACCTCTCTGGGCAACCTGTGCCAGTGCCTCAGCACCCTGACTGTAAAAGACTTTTTCCTTATATCCAACCTAAATCTCCCCTCTTTTAGTTTGAAACCATTTCCCCTTGTCCTGTCCCAACAGAGCTTGCTCAAGAGTCTGTCCCCTTCCTCCTTACAGCCCTCCTGTAGATGCTGAAAGGCTGCCCTCAGGTCCCCCCTCAGGTCCTCTCAGAGCCTTCTCTTCTCCAGGCTGAACAGCCCCAGCTCTCTCCGCCTGTTCTCATAGGGGAAGTGTTACTCCTTTAGATCATTTCTGTGGCCCTCCTCTAGACGTGCTCCAACAGGCCCATGTCTCTCCTGTACTGAGGACTCCACGGCTGGATGCAGTATGCCAGATGACATCTCACAGCACAGAGCAGAGGGCAGGATCACCTCCCTCTTCCTGCTGGCCACACAGCTTTTGATGCAGCCCAGGGTACGGTTGGCTTCCTAAGATGCAAGGGCACACTGCTGGCTCATGTCCGGCTGCAATCCACCAGTACCCCCAAGTCCCTTCTGGCAGGGCTGTGCTCCATTCTTACATCCTCCAGCCTGTACTGATAGCAGAGTTTGCCTCAACCCAGGTGCAAGACTCTGCACTTGGATCTGTTGAGCCTTATGAGGTTCATGGGGGCCCACTGCTCATCCTGGCCAGGTCTCTCTGCGTGGCATCCCATCCCTCAGGTGTGTTGACTGCACCACACAGCTTGGTGTCATCTGCAAACTGCTGAGGGTGCACTCGACCCCACTGCATTGGACCACCCACCCTCGATGTCATCAGTGGAGATGATGTGGGCAGGCCACTGCCAGCCTGAAGGTGCGTTTCTGCTGGGGCTGAGTTAGTAAACACCAGCAGGGACGTTAACCAACTTGTGTCCCTGTGCGTCTACTGCTTTTGGAATTTTGTCGGCGAGGCAGCAGTGTGTGGCCGCTGCCTGCCATGAGGCTGAAGAGATCAGGTGCCTTGCATTGGGATCAGGCTATACAGGGAAGCTAAGGGCGTGGGTCTTTTTGTCACTGAAGATATTCCTGCCTTACACTGTGTACAAATGCAGGTCTTGCTTAGAGCTAGGAAGATAAGATTTGCTAATGAGCATTTTACTGCAGAACTATGTAAAAACTGTGGCAACAAAGTTCATTGCTTTTATTTTGCTGTGATTGCCTGTATCATTGCTTATCACTGAATTTTACAGCTCTAGATTGAGGGCAAATTGCTTTATTAGTGTTTATATTTAAAGAGCAAGCTCCCTGCAGCATTGTAGGGGCTGCGCCAAAGCATCCAAACGTAGGACCTATGGGGGATGTTCTGCTCTTCAAACACGTGTTTCTGGTGTGACTTTTGTGAGATGTTACCTTTGTAAAATGGTTTTGCTTGGCTTGATCGAAAGGAAGAGAAGCAGCAAAAGCTCTCAGACCTTTTCCATTTAAAACCTTCCTTAACCAGCTGTTGCACCACAGGTCTGCTTGTAGGTAGTTTTGGAAAGGGCCCCTGAGTCTGTAATTCCCAGTGGCCAATGTGATCAATAGTTCATGGCTAGCTATATCGTATTTACACTTCTGTGTTTTTGCTTGTTGCTGCAAAAATAAATAGCTTTATTGAGGGCAATTTTCCTGAAATTATTTTATGTATGCACACAATTCAGAGTGCACGAGAGAAAGCTTTCGGAGCAATAGACTTTGTTCTTTTGGTATTAAGCCATTAGCTCTTAATGAGTTCCTAACACAAAAAAAAATCGGGCCATGTGAAGTTGCACATTTTGCATGTGCTTTTATAAAGTTCATGTGTTGTGCTTTTACAAAGTTCAGCATTCTTCCCCCCTGAAATGTTTTGGCTGCGACTTGAAGACCTGGGTCCGTACCAGTTACATCTGTGCCAGTTCTCCCACCTCGAGCACCAGGTGCAGGTTTGGGTGCCACAATATAGGAAGGACATAAAGCTTTTAGAGGAGTCTGAAGGAGGGCTACAGAGATGGAGGAGGGCCCGGGGGGCAGGGTGTATGGAGTGCGGCTGAGGTCCCCTGGTTGGCTCAGCCCAGAGCAGAGGAGCTGAGGGGAGGCCCATTGGCGGCTGCAGTTCTTCACAGGGAGCGTAGGGGCAGCGCTGAGCTCTGCTCTATGGGGACAGCGACAGGGTCCGAGGGAACGGCATGGAGCTGTGTCAGGGGAGGGGCAGCTGGGGGTTAGGGACAGGTTCTGCACCAGAGGGCGGTGGGCATGGAACAGGCTGCCCAGGGCAGTGGGCATTTCCACAGAAATGCAGTTCACCGGTGCTGATGACCGCCAAATGGAGAGAGCTGGGCCCCTGCTGTCCCCTGTCAGAGCAACTGGGACACAGTTTTATACGGCTTGCTATCTGAGTTTGGTGAGAACTACCAGTGAGAGAATGGTTGGTGACCCCTGCACCAGGCTGAAACCCTACAAGAGAGTAGAGGTGCTCTACGATGCCAGCCAGTGTGGCTGGGGCTAGGGTTGCTGCCAGGCTCCTTACCCTCACAGTGGGGCGCGGGGTGGCTCCAGGACAAGGTGCTCTCCTGTTGGAGGCAGGACAGCCTCTCGCTGCCCACCAGCCGGTAGCCCTCTTCACACCAGTACACAATGACTGAGCCCACGGAGACACCCGAGCCTCTGTCCACATAATAGTGTCCGTGGCGCGGTGGGGGCAGAGCTGTGCACTGTGCTGGGGGAGAAGGGGAGGATTGAGTGCAGGTGGTGGCAAAGCCCCTTGCCTTGATGCTTGTGAAATGGCTGCCCATCCCCTCTGTCACTGTTGCAGGTCCTTCAAGTCTCTGAATTTTGTTTTTGCATAACCCTACAGGAGGGACATAAGGAAGTCTAGTGGCTGTATTTGGGAAACAAGTTGCAAACTCTGTGACATCAAGTGTTCCTGACCAGCAGCAGTGAGACCAGAAAGGTACAGAATGCAGACAGGGTGCAAATAGCACCCTATAAGAGAGAAAGGAAATGTATAGGCATTTTTAATACCAAAAATAGCTATATAATTTGGGTGGAACTCAAAGCAATAAAAAATACTACTTTATGCTGTGGAGAGATACTCTGTTTTTGCTGAGATTATGTTGGGCTGGCCATAAAGCATCAACTTGAGTAAGATCTGACTTTCTCCGAGTCCAGCAATAGTGGTAAGTGGCAGTGGATGCATCTGCATGCATAAATGTAGCTGTGCTAGGGACATTGCCTGGATGCCTGGACTGGATCTGTTACATGGCTAAATTGTCCAACACTGACCTGCACCTTCCCCAATAATCCCTAGCAATGGTATGAAGATGAGGTGGTCCAGGGACTGTTCCCAACAGGTACTTTGAATACAAGACATACTGGGGAGAAGTCTGGGAAAGTAATGGTTCAGTAACACAGCACTGGGCAGGCACCCTGAGGCAGCCCCAAAACTGAAGGGGACAACAGCCCTTCACTGGGGAGTTGCACCTGTTCCACACTAGGAACCCAATTAAAAGCCATAATCACCCTCAGCATTTGGAGATTAACTGTGCTTTTAACCGATCTCCAACCTCATTTCTTCTTGAGGGTCCCAGATCAGCCTGTAGAGAGGGGGATGTGTTTGGTGGGCCCATCCCATGGCTGGAGAGCCATTTTCTCCCTGTGCTTGCAACTTTGCCTCTGATGTGACACAACCCCCAGAGCACAGCACAGGACAATGCAAAGCCCTGCAACACCTGCACCTGCCCTGCGCACCCTCTACAGAAGCACCTGTGTGCCCTTGTGGGTATTCCCGTGCACCGTGGGTCCCCCCGCAGCCCCACAGATGGAGAGGCTCCCTCAAGTACCTGAGATGTTGCTGTGCTCGTAGGTCCCATTGGCAAAGTCTCTGGGCAGCCTTTTCCCGATGTGTTCTGCTGCAGGCCCAGCAGCACTGTTCCGGGCAACACTCAGGCAGCTCCAAGGCAGTAGGCAAAGAGCGATGCATTTTTCAAGCCTTTGTCCTGTCATGGTTTGAGGAAGCACAGCATCCTCAAGCGTCCCACGCGCCTGTGGTTTCCCTTTGCTTCTGAGCAGGAATCAGCTGGGCTTTAGGGCGTTAAGCCCTGAGCAGCAAAGCTAGCAGCCGCTCTCCTCCCTGCAGGCACAAGCCCCACGTCCTTGCTCCTTGCGCTGCCAGCCCTGTTCTGGCTGCACACTGCTTCCCTCTGTCCCCCTCCCAACCCAGGCCAGGATCCAGCAGCCTCTCCAGCACCACACACCCCTGGCCCTAGGCTGCATTACTGTGAGCCTGCTGCAAGAACAGGCATCCGGCAGGGAGCAAGAGACAGCAGGTGTCCAGATCCATCTTTCACAGCTGCCTCCTGCAGCAACTGGCTGTCACCAATCTTCCAGCTATGGTGGCTTCCTTGGGTGCTGGAGCTGTGTGTGCTGGGCATCACACTGCCCTTCTGGCTTTTCACAAAGCACTGCTGAGCCCTCTGAGCACAGACCTTCCTGCCTGTATTTCTTCCCTCCTACCAGAGCTGAGGGCTGATGTTCCATAAACCAGTGGAGCCAGATAAGTGCCACTGCAGTCAAAGGGGGTTTGCAGCAGCAACTCCACCACTGTGGGAACCACAGAGAAATCTGTTTTCCTTTTTCCTTGGGCTTCTCCCTGCACAGCATCTCTTGGCCAACTTGTGATGCTTTACAGCTGGAGCTACCTGGGACTTACTGCAGCTGTAAGGATTCAGGCCTAGGCCATTAGTCATTAACAGCACTGACAGGAATATGAGGACTACTACAGCATACTTAGCAGCCAGGCATGAGGACACTTGCAGGAAGTTACAGGTTAGCAAGGAGATGCTCTAGTTTTGTGAGTCATTTAGTTTTTGCCCAGGGGCTGTAGGCACAGCCCAGGAGGGATGCCTGGGTGCCAGCTACCTTGTGCTGGCTGGTGTGCTTGGCTAGTGTGCACGGGCACAACACTGCACAGCCAGGCTTCCCGAGCACCACCTCCAGCCCCATACAGCTCCCAGGCACTGGGCTCAGTACACACCAGAAGTGTGGTGCCCAGCACAGGGCTGGTGGCAGTCCCCGCATCACATGTGCCAAGGAATGAACGGGCTCAGCATGGCGCCAGGAACACAATAACCACACTTGAGCTAGTGCTCAAAATGCTGTGTAGATGACAGGGATTATTCCTTTGCTAATGCTCTTAAGAGCTATTCCAGAGCCCAAAGGAGATGAAGGGGCTTATTATTGCAAAATTAATATCCTGCAGGGGAGGGATTTCAGTGCTGTTCCCCACACCCTGCTTTCTGGTGGCAGCGGTCTGTGCAGAAGTGGGAGCTGGGCACTAGGCCGCATGGGGCTCAGGCAAGGAGCATGTCTGTGTCCTGGCTTTGAGAGCCCTTTTCTGGCTGGAAAGAAGGACAAAGAGGCTGCAGCCTTGGGGTCTTGGCTGGGGTCCTCCAACTTCCCAGCAAAGCAGAACATGGATGAATAGGTGTGTGAGTGATCTCCACCACAGCAGCCTGTGCTGCTAAAGCCAGCTTAGAGGCCCTTCACACCTGCTCTCAAGGTCTCAGCTGGCTGAGGTGGGAATTTCTACTTAGGGATAAAGCTTTGCTGTGTCCAAGCAGCATTTTTCCCTACCTTCTGTGCACCTTTGAACCTTTCAGATCCTCCTCTTTGCAAAAATACCTTCCATCTTGTCCCTGTGCCCCATCTCCCCTCATTTTGGTCCTCTCAGCCAGAGAAGCAACAACTCCCTTCCCTAAGCACAGGCAGCCAAGCAGAGGTGTGTTGCCATCAGGACAGCACCACGAAACTGAGATGTCTCCTTTAATCTCCTGTAGGTGTCTTTTCCATCCAGGCTCAGCCCACACCCTCATAGTGATCTCCTGATATTGTCACAGCCACCATGAGCTCTGCGGTTTGTTATTGTGCTGCTGTGACGCTGGAAAACACCAACTCTGGAGAAGAACAGCAACTATTCTTCTGCCTTGAGAGAAAGGATATCTGGAGGCGTTTCTCTGGAGGAAAACAGGTAGATGAGCTCTGAAGACAGCCAGAAAAGGCCATGTGGCACTTGGGATCATAGTGTGCCCCAGGGTTTGGCCCATACAGGGCTGGGCGTGGAGAGCAGGTGGGGCGGAGATAGTGAGTGCAAACCCCCATCCCTGTGGGGAAGCGCTTGTCTCCTGGAATTGACACACTGCCCTGGCAGCAACAGGATCGAGGACCCACACTGAGGGTTGGGCTATGGGTGCAGCTAGAAGAAGGAGGGAAGAGGAAAGGCAGACTTGCTGAGAGAGCTGGGCAACAGCAATGGTCTTGCTAGAACAGAGTTGGGTGACCTTAGATGTTGCACACAGACAGGGGGTGTTGCTGCGTGACTGGATCCTGTGCAGTTTCACTGTGACACTTGTTTCTGCTTTCACAGGAAAGTGGCAACAGGAAGGTAGACATGTACCTCAGCACTTCAGTTACATACATGTGTTATGTCCTCTGGATGAGAAAAGACAACCACAAGATGTGGAAAGGGGAACGGTGAGCACAAAGGTAATTCTCTGGCTGAGACTTCAGACTCAGTTTCTTGCTGTGCTATAGAGATCCCATTTCAAAAGTAGAAAGAAATTATTTTTTACTATTTAAGAGAAATTGCTATGGTCAAGTTTATCCCCCTGTTGTGTTTTAATCAAGCATCCTTACAAGTAAACTTTGCTGTATATCCCAAGTGCACTGTAGTGTGTTGCATTGGTTGCACTTAAATGAGGAGATCCTGTTTTCATAGGAAATACAGTTTGCAGTCCAAAACTAAAAGCATTGCACTCATCCAGTTCCATTAGAAAGCAGCGCAGAACTTTTCTGCAGAAGCTGAACCTCCACAATCAAACACAAAAGTAGTAATTTCAAGCCAATGAACATGGGTGATCCTAATTGCTTGCAGAAGGTACCACAGACAGAAGGGTGAAGAGGTATTTTGTGACTAAATTACTTACTGCTTGCTCATTTGCTTAGCAATCTTGCTAACCAACCAGGGCTAGCTTTGTAGAAGCTAGGAAGATGTTTCCAAAATTTTTGGTGCAAGGTCTCCATGTTAACTCTCTTCTATACTGCATTGCTTTTATTTCATACCCCAAGTTCCCTCTAAACCCATGTTTTCCC
The DNA here is from genome assembly GCF_002078875.1 of Numida meleagris. Taxonomy (NCBI): domain Eukaryota; kingdom Metazoa; phylum Chordata; class Aves; order Galliformes; family Numididae; genus Numida; species Numida meleagris. The sequence goes on from NC_034409.1 coordinate 48,530,041, forward strand.
AGCTTCGGTAGCTGGGACTTAGTGCAAGAAGTTTGTAATAACACTGTGGATGAACCTGCCCTCCCAGCAAGGGGCTTGATGTGAATCACCAAGTCTGCACCTCCCTAGGTTATGTGTGCACATGGAGGGGCTCGTCTTACTCAACTTCAGATGCCTTTCTCTGTGCTAGTCATCTTAGTTGTTTCATAGTTCAGGAGAGTAACAGGACTTGCATGTACTTGTGGGTACTTGCCTCATCTGTATCTACTCATAGAGTTTTGTAAGTCCCCATGCTGGTGCCACCCTATCTGCAGTTTACTGAGGATACTGCGATGTTGTGTTCTCCCCTCCCCCCCTTTCTTTCTCACAGCTTCATCCTTCAGCCTGGCTTTCCACATAAGGCCTCGCACAGAGTAACAATGAGCAACAGTACTGATAACACTCTTGCTGAAACAGATTAATTACCATAAATCTGTCTCAAGTTGAGGGGCTGAAAGATCTGATAGTGTACACCTGGTTCAACAGCTGAGGGCCAGCTGAGCATGCACCTAAAAACAAAGTATGACTATGAGGCAGTCATCTTACTCTGTAAATAGAGAGCAGCCCAAGAGCCCCTTGAGCTCTGCTACACAGCAGCTAGCTGTACAACAGGAACTGCTCTTGAGAAGGGCTACCTCTTGAGGTTACACCTGTGCAGAGAGCCCTTACACCTTGACGTCAAGATGCCTTACCAATACAGATTCTCAGTAAGTGACTAATAGTTTGCTTTAAGCTTTGTTAGCTTTGCTAAGATTATATCTTAGATTGATGGTGAGCTTTTTTAGCTTCACTAAGACAGTGTCTTTGATTGTGCACGTATGATCTCTTAGACATAATCTGTTGACCAAGTCTGGGACTAGGAGTGAATCCAGCCACACCTAGGTTCCTTACTTCCATGGTTCAAGGACTTTAGAATGCAAAGGGTCTGCTCTAAACCTCATTACTCATGGGTGGGTCTTCTGTGTGTGTGTATTTAACCCTACCCTCTATGCAGTAAATCATCAAGTGTATCTAGCCATCTCAAATCTTTTTCTGTAACTATTAAATCACTACATTATATCTATATTACATCAATAAATGTATTTCTGCTTCTCTCTCGTGAGTGAAGTGTATAGTGTAGTCATTTCTGTCCATGACAGACACCCATCTCCTAAAGAGGGCAGGAAGCTCCTTGATCACTGAAGCATAGTCCGGGGCAGTTCAGGTTTGCATCTCAAGATGTCATTGTAAGTTGATCCATTGTGAAATGCTTCCTGGAAAAAACTCAGAGTTTCAGGGAGAAATGTAGCACAAGAAAGAAAATGACCCTGTCAGGAGAGTCGGGACGCAGATGGTCCAGGCTCTCCTTGTGGGTACGGAAGGAGATGGGGTCAAGATAGAAGATTTCAGCTGGGTCTCCCGTGCTCCCAAGCTTTTCTTTGATTAGTCAGTTAGCAGTTTATGATATTACTGGTTCAGCGTGCATCTTTGCTAACTGGATAATTCTGTTTCTAAAAATCTCACACTTCGTAATTTATAACTAATCTTATATATGCATGTGTGTGTATACATATGATGTAATCAGACGTTTGCATGTGCACAGATACTCCCTACAGTCATCGCTAATTTCCAGGGCTCAGGCATCTCGGGCTGGGGCACTTCATATGGAATCTGTTTTGGTGTGTACTTTGTGCTATTTCCTAAACTTCTAGATTCCACGTTAGCGCATGAACCTTTTCTTTTGTCCCGAGTCTGATAATGGTAAACTCTTCATTCCTAATAGGCCTACTCTGTTGTCCAGGCTTTGGGCTACTTAGGGCTTACGTCCCGCATTATTTCACGAACACCTGCAGTCTCTTGGTACTCTTAAAGTGCATTTTTTGACTGCAGAATTTACTAGAATGGCAAAATGATTTTCTGCCCAGCTTTTTTTTTGTGAAAATGGATTGTTGTTCTTACTGATAATTTTGTTGTTGTTTTTTTCTTACTCTGTTTACTTAATACTCCTTCTGTGGGCAGTTTCATGTGCTAGCCTAGTTGATACAGGAATTGTAGTGCAGCTGTTCTGTTGTGTTGTTATACGAATTTATACGGCCAAGGAGATGAATTGATTATTGAATACTTAGACCTTGTTTGAAAATGATGTTATGGCAGGGCTGAGGAGTCATTGAACAGATACTGGGCTAAAATTAAGGGGTGGAAGACTTTCCTGATGCATGGTCTCATTAACATCTACTGGGAAGGTGAGGTAAAACCAGAGGAATATTGTGCCCTGGCTTGATGAAAAAATTCACAATGAGAGAGGTTGCAAGGCACAGAGCGTGGCTGATTCATGGAATGGAGAAGGGGGAATGGAGAATATCAGAATACACAGATGGAGGTGGTTGCTTCAAGAACTGTACTGCATCCATAGAGAAATGAAAGCAAAAATGTTCCTTTATGAAAGGAATTAGGAAAACTAATGCTCCTTTTCTTAGAGCTTTGCAATAGTGTATCCTCACTGGTACTGCCTGCTGGACATTGTCAATATATTTGATACCATGTGAAACTGTGTATATTCAATGAACTACAACCATATAGTGAATAAGAGATGACCAAGTCTATAAAACAGGGTGGCTTTTGCTGCTCCTTCTGCATTGGGAATGGATAGAGTGGAGGGCAAAATTGTCCAGGGTAGTTTGACCAGGGAAAGAGTTCTCATTTAGAGCTTGCAGAAAAAAAATGTGGCCTCATGCCGGGATCAGTGGGACTTGAAATGCAGAACCTCTGTAGTTAAAAATGTCGGGAGATCTGGCAATACCATGAATGTCTGAGGGTTTTGATACCTTAAGATTGAATTACCCAGCAGCTTATAACTTCATTGATGTTTAGGCAAGGTTGTCTTCTCTCTATAATGTAGTCCTCATTTGAAGATGCCTGAGAATACTAATGCTCTACATAAGAAACAGAACAGAACTTATTTTTGTTATGCTGATTCCTGCCTGGAATCCAGGAGGTCTGGGCTATCACTGTGCATGCAGTAGCAAGCCCCTCTTCATGGGACCTCTATGCAGCTGGTCTGGGAAGTTCACTGCCATGGGGAGCCATTAAATTAAATAGATACTTAAATCTGAGGAGAGGTGGCTAGAGTGGCTTGATGGAGCATTAACACTGTTAGCTATTCATTAAGATAAGGGCAACTGGGCTTAAATATGTCTGATTATCTCCATTCAGCTAGACTTCATAGTTGAATGAAGAAAATCAGATGACCCAAGGTAGTCTTTTTTTTTTTTTTTTTAAATCTGATTTCTTTATACCTCTCTGACGTCTTCTTCTGATGACTTGCTTTTGTTTTTTTCTGTCTTAAAGAGTTTCCCAGTAAAAGGCTCATTCTTTTCACGCTGTAATAGGCTTATAATACAAGATGACTGCAGTTGTACCTTAGCCAAAATACACAGCAATTTATGTGCATAATAAGTGAAACCATCTAGAGACTGCATTTTCTAAAGGCAAGCACAAAGTTCTTCAAAGAAGTCCAACCCACACAGAAAATGAAAGTTGCTGTAGATCAATAAGGAAGCAAGCTTCAAGACTGGGCTAGGAGAAGGGGGGGATACCTTGCCTCTCTGATACTCTCCTTGAATCCTTAGCTGCTGAGGAAATTATTGCATCATTTGTTACTTTTTCGCTCTTTCTGAAAAAGATTGCTTTGCAGTTTGTTTTGAATGCCAGTCCCCTAATCAGCTGGAGAAAAGGAGTCACTTATATAAGCCAAGGGGTTGGAAACATTTCGGTGATAGTGCTCACGTAGGACGGACTGTTGGCTGACTCCTGGCGTCCAGTTTCTGCATTTGCTTTCCAGTTTCCTTAGGGCTATATTGACTAGGACAAGTGGCAATCTGGGAGGCTTTCCTCTTATTCGTCTTTCTTTTTCAAGGCAGTCGGTGAAGAAATCTGGAAGGCATGACCCCCTCCTCAGACAAAGAGCTAAATGGGCTGGATAACCCCAGCTTCATGGTGAGTCTGCTCTTCCCTGAAAGGTAATTCTTGCGTAAATCGGTGTGAGCCCTGCAAACTGAGGAAAAGGGGAAAGCTGGGGGATCAGACTGCCTGCGAGGAGGCTTGTCTGTGATCTGTCTCAACTATTCTGTCAACAGGAATCTGAGGTACGATTGCCTTACCGAAGTCTGCTGCTGCTGCAGATTCAGTGCAGTTTCTGCTCTCTGGTGCCCTTTTCACTTTTCTCCCCATTACCTCTAAAATGATAGAGTAGATGAATGGCAGTGCAAGTGTATCTGTGTTGAAAAGGAAGCGATCTGGTAGATCCTTGTGCTGGTGTCCCCGTTTAGAAGTATTTATGTATTAATTAGTAGAATTACAAGAGAAATTTAGCCCACTGAAGAATGTGTTTCTTTGTCTTCTGGATCTATTTCTATTGAGGTAAACTGGGAGAGAGGTGAGTGAAAAAGGGATTTGGGGGTCAGTGGGTGAGAGTACCCTGTAGAGTTACAAATCTGTAAATGATGTGTGAATTCAGCAGTCTGCAGTGCACTGGGGATACTGGGAGCTGTAACAGAGCCACAGGGCAAGGACTTGGGGCACAACAGCCCCGTTCCTATCTCATGGCAGAGGTCACCTCCATTAGAAATGAGAAAAGCAGCTTATGTTCTGACAGTGGGAATAGAAAGGTGGGATTCTAATGTGTTGGCATAGACCCCCAGTCCAGGGGACCTTGGAAGAATCATTTAATCTCCTGGTGCCCAAGTCTCCCATTTCTCAGCGTGGGATTGCTGGGAACAGTGGAGGTGGAGTGCTATGTGTGCCAGCTGCAGGCAGAGCCTCAGTGAGGTACTCAGAACAGTGAAGAGGCTTTCTTTCACTGTTCTTAACAGTCTTAGTTTTTACCTGTTCTGCTGACGAGTCTGATGAACTGTAAATTCCTACAGGTTGAATCACCATTTTCTTCTACCTGTGGGTCCTGCAGTTCACTTTCTGACCTCCTTTCTGATGCACTTAATTTAAGATACAACACAGGGAGCGCATCCTGGGCCCCTGGGCTCATGAGAGCAGCCAGGCTGAGAACCACTGGCAGCAGCTCTGGCAGCTCCTGTGAGGGCCTGTCCCTGTTCCAGGCTGTTCCTGCTTTGTCCTCCTTCCAGCACCTCAGCATCACAGGATGGCTGACATGGGAAGGGACCTCTGGGTCGTCTGCTCCAACCCCTACTCCAGCAGGGACACTCAGAGCAGTCTGCCCAGGATCATGCCCAGATGGCTTTTGAGGATCTCCAAGGAGGAGACTCCAAAACCTCTCAGGGCAACTTGTGCCAGTGCTCTGTCATCCACACAGTAAAGGAGTGCTTCCTGATTTTCAGGTGGAACCTTCTGTGTTTCAGTTTGTGTCCATCACCTCTTGTTCAGTCAAAATTTGTCTCTTGTCCTGCCTCATCCTGTTCTCTCAGCTTCATCCTTCTCTTCACCCCCTCCAGCTCCTGCGGAGAGTCAGGCACTCATGTGATGGTCATGCAGGGCTGTGACTAACACAGGCTCTGCCTGGCTGGAATATATCCCCTGGTTAACACAGGAAAAGTTGCAGTGAAAGGAAAGGAGCTTACTGCTGTCTGCCTAGCTTAGGCTTCCTTCATCCGTGGTGTTATTCAGGAGTAGCTGTCCCCAAATAACTCCCTGCATGAGCGGTCTTAAATATCTTGCTGCACATTTGTTAATCCACAGATCATGCTCCCCTGTTCTGAGATGAAAATGCCTCCACAGGGAGGTATTCGGGAACGCCTTTTGCTCATGAAGTTCATGCCTGAGCTCACTTGGAATTAACTCTGCCCTCACCTATTTCTTTTGAAGGAGCTGTGATACTCCCAACCTGCCTAGGCTGGGTAAATACATGGTATTTTGAAAGGTATCAGCACACTTTGACGGTGTGATCATAAATGGGACCCAACTGCAAGGCTGGAGATTTCTTGAAAGTATGCAGTCATTTGGGACTAATTGGCCACACCTACAAATTTACAACTGAATGGAACATTGATTTTACATCCTTGTTCCCTGACCACAGCATTAGCTCCAGTATAGGTAGGTCATGAGTGTTACAGCACACTCCTTCCTTTGGGTCTTTCAGCATCTTTATGTTCTGGCAGGACTTAGAAGATTTAAGAAAAAGGAGGTTTGGTGCTGATAAACTGGTTGAGCATCTCTTGACAGCAGATTTCTCTGCCACATATGTGTGCACGGGGTCCCCATGCTGGAGACGAGACCTCAGCGCACTCTGCTTTTGCCAGTTGGCTCCTTTGAAATGGTTCACCAGGATCCCATGCTCTTTGGTTTCCCCCAGTTCCTCTGTTTTAGAGTGGTGTTCTGTGTAAGACCCAGTGCAGGTGTGTTTATTGATGTGAAACACTTGTAAGGATGTGTGAGGACATGAGATTTAACAGAAGGAAACAAAATGCAGAAAAGGATTCTAGTCAAATTGGTCAAATTGTTTTAGGGTATTTTGTCAAAAGAGTTCTTTGGGTTGGACAGATAACAGGGGCCAGTGCAGCATTCAAGCATTAACCTGCTGCATGCTCCTAGAGAAACTTCTACTTACAGTTTCTCTATCCTTAATGAGATATTAATGATGCTAGCACACTTTGTCAAGATGTCTCTTTGAGGCTGAGACACCCTCAGACACTTCTCTGACTAGACACACACGTGCAAATAAGCATATAAATAATTTATCTAAGTGTTGCTCTTCTTTCCTCGTCTTGACCCTGTTGTAAATTACATTTGAAGTGCTCCCACAAGACATGGAGCACAGCCTCAAGGCTGCGCTATGGCTAATGAATGGTTTTTCTTGTTGTCCAGAGTGAAGATGGGAGCCATCACTGTACCTCACTGGATCACGCTGCCCAGGGCCCAGAGGAGGGCAAGGGCAAGGGGCAGAGCAACAAGCTGGCCTACACTGTCACTGACATGCCCCCCTGGTACCTGTGCATCCTGCTGGGTATTCAGGTGCGAGAGGGTTGCAGGCAATGGGTGGGGATGGATGGAATTTTACCAGGTGTTCAGCCAGCTAATGGGGACAAAACCTCTATTTGGGAGTGCTTTAGGACATTGCTGGAATTGCACTTTCTCCTGATGCGCCTGGAGCTGTGGGGCCAGATCCTGGTGTCCTGAGGTCCTTCCCACCACTGCCTGAGCACTGATTGTTATCCTTCTGCCTGCAGCTACATCCTCGCCCTTGATGTGCTAATAGTGAGGCAGAGGCCTAGGGCTGGAGCCTGAACAGTTAATAAGAACAGGTCAGATACCTCTGCTGAAGTCTGCAAAATGTCTGTGGGCTTCTAAACTTCTGCCTTTCTGCTGCAGTAATGACTAAGCAGAGGCCAATGTCCATACCCAGGCATGTTAAATGACCCAATGCAACCCAGAGTTACTGGGTATAGAGCATCAGGGAACAGAGCCCGCAAAATGACTAAGGAAACAATGGACTGGTCTTGGATCTTGATGGACATTTTGTACTTTGTTTCCTTAAATGATCACCTCAGATTTGGAATGTATAAAAACAAGGTTTTGTGAACACATCTAGATTGTAATTTTAATAAAGCACACCTTTAACAAGCACAGTGAGTTTCCAAGTCCCACCAGTTCCACCACTGCAGTCCTGTACTATGATGAGTGAGAACTGGGAAGTTAGACTGGGTGAAACAACCTTGCCTCATCAATTGCTCACCAAATTATCTTCACATTTAGTAATTAACCAAAGGTCATTGTTAAAATATGCCTCCGACTGCTTTGAAAAATACAGTGCTTGATCTTTCCATTCTTTGCCATCCTTTTATATGGCTATTCATAACTGCACCGTGTGAGAAAAGTTGCTGATTGCAAAGAGTAGGTAACTGCAGTTTACAAATATGTTATTGGTTGAGGTGCAAATGAAACAGATTGAAACATTTGTACTCTGCTCACTTCATGTGATCATTCTATTACCTTTCCTTATCATGTCCCCTCCTTCCTGGTAGACTAACCCCAACATTTTTTTTTTTTTTTTTTGAAGGGCTAGGAATAAACCTGTTGTGTCTGACAGTGATCTGGGGAGTCCAGAGCACTACAAAAGGTCTTTGGGCATGGAAGGTGGGAGAAGTTTGTGGGGGTGCACTGTGGATCTTGTAGGTCCAGCCCCTAACAGAACGTTTAATTTATCAAAAAAGAGAATGAATAGTACTGGTATCATTCAAATACAAATGTGCAAGTTACTTGTAGATTTCCCTCAGTAATGCAGTAATGTTTTATTGCCAGTTCTGTGTCCTTCTTCACTCCGTCTTTCTCTGTGGCTCCTAGCATTTCCTGACAGCCATGGGAGGTCTGGTAGCCATCCCACTGATCCTATCCAGAGAGCTTTGTCTCCAGCATGACCTCCTCACCCAGAGCCACCTGATAAGCACCATCTTCTTTGTCTCAGGAATTTGCACCCTGCTTCAAGTCCTCTTTGGAGTCAGGTAGGTCAACTGCAAGAAATGGGACACAGAAGAAAATTTATAGATGCAATTTCTAAGTGCTCAGCAGCCAGCTTGCTGTAAAGTTTATCTAGTAGTGAGGGTCATTTGTTACCCTTAGGCAATCAGGTCACGTGGCAAAGCATACTGCAGTTGCTGTACATGACAGCTTTGCAGGGCTGCCTCACTGTTTGACTTTTGCATTTCCTGGTACTCGATGCATCTTTTGTTGAGCTCATACGGAATCTGCTATGCAAAATGTAAAGCATTAAAGGTACAGTAAACAGTATCTGCCTGCTCCTTACCAGAGACCCTATGGCTGTGGCAGGTCCCTTTCAATCTGGCCCTGAGAGCACAGAGCCCTTCAGAAACTTTAGGGCAGGAGATAACCAGGAGAGACTGAAGCCCTTCTGCCTCCTTTAGGGACTCAGGAGAAAGTTAAATACTTTGTAAGAGACATATCTGCAGTGCCCAAAAGATCCTGAGTCTTTACTGGCCTTGTAAAATTTCTTCTATTCCCTTTGTCGTAACTCCGGACTGCCTCTCTCTTTCCATTTTTGTTTTCCTCCGTTATGGCAGGAACAGAATCACACAGAACCACAGAATTGCAGAGGTTAGAAGGGACCTCTGGAGATCATCCAGTCCAACCCACCTGCTAAAGTAGGTTCCCTACAATAGTTCACACAGGTGGGTCTCCAGGCAGGTCTCGAGTATACACAGGGAAGGAGGCTTCTCTGGGCAACCTATTCCAGTGCTCTGTCACTCTCAAAGTAAAGAATTTTTTCCTCATGTTTGTATGAAACTTCCTATGTTCCAGTGCCCATTGCCCCTTGTTCTGTTGCTGCACACCACTACGCACCACTAAAAGTCATCCCTTTGACTCCTGCCCAGTAGATATTTATAAGCATTGATAAGATGCCCATAAGCATTGATAAGAACTAGTGTTTCCTGCTTCAAAAGCAAAAATTGCATGTTGATTGGCTTTCAAATCTGAATAACCTGGTTAAAACTTTCCTACTGGCAAATCACAACATGTTTTTCTCACCTCCTGTGCATTTCCCTAGGGTAATGATTTTCCATCATTGTCTGTCATAAGGAATGGCTGTAGACAAACTCCTCCCTGGAGGTAACTCCATTGCTGTGGGATTAATGGAGAAAGGAGCCTGGGGGGTAACATGCAATGCATTCCAGGCCACCAGAGAGGCAACTTGGTTCTTCTGAGTTCAATTAAATTCAGGCTAGGGCACACAGCTATGGTGCGGGCTGCTTGGGTGATTCAAATCCCGAGTCCTCCCAGGCTGTCCCCAAAATGACTTGGTGAATATCTGAGAGCTGTGATGAAAGTGTGGCAGGGAATGAGACATTAATACCTCATTAATGTCTCTTGTGGCTCAGTAGCTAAATGAAGAACAACAGATCAAATCAAGCAGTGAGTAGCTGATCCTATAGGATAAGCTTAAATGGCATTTTCTGCACTAAGGATGCAATTGCCTTATTGCTGGCCCCAATTATAAGGCATGAGGACATTCCCTGTCAGAAAGGTGGACTCAGCCTGGAGCAGAGCCAAAGGTAGTGATGGCAAACAAACCAAGCCTGGGGAAACAGTTAGAAGCAGATTTCTTTTTCTCCTTTTACTGCTTTCTCAAAGCCTGTAGTAGCTGATAATTATGAGTCACCAGCAAGACTGTTGGGAAAACAATAAATATGAGGTTGAGGGGTTGCTTTTTCCTGGAAAACATCAGTGCTTCTGATGGGCCCTGAGGAGCCCTCAGCTAAGTGCTCTGCACAGTTCATGATGTCCATGTTTAAGAAAGACTGATTTGGGGGAGAAGAGGTGAGAAGAGGGACAGAGACAATCTGTTAATGTGGTGTGGTAATGGGAGGCAGCTCATCTTGTGGAGGTAATGTAAGTGAGATCGGCTGGTTTAGCTTGGCCAAGAGGTGGCTGAGTGGGTCCGGCTGCAGCCTGCAATTAGTCTGAGAGAGAAGAGATGGGATCGGGCAGGGAAAAAACATTTCAGCTAAAATACAGTGCTGGCACTTGAACAAAGAGATGGGAACTGGCCGTGGAAATGAGAAGGTTCCTTCCAAAAGTGAGGTATGATCTGGGAGCAGCCCTCCAAAAGCAGTAGCTGGTGGAAAATCCCAACCCGCTGTAACCTGCAGCTCAGTCATGTCACAGAGCATGAAAAAGGAATGATGGGTCCCAGACAGTCATTAGAGACTATCCAAGACGCTCCTGAGGAGATACATGTCACTTACTGTTATGGTGACCCTTAGCAGATGCTTGGGCATCATGCAGTGATGATCAGAGCATAACATCTTCTCTAAACCGGCAATCTTGCAAACCCTATTGGAAAAAAAAAACATGTCCCCCATATGCATCACCTCAGCACCCCAGTGTGCTGTTAGCCCACAGCACCAGCTGGGAAACAGCTTCAGGGCCAGCACACCAGGAGCTATAGAGCTATTGTTAATTCAGCAGTGGTGGCACTAGGTCTTCTACGTTTCTTTCTTTCTTTTTTTCTTTCTTTTTTTTTTTTTTTTTGCCTTGCCCAGCAAAATCCTTTGAAGGCTGCAACATGTTTGGATGAATGTAAGAAATAAGTGACTCCATGGATGACTGATGTTCAACTATAACTTGCTGGCTAGTTCTAACAGTGCTTCAGTTGTACATGGCATGAATAATTGCAGCGATATAAATACTTGTTGTAAGTGACAGAGATGTGGTGCTGTTACAGCTATGCCATCTTTCATTTTCCTGTGCTTTCTGATGAATGGTGGAAATGCTTCTGCTTCAGGGAAATTGCAAAAGCATTCATGTGGATCACTGCCCTGCTGCTTTTCTGAGCAGGTGCCACTGGAGTTCTTGGCACAAGGAAAGGTTGCTTTGGGAGCTGCTCCCAGGGAGGCTTTCTGAGCAGATAAAGCCAAGGCACTTTGGAGGTTTCTCTTGGCTTTTTCAGAGCTTGCTGCTGTGTCCATGTAGGTCTCCTTTCCAGCATCAGTGGAAAAAAGAGTGGAGGAATTAGCTTTAAAAAACAATCTCCTAAGTGGTAAATCACATGTTCCAGGGCCCCTAGTCTGAAGATGGTTACAGCACAGAGAATAGCCAGTGTGTGCTTGTGTTTATAAGCAGGTTGTGAAGAAAAGTGAGGCAGATCAAGGGGACAGAGGAAATAACTGGATATTGGTGAGATTTGGGGACAGGTCAGTGCTAAGCTTTTCTTCAGTCTCAACATCTTTCTTCCTTTCTCTTCTCTCTTCCTCCAGCATTTTCCTTTGGTTGCTCTTTTACCATATGCAGCTCTGTGACCTAGTCACACCTTAGAAGGACACACACTTCCTTAAAGCAGAGTAGCAGTTTGACTCCAGAACCAATGTACCTCTCTCTGTCGTGGTCACTGCTCATGAGTACAATTGACAACAATTCCCAGGCATTGTTAGTGATGGAGACCTGCCAGAACAGATCAAAAGACACTGCCAGAGACCACAAGCAGGCTGTTTTGTTTTGTTTTGTTTTGTTTTGTTTTAATATATAATTTATTTTGCTTTCCTTTCTCTCACCTAAATGGAGCTGTGATTCCAGCATTCTCACTTGTCAGCTTTTCCCTCCGTTCTCCTTCTAGGTTGCCTATTATTCAAGGAGGAACTTTTGCATTCCTGACCCCCACCCTGGCCATGCTGTCCCTCCCCAGGTGGAAGTGCCCTGCCTGGACGGAGAACGCCACGCTGGTGAATGCTTCTTCACCAGAGTTCATTGAAGTTTGGCAGACACGGATGCGAGAGGTACATCACATTTTCAGTGGCACCTGTTCTGTGTCAGGGCTGTTTGCTTTCAGAAAAGCACCTCACCATGGCAGGGCTATCAGGTGCTGGGGATCTTCCATCTCCAATGGCCCTTAGCCCCTGCTAGGGGTGGCCCCTAGCTTCCTGGGCACCTAGGCTCTGGTGCTTTGCTGCCATTGAATGGGAGACAAAGAGTCCTTGGGTGATTACAGTCCCTGTGAAGTCTCCACTGGTTCAGACAGACCTGTTATCCATAGCCCTGCGTTCCTCATCCCTTTGGAGCCAGCATGAGGGAAGATGCTCAGTACTGCAGGTTTATCACCAAATCTGCAAAGAAAGCAGCTTCACCTCTGAGTCTCCTGGCTGGACGTGATGAGAGCAGCTAATGGCATTTCAGGACACAGTCACTGGCCGCTTAAACAGTGATTGTCAAACACAGAAAAGTTCAGAGTGATGATTGTGTCCCCAGAGGTAAACTGAAACTCAGAAAAAAACAGAGGCTGTTGTGACATCCTGCCCTACCAGTGTGCTGAAACACCCTAAGCCCTTCTCAGGTGGGAGGAGAGTGGAGGCCATGGCTCTATGCCCATTTGCAGAGCAAGAGCTTTTCCCCTGCATTTTGGGGGAGCAGAAAGAGAGGGTGCAGGGAAACTGATGCGTGCTTGGGTGGCACAGAGGGCAGGCACAAGGGATGTCTGTAACAAAACAAGCCCTGATTAGGACTAAATCCCTCAGCCAAGGAGGGAATTGGTGTGCTGGTACTTTGGTGGCCCTTCCCCACATGTGAGGCTCCTCAGCGGAGCCCTGCTGCGGTCAGTGGCAGGCCTCCATACCTGTCTGTCTTTGGAGGCGTGCCTGGCTCTCACACTGGTTTGGTACTGACTTCCTTAAGAAAAAGCTTAAGAAAAAACAGTTGGAGGTCCGTTCACTGTCTGCTCTCTTCCTTTGTTTTTCCAGGTGCAAGGCGCTATCATTGTAGCTTCTTGCTTTCAAATCTTCGTTGGATTTTCTGGCCTTATTGGATTTCTGATGAGATTCATTGGCCCCTTGACAATAGCTCCCACCATCACCTTGGTTGCTCTACCTCTCTTTGACTCGGCTGGGGATCAGGCTGGACAGCACTGGGGCATAGCGTTCATGTAAGTATCGCTTCCTCTGAGCTTGAGATTTATTTGTGGAGTGCTAACATGCAGAAGGCTTGTGCAAGACACCAGCATGATGCAGTTACCTCCCGAGAAGCTTTGAGCTCTCAGCAACACCAGCAACAAAGCAAAAAACCAAAAATGAGTTTAAAAAAAAAAAAAAAAGATTTTGTGAAAACTCATAGTTCTTAGCTCAGTAGAGAAACAAGTCTTTCCTATGTGTCATTGCTGAGGGCAATTTCTGTTACAGTTGCTTATGCACACTATCCTACACATCCATTATTTAAGTTAAAAAGACATTTCTAAAATAACCAAGTTAAGCACTCAGAGTTATGTATTCCTCCAGTTAGAATAGCTGCTGCTTCATGTCTTGTTTTCAAGCCATGAGGAGGAATTGTTTTCTCCCTGGAGGCCCTGGGGGAGCTCTGGAAATGTCTGCATTGTGTGCATGTGCCTTTGCAGCATTGAGAGCATTCTTTCAGGGAAATTTCTGTGTGTGCCTTTATGCATGAGTGTACAAGTGTTCTTGGTGGCAGAATTGCTTTGATATTTATAAAATCATAGAATCATAGAATGGTTTGGGTTGGAAGGGACCTTTAAGATCATGTAGTTCCAATCCCTGCTATAGGCAGGGACACCTCCCTCTAGACCAAGTTGCCCATTCAGCCTGGCCTTGAATACTTCCAGGGAGGGGGCATCCACAGCCTCTCTGGGCAACCTGTTCCAGTGTCTCACCACCCTCAGAGTAAGGAATTTCTTCCTAGTATCTAGTCTAAATCTAAATCCAATTACAGAATTTAAATATAAATTTCAGAAACAATTTCAAAAAATAGAAGTGCCACTGCATGGTTCCCCGTCAGATAAGCATTTTCAGATCCACGGTGCAGGTTTAAGATTGGGATAGTACGCAACAGCAATAGGTTGTTTTCCTCTATAAGGACTCCCAACAGTTTGCTAGTGCTTTCAGAGTTGTTTTTGGAGATTCAGAGGTCAGCCTTGAATGCCGCCTGGGAAGGCAATGTGCTGTCATGGGGACGTGATCAGGCCCCAGGTGGGGCTTCTGCTCCCACCCCCACTTCTCCTGTCACTGCTGGCTGTTTTGCATGCCCACACCTGAATTCCCAGGCTGCACCTCTCTTCTCCACCAATAGTTCCCCACCCAAGTGGTCTCTTCCACAAGCACCCCATAAGATCCCAAACCCTGTTTGTCCCCCTGCTCCTCAAGTTCCCTTTCATCATTGTTTCTCCCACTGCATCTCTGGCTTGTCCTGTTCTCTAGCTCTAATGATTTGTCCTAGCCCCTTTGCTTAGCCAGTCTGAATTCTCTCTTCAAAATCTATTTCCTTGTTGGTACTATCTCATTCTTCTGTTTCTCTTCTCCAGTTCCTAGCTCCTAACCTCTGTTTCTCTCCTGACTTCTTTGCCCAGCAGTGCTGCTCCATTAACTGGTTTTTCCTGCCCGTGTCCGGCCCTGGCACACAACCCTGGCCGCCCTTTCTGTTCCTCTCGCTTCTGTCTGAACTTCTACCTGTGCTAATCCCAGTCTCAGGCATACACAGGTGAAAGAGAAAGTAGAAGATATGGCCCCTGTGGTCCCTGGCCTGCTGTCCAGCCCTGCCACATCCCAGAGCCTCCATAATGGGACATACCCAATGTTGCCTTGAGAAACTGGTTTGGTGTGTGCTCATTTGCTCCTTGGTGATGGTACATACACAGTTCATCACTTCATCACCAGAAAAAAAAAAGCTTGAAATCTTTGTGGCTTGCAAATGCCAGTCAGGGATGTTTTTGCTGAGTACTTGGGACCTGAGATGAATGATCATTGCTGCAGACTTACCATACTCAAGCAGAGGTTTGTGAGAAAGAGCAATACGCCTCTTCTCAACAAACAAATTCTACTAAATCTCAAATAGGCAGACCTTACGACTGCTCAAGGCAAAATGACCTTCTCAGCTATGTCTATTTCCTGAACATTGCTCTTTGAAATAGGTTTAGGATATATTTCTCAGAAATATTTGGCCCAGGGCAGATGTTTTCCATGGAAATTTTCATTCTAAATGGAAAAAGTTAGGCAGAATTATAAGCAGCTGAAAATAGCATCTATTAATGGAATGTGTCAGGCAACCTGAATAATAAGCAGTGACACCTACCCAAGATAGACGAGCGTTCTGCAGTGATTCATCAGGCTGCTGAGCTCCTTTGTTAATGCAAATGCAGAAAATGTGCACTGACGCAGTTGGTCTGGGCTCTGTAGCTTTAGAAACCAGGAATGGAAGCTGGTTCCTCCTCAGACGTTCTGCATCCAGTCATTCAGTGCTCTGAATGGTGATTGATAACCTTTGGTTGTATACTGTGGTGTGTCTGTGCAGCCCCGTGCTGCCATTGGTGAGAGGTGCAGTCCCACACAAGGGATGGGAGAGGAGCTGCACCTCCTGGCCACCGGAGCAAGCCTTGGAGGCTTGGGACAAACATGGGCATCACTACCTTTGGTGCTGACAGCCTGTTTTTTGGGGGTTCTCTGGAGTCCTGGAAATCAGGTAGCCAGGCCTCCAGTTCACATGGGGACAGGTGGGCATCTGAGCACACACTTTGTCTCATGGTCTGTTTTTCCCTCCTCCCAGGACTATTTTTTTCATAGTTCTGTTCTCTCAGTACCTGAAGGATGTCCCTGTGCCACTGCCATCGTATCAGAGAGGCAAGAAGTGCCACTTCTCCCCCATCTACCTCTTCCAGATCTTCCCGGTATGTTAGTGCTCCCGGTGACCTGGGTGGCGTGGCAGAGGGATCAGCCTCACCCAGCCCAGGCTATCTGGGCTGTTTCCACTCACTTCAAGTGGACTTAGCACTTCTCAACCCAGGCTGCGCTGCAAGGGGCAACGGGGAGAAAGGGAGAAGGACTCATGGCGCTGTTTGTGGGGCAGAAAGCAAGGCCTCCAGGATACTTGCTGTCTCTCTCCCTCCATCCCATGTGCATGCTCACATGTGCAGAGGGAAATGGTTGGGCAGGAAAAGGCCTTGTCCCAGACCTGTCTGTTGTTGCTGGGGATGCGGCTCTGCCGTAACCAGATCTCACTGCCGAATGTGACGGCAGGTGCTGCTGGGGCTGTCCCTGAGCTGGCTGTTCTGCTATGTGCTGACGGTGACTGACGTCCTCCCCATGGACCCCACTGCTTACGGCCACCTGGCACGGACAGACACCCGCGGGGACGTCTTGTCTCAGGCTCCCTGGTTTCGACTCCCTTACCCAGGTACTGCAACACAACTCCGCAACCCTCTCCCCTATCCCTTGCTGCTGCACCCTGCCCAGCTCACAGCCACCACAGGGAAGTGAAGTGCCCAAAATCGGGCAAATGCACACAAGTACCCCTGCTGTTCTTCCCTCTCAGTAGATTTTGGGGTAAACGTGCCCCACTGACCTGAACCAAGCTCTTCATTTGCAGGACAGTGGGGAATGCCAACAGTCAGCTTAGCTGGGATATTCGGCATCCTCGCCGGGGTGATCTCCTCCATGCTGGAGTCCATGGGGGATTACTATGCCTGCGCCCGCCTGTCTGGTGCCCCACCGCCGCCGAAGCATGCCATCAACCGTGGGATCGGTGTTGAAGGCATTGGCTGCCTCCTGGCTGGGGCCTGGGGAACAGGGAACGGCACCACGTCCTACAGTGAGAATGTGGGGGCCCTGGGCATCACCAAGGTGAGCCTCACACAGCAGAGTGGCTGCAGTGCCCTGCCCTCCTGCGGATCCCCCCCTGTGTGGTTACAAGTGTGTTGTGTACGTTGGTGTGGAAGGCTCCTTTAGCCCAACTCTGCAGGATGTGCCACCCAAAAATGAGCTTGCTGCCCACAGGCATTTGATAATCATCTCAGCGCAATACGAATCATGTAACATAGGTCGTCAGTCCTTCTCTTTAATTGCTCATGGTCTGCATATGGGAGAAGTACAAGCTATTGTTACTCACGGCTCCTGGCTTAGGCTCCTGTAAAGAGAATATGTTACACTGAGCTATTCTGGAAACTTCCTGAGGATCGAATTTATCAAAGACTATCCATCTATCTACCTGTCTATCCTACTAAATAAATGGGAGGAGATCTTTAACAGGGCTTCAAGTTTCACAAGTTTCATAACCTAAGGATGGCAATCGTGTGAAAGGTAGACCATTTTTTTGAGATTATAAAATGTGATGGCAAATGGTACATGTTTTTACCTCTCTTTAAAGTTGTGTGAATTCCTTGAGTATCTGATTGCTCTTATAAGGGAAAGAAATTTCCAGAGATAGATAAACTTGACAGTCAGATTGCAGATTTTTCACTAAGCTTTACTGCTAGGGGATGGGTACATCCAGCAGCCAACTTGAAAATATTTCTAAATCATTGTCAGATGAGCTGTGAGTCTGTAAATAAAAGCAGAAGCTGACTTACAGCTCCTGAACTATAGTATTAGTTATTTCACTGGATTTTATAAACCTCAAAATAACCATTTTTTGCAGTATTTGACTGAAGTGGTTGTTTCCAACTGCATGGAGTCCAGTTTAGCCTGTCACCCATCCCTTGTCACAATCTGGTTGGTGCATACTGACCCTATACCTGAGCCTGTTCTTTCATGATGTAGTTTGCTGATGTGACCATATTACAGAAGTGCCCAGACCCATAACTGTCTGTTTATAGGACATGCCTTGTCTGCATGTACTCCAAGTCCTTCCACAGACATGCCATCTGTTCTGATTCATGAGATAGTTCACTTAGACCCCATCTCTGCTCACCTTGTTCAGACTTAAGAGACCAGAAGACAGTTTCATAGAATTATAGAATGGCTTGGGTTGGAAGGGACTTCAAAGGTCATCTAGTTCCAACCCCCTGCAGTGGGCAGAGCTGCCATCCACCAGCTCGGGCTGCCCAAGGCCCCATCCAACCTGGCCTTGAACCTCCAGGGATGGGGCATCCACAGCTTCTCTGGGCAGCCTGTGCCAATGCTTCATCACCCTCTGAGTGAAGAATTTCTATCTTAGTCATTCTTAAATCAGACTCTAGTTGGGATAATTGGGGTTGCTGAGAGCACAAGGCAGATTTCATTTTGTTTGTTTTTTTTTTACATGAGAAACACGTTTTTTGATAATAAAGGGAAGCACGAGGGACTTATTTCCTCTGCTTAAACACAGGTGTCCAGCACCACCTGACATGACTTTTTGAGTATTTCAGATATCCACAGGCAAAGGAGAGGCTGCCAGAAACTGCCATGTTCCAACAGCTTAAATGGCACCAGACACCTGTGTTTTAGATCAAACCCAGCGTGCCAGCACTGAGCTCCCACTACCAAGAAAGCAAGAGGAGAATTTTAAAGAGGGATAAAGATTTTGGGAAACTGCAGTTTCTTCAGCTTTAAGAACAAAAACCAGCTTTCTTTTTCCCTGACATAATTGAAATAAACTCTAAACTAGAAGCTTTAGAAGCAGATGCTCCCAGTTGTGGATTAGTTAATTTGCCTTTGAGGCCAACTCCATATATTGGGTAATTTGACATTTGACAATTTTGGCAAATTAAGAATCTGAAGCTTCATTCTAATCCTGGAACAAATAGATCTTTTGGCTTTTATTAAATTACTGCTTTGATGGTAACACTCTCCCAAGGCTTTAAGCCAAAGAATATAAAAAGTGCACCTGAAGGCAATGCATGATTTTATTTTGAAACTCCCCACCAAATCTTACTCATCTCTTTCACAATCAAGTAAAACTTAGTATTTCATAAATATGTGCCTTCAAAGTATTTTAAGAAATTTTTAAAAAGGGACACTACTAGTTACTGGCAATGTTTTGGTTGAAAGCATTTGCAAAAAGCCCTTGCAGAAAAAAAATGACATTCTTCAGATACTTCAATGGAAGGATTAAAATAATTAATTGAATTATAAATTGTTTGCAGAGGATTACAGAACTTCTCTGCCTAAGACATGAATGCTGTAAATCTTAGTGTGATTCTTTAAGCCGTCCAAGTTTTGGTGTGGCAAAGCATATCTTGAATTGAGAGTCTAACAAATATTGCTGCTTTTCTGTTTAATTTCTGTATTCTCTCAATGTCTCTTTCGTCCCTTTGTTTGTCAGATACTCTTTTTCTTTCCTATTCACACCCTCTAACCAGCTCTGAATGAAAGGCATGGCTTGGTGCTTCCTCCCATCTTTGTTGTGATGCGGGACTAAGAACTACTCCCTGACTCTTCCTAGGGAAGAATGAGAGAAAGGTGGGTTGACTGAAGCTAGGGGGGTGATGGCAGGTAGGGGCAGACCAAGAAACCTTCCCGTTTCTTATTAGCCTGCTGTTGATCGTGTAGAGGATATAGCAGTTCCAAGAGCTCAGGATGGAAGCAGCCAGCTTAGCCAGCTCTGCTTTCCCATGTCTTGGTCCCCGGAGAATGGATGGCTCGGTGCAGGACACCTGGCTGAAGCCATTTTTAGGTGGAAACCTAACCTCTGGTGAAAGTGTTGTCCAGTAAATTAACTGGGAGTAGCCTGTGGGTATGCCACGACGTTTCTACGCTGCAGTGAAAGCCAGAGCTGTATGTGGGGATTAGTGTGCTCTTAATAATGTGCTTTTTGTTTCACAGTGAGGTGTTAAGTCCCGGCAGCAATGGGGAAGAGGACAACAAAGCAAATAGGTGTGGATCCATGATTGTTCTCAGGGTGCCTATTGCGATAAATATTTCCTAGTCTGCAACTACGGGGACTTTCCCCACAGGGAGAGCTTCCCATCTGAGCCCAAAGCTTGGAACTGAACGTGCCACCGAGTGCCTTGGTTGGATGTGCGAGCCCTGCCCGGCAGGTCTGCGCTTGCTGGTGCGTCACTGCCTCCTCTTCCTCCCGCCCCAGGTAGGGAGTCGCATGGTGATCGTTGCCGGTGCCTGTGCCATGCTCCTGAGCGGCGTCTTCGGGAAAGTGGGGGCGATGCTTGCCAGCATACCCACCCCTGTCATCGGGGGCATGTTCCTCGTGATGTTCGGCATCATCACCGCAGTGGGGATTTCCAATCTGCAGGTAACAGCAGTGTGAGCGCCTTTTTATTCCGAGGGAAGGTTACTTTGGTTTCAAGCCAGATTCTCACCAGCCTGAGTCAGACTTAAGCTGGGCTGTGGCAAATGCAAACATCTGTGCTGGCGGTTCTTTGGGTGAAGATGAGGGCGCTTATGCAGGGAGACCAAATCACCAAGAGAGGTTTCTGGTTGGGACAGGGCTTGCTGACACCTGGTTAATGCCCCAGCAGTGCCAGGGCTGCTCATCCCTCTCTCATGGTTTGTCTGAATGAAGCTGTTATCAGCAAGGAAGGAGTTTCTGTAGCTGCTCCTATGGATGATTTTTCTCCATGTCCTATGCTAACGTGCACTTAGAGAAGGGCTCTTTGAGTAGAAGACTCAAACTGGGCAAGGGTCTCAGTAAAAGGCTTCATTTCTGGTTCTCCCAGTGGATATGGCTGAATCACACCTTTTCCTAGTGTCTCAGCTGGAGATCACAGAGTGCTTTGCCCTCTGACTGTATCTGCCATATGCAGTTGCTAGTGCATGCCATACGTTTTTGAAAGCATCTGCTAATTTCGGTTCAACTTCAAGCAGAACTTTGTTCTAACACCTATCATTGGGTTTGTGTGTACGTCTGAGCATGGCTCACTAATGAACAGCAATCCATGGATTTTGGTCATTCCAAACTGCCAATACTGATGCACGCAATTTCTCTGTGCAGTACACGGACATGAACTCCTCCAGAAACATCTTTATATTTGGATTCTCTGTATTTGCTGGACTCACAGTTCCCAACTGGGCAAACAAAAATAGTGCACTTCTAGAAACAGGTAAGCAGTGACAGCACATTTTTAGAAGTGTTTCCTGTAGCATAAAACAGAAGCAAAGGCTGATCCAGAGCAATCTTTAAAAACACATTTTTTTTTTCCAGACAAAATCCTGAAAGCTGTGCTTTGACTGTTGTCTGTTGCATTCTGGGAGTGCTGCTCTTGTCCTCTGTTCTGATGCCTCCCTTGAATTGCCAAATCTCAGGCTCTCTGCTTTGGGATTTGCAGGTGTTGCCTAAACAAGTATGCAGCTTGCAGCCTTTTGGCACTGAATATGTTGCTGGTTAAATATGTGTCTCTTTGCACCATTACCCAAAGCTATGTTTTTCTTCTAGGAATCATCCAGCTGGACCAGGTGATCCAGGTGCTTCTCACCACTGGCATGTTTGTGGGTGGACTCCTGGGGTTTATCCTTGATAACACCATTCCAGGTAGGATTTTGCTGAAATGAGCTAAGCTACAAGTCTGGGTCTGCCCTAGGGTTTGTTGCCCACTATTTTTTGTCCTCATCACCACTGCTCTATGGGTAGAAGTTGTGATAGCGACCATGAAACTCTGTGTTACTGAACTCCTGGAGAGGGGTGAGGAACAGGAGAGACAAGGAGCCCATTAATGGAATTGTCTCTGGTTCCAAAACATTATCTTATTAAAAAAAAAAGTACTTGTTTTTCAAGAACAACCTAGTTTGAGGAAAAGTTAATTTAGTAAAAAATGTCTTTTACATAAAATGCTAGCCTAGGTCATGTTGTTGGTTGAAAGGAGAGAGAAAGGCAGCTGTAGGAGGGGGAACATAGTAAGAAATATTTCTTCCCTGCTTATAGGTTCATGTTGGCTATTAGGAAAACCTTCTTTTTAGAAAGAGCAGTGCTGCACTGGCACAGGCTGCCCAGGGAGGTGGTGCAGTCACTGTCCCTGGAGGTGTTCAGAACCATGGGGATGTGACACTGAGGGAGATGGTCAGTAGGCATGGTGGGGATGGGCTGGAGGCTGGACCTGGATCCTAGTGCTCTTTTCCACCCTTAATGATTCTGTGATTCTATGATTCATGATAGGCAACATATTGATGTGTGCCTGCTTACGAAAGCTGCTGAAATTGAGGTCAAACTGCTACCACATGAATAGAAAGCAGCAGGAAGGGCTGATGACCAAAGATAGGTTATAGGACCTGTAGCTGCCCCTCACAGCCCGCAAAGACCCTCTGATTTTCATCAAGGCTAGGGAGGGATGGCGTAACAATAGGAGAGGAAGTTCTGCTATGGAAAGAGAGCAGGAAGGGCACTCTGTTAACCAGACTCTTTTATTGTCTCAGACTTTTTGAAAAGTCAATATCCTTTTGGCTCATTAATTTTATTGTACCCTTGATCTTCAGCTCCTCCAGGCAGAATTTATAGGTGTGCTCACTCCCTTTACCAAGAGGGACTTAGCCGTTGCAACAATTACAGGCATTTAGCAATTGCTAGCTAAACTTTATTCCCTTACCTCATGGTATCTGAGCAGTTAACAACCAGAATTGCTTTTCTAGCACTTTACGATGCCTCTTGAATAGTTCTTCCGTCCCCCATGGCTCCTGAAAACCTGTCTTAGTATCTTTGATTCCCATGAGAAGCAGTAGAGAAGACTGAAAGCCACTGCAGGAAGATGGGTATTGTCTAGCAGCACAGTAGCTAGTTTTTGTAAAGAGCTTTGGAGCTAGAAGGGTTTAAATGCAGGGGATCTCTATGTTGTAGTGGGTCTGCTGGGATTTGAGAGCTGAATGTGGAGTGCAGAAGGCAGTCATATGTTCAGAACACCCATTTCAGTGTTTGAAACACAACAATTTCCTTTTCACTTTCACAGGAACACAGGAGGAGCGGGGACTCCTGGCATGGAAGCACAGCCACAAGGGAGAGGCGGGCAACTCCCAGCTCATTTCCAAGGTCTATGATCTCCCATTTGGCATAGGCACTAAATACTGCGCTGTCTCTTGGTTTCGGTATCTCCCTGCTTGCCCCAAAAAACTACCTGGTGGCAAGAAAATGGATGAACTGAAGGCTGCTGGACAAGAAAGCAGTGTTAAAGCAAGCTTGGAAAGAGACTCTGAGATAGGTGCTGATACAAGGATATAAGCACCAGGCCTGAAGGTGAATTCATCTCTCAAGCAGAGGTATGAAGAGCGTGTCTGCAGCCCCCATCATCTGAGCATGAGCTGGAGCAAGAGAAGGACAGTGCCTTTCTTTTCTTAACACTGTCTCCAGTGGTGACTGGTGACCTTGAGGGGATCATTTTTCTTCTCCCTGCTCCTGCCTGTCCAGCTCTAGGAAGAACACAGTCCTGCTTTGGGAAATGCCTGGGAAGGATGTTCAGCTTCCTTCCTTGCACTGAGCCTTGGGGACCCTGAGGAACAGTTGTCAGTGAAGCAGAGCTCTTCCTTTCCCCTGTCCTGACTGCTCTCGGGGCCACAAGGAGAAGGCATCTCTACTGCTCTTACGCATCCTTTGGGCTGAGGTTTATCCCCTCTTCCTTAATAATCTGTAATGGCAACGTTCACCTCTCAGCTTGTGGTTTACACCTTTTCCTGGCCAAAGGGAAGAAGCAGGCACCTCTAGGCCATGACTCATCTAATTCCTGTGACACTCTAAAGTCAAATGAATGTTGCTGGAAAAGCAGCATCTAAGGTTAATGGGATGAATTGTCTTCTGACGTTGCCTCTCCCTACCTACACTGCAGAGGGATCTGCAGACTTTAGTTAGGTTATTGACCTGCTAGAAATAACCAGCTTTACTGAAAGGAATCCCATCCCAGGGGGTGCTGGGAGCCAGGTTCCCCAGGGCACCAAATTGCAGAGATGAAGGAATCTTCATGAGAGATGAAGGAGAAAATTTCTGCTTGTAGTGTGATGTACCTCTGCTACTGCTAAGTTCGGTGTGTCCCCACTGTGCCTGATTTGGTTTGGTGATTGTGTGGTGACAGCCACTTCTCTGGAAAACAGCCTGCAGGCTCTTGCTGCTTTCCAGTCTCAGCAGAAACAGCCTTAACCTGTTAGTAATGTGACTGCACATGGTGGTGGCTGCTGCTGACATGTAATAATATTGCTGTAACATTAAGCTCTCATTTCCTGCACTGAGATTTATACTTAGGTATTTTTGGGAAAAAATAAATAATATATGCAACTGAATGATATTTCTTGGCTTGACTGCCATAGTGAGTGGTGGGTTGTATTCGGGGAATCACAGAAAAATCAGGTTGGAAGGGACCTCTGGAAGTCACGTGGGCCAATCCTTCCTCTCAGACCAGGTGGCAGAGGGCTGTGTGCAGTCAAACTGTGGCTGGAGAGCCAGAGCCTCTTTGGGCAGCCAGTTCTGGTGTTTGACCGCGCTCGTGGTGAGAAACAGCTTACCTCACCTCTAACTGGAATTTCCAGTGCATCAACTTGTGTCTGTTGCCTCAACGTTGTTCCCCTCTCAGAAAAGTCTGACCCAGTCATCTTCTCTGTACTCTGCACTGTACAGCTGAAGGCTGTGATGTGGTTTCTTCTTAACCCTCTCATCTCAGCAAAATCTGTGTGTTTTCAATGAAAACCCTTTATTCCTCATGCTTATTACAGTCTGGGTCTTTGGCCCCATTCTGCAGCTTTAGTGGCAATGTTGCTTATTTTTACTGTTAAGGGGCATATTTTGCCCAAGGATGTGGTGGAGTCACCATCCCTGGGAGTATTTGAGGTAAGCATGGACATGGCACTCGAGGACATGGTTTTGGTAGTGTTAGGTGATGGCTGGACTTGATGATCTTACAGATCTTTTCCAACCTAAATGATTCTGTAATTCTGTGATTATGTATTGGTGTCTTGTCTTTGGGAGTGAATAAGTCTGAACAGATCAATCTATTGTGCATGTTGGGATCCTGAAAGATGAAGCAATGTGGTAGTCTGCTGTTACTAGCAAGCTTGAGGGCCTCCATTCAGGATTGTGGTTGAATGTCTTTGGGACAAAAAAAGTGATTTGCACATTTAACTATGCCCGATTCCTGCTCAGCCCGGATTTTACAGACATGATCAGTCCTGGGCATCTCAGCTCTGGCATTGCCTTAATTCTCTACAGTGCTGCCCACGCCTCTGAGCTCATTTACTGATAGCCTATATTCTCAGGGGATCTAGCAGATAAACCGCAGTTTTCCACATCTCTCTCGAATTTACTTGTGCCGTGGCACATGTGTGAAAGCAAGCTGTTCATCTGCATCACCCCGTCCCCATGTCCTGTCAGGCTGCTGCTGGCCAGACCCAGCATACACAGCGGGAATGGTTTAATGGCAACAGGATGGGCAACTAATGGATGAGGTGCAAGACCACATCTTGCATTTCCACCCTGCTGCCCTGTCTGCGCCCTCCTCCTGTACTTGGTTGCCAGCTCCCTGGGGCAGAGCACGAGTCGGGCCCATCACTCATTGCAGCACAGCCCGAAGCCCACGCGGCACAGACAGCGGTGTGCCAGGAGCGCGCTGCTCTGCAGCAGCTGCGTCTGGTGCTGCTGAGGCTCGAGGCACTTCTCAGAAGCTATTTCTGTCCCTGTTTCAAGCTCAGGCTATTAACTGCCCTTTGAAATTTCCCCTTTGGTGTGTTTGTTTGTGATGTGCTTGTTTTTTGACTGTGGGACGTTTCTAAATTCTAAAATGAAGTAGGCAGGGGAAAGGCTGCAGGGCCACCACTCCCTGCCAGCCGCATGCAGCCACTTGAGGTTTGGAAACAGCTTTGACTTTGCACCACAG
Source organism: Numida meleagris (assembly GCF_002078875.1). NCBI lineage: Eukaryota > Metazoa > Chordata > Aves > Galliformes > Numididae > Numida > Numida meleagris. Next base: position 48,555,998 of record NC_034409.1, read on the forward strand.
GACGCAGCTTCTGTTTATTTGCTCCTTGATAAGTGAAAGATCAAGGGATCCTCAGGTGCAAAACTGAACAGCTGAAGGCTGTTCTGGACTGCCTGGGAACAGCAAGCTGCCTGCCACCTGTGTTACCCTTTGCTCCTGTTTACTTCTGCGTGCAGCAGAATGTGCTGAAGTCAGGCAGCGTGGGGTGAACCTGCTTGCGGCATTGCAGCAGTGCCCACGGTGAACTGCCAAAGTGCAGGCAGCAAGTCCTGCTGTACAGGCTGGAGAGAGCTGGTGAGGGGTGGGTGCTTGTACCTAGTTACGCTGGCTGTGGACCAGCTCATTTTCATAGCTTTCTAACAAGGTGCAAACTGGGCAGTGATGCGAGCTGCTCTGTTATGTTCATGGTGTTGTGATCATAAAAATCATAGAATGACTTGCCTTGGAAGGGACTTCGATGATCATCCAGTTCCAACTCCCCTTCCGTGGGCAGGGTTGCCAACAGCTAGATCACACTGTGTCGAAGCTGCTGTGCTCCAGCACAGCTGTAACGCACCTGGTCTCATTCTGCCTGGTTTGGCCTGGTCTGCCCAAACCTCCACAATGGTGTCATTTCCACAGCTGCTTTCAGGTTTGCCATTGCTCCCTCTTGCCTCAAGCTCCTCTTCCTCCCCACGGTTCTGCCCCAGCATCCTGCTGGCCTTTTCCAGACTTTTTCATAAAATGTTTCAAGACCAGCCACCGAGCACTGAACAATGTGGTGCCAGTACGCACACAGCAATACCATGCTCAGGAATTAAGGCTGCTTCCCTGCCAAGGCAGAGCAGCCTTCGCACACCAGGGTAGCACAGCCTCTGGCTGGGTGGTGCTGGCCCTGCACGAGGAGGCTGCCTTCCCATGTCACACACAGGCTTGCATCCTGCAAACTGGTCATGCTGCAGGAGGAGCCGAAGTAACCTGTTCCTCATCCTCTCCTTAATGATGTAAACGCCTCCCACAATGCTTGCTACCTTTTGGAATGGTTATTTCTTACCTTTGCAGCTACCTGTTGATTCACATTCGTGTTTGAGCCTAAAATTCTCCTGGTGAAGCAGCAAAAGCTCTCCCATGTGTTGATCAAGGGAATGCATCCACGTACCATGGTGACCACCTAGGACAGCCTCCTCTGGTATGTGACAGGCTGAAAGTCAATTGAAAATGGAATATTTCTGCTGCTTAATTCTGTCCTGGATTGGACTTCAAAGCATGGGGACTGAGAGCTAATAAAAAAAAGGTTGTTAATCCTTCAACATTATCTGCTCACATGGCTCTCCTACAGAACAAGCCAGGTTTGCCAAGTATGACCTCAACTGAGGCGGTAACTGAGGTGGAAAAGCAAAAGGCTTGTTTTTGTAACAAAACTGATCAAATGTCACGTGGCAAATGGAACTGGAGATGGCAGCATGCTGCAAGATGAGAAGGAGACGCTTTAAGCTGTAAAAAAATAGATTCAACACTGAGAAAAATTAACCCATTTTCCCATAAAACTATGGAATAGTAAGAAAGGAGAGGCAGGACATTCCATGCAAACGCTTACACATCTGTCTCTTGTATTCTTTCCTCAAGGAAAGAATGATTTGACCTCAGATCCCCTGAAAAACCTGTACATGTGTTTCAACCGGCACGTGTCCCAGAACCCAGACTTTCCAGAGCAATATATGCACGGTACTTTAAAATGAGAGGGAGAGGAGGAGGGAGACCTCAGCATAACCACTGCCAGACGCTGTCCGAGCCTGCAGAAAGCCGCTAATGACAGCTCAGAGATGTGAATGATCTTATTTAACTTCACAGCATTTTTAATTTCAAGACACCATCTGAGCAGCACTACTGTTCAAAGAACGAGATGTGGCAGAACAGCACAGGGGGCTTTGTTCTCTTTCAGCTTTACACGCTTCACAGAAATAATCCACAGTGTGTGATTGTACTTGCATCTCTGAGTGGTTTGGGAGTGGGTGGCCACTACTGTTGTCCTCATGGAGATGGAAGAGCCGCATCTCACTCTCTGTGAAGAAATTCCTCTGTCGTTTCTGGCCCAGGCCAGGACAGTGGTAGGCACGCTGTGAGTTTTGCAGGTAGCAGTTTGGAGTGCCTAGGTTGCCACGTCCTCTCTGCATCTCTTCCACAGCTCACATGAGGCAAGGTCACCGAACTGCATGTGCTCCAGTGTATTTGTGAAATGAGGTTAAGCATAAAAAAAGTCACAGAGAAAAATATTTCTTCCTTAAGGTTTTATAAATATTTTAAACCTGGAACGTTTAAAAGTATAAATTACACAACTGATAAGTTAAGAAGCGCTGATGAGGAAAGGGGAGTCAACAATAACAAACCACAACACAGTGTCTCCCCATTCTGACCGCAGAGGTGTTCCACTGGAAGAGGCACTGTCTCTTCACATGCCTTCTGCATCCAGCGATGCTTGGCAAAACATTGGCAAACAGGGATACTGCTTATAAATCTTCGTCATCAAAGGTCTCCGTGCACCTCAGCATTACAGTCTCATAATCGAACTGAAGATCTTCTTCCTGAAACCACCCCAAAGCCAGCTAAGATTAAAAACCACAAAAGTTGACTGTGTTTCAAAGTGCTCGGTTGGTCAAGCGCTGACACGTGTTGGCTAACATGCCACGAGCCCTGCTTCTGCTCTGAAGCAGCAACCAGCACCTGTCAGTCAGCTGCTCGTGGTGCCTGATGGAGAATGTCTCAGATTCTCAACCAATTTTGATCTACAATCACAGGGCTTCACCCTGCCACTAACTACATCATTTAGACACACGTTACTGACCATGGTAGCAAGCAAATCAAATAACAGGCTCTGAGGATATGTGAGCTTCCTTGAGCCCCTAAATTGTACCGTCTTCAGGCTTTGCTGCTCTTTTAGCAACAGAAGGGAATGGTCTTCTTGACCATCTTACAGAGCACAAGTGACTCTTGAGCAATCGAAGTCTGGGACACAAAAGTGTTTGTGTCTGCAGACTTTGAAACAGCAAATGTACACAGTCCAACAACAGTGCTTTGTAACTGGGCAGCTAACTTCAAATGGCGTTAGCATGGAACTGGCATGTAATGGCCAGAAGAAAATCTGTTACCCCATCAGCTCTGCAGATGGAAGGGACACAGGCTGCCTTTCATATATCAGTCGGGCACACACCGGTGGCCCTGCTTTAGTACAGTACCTGCTGTTTGCTTCCGTATCATCGTCTGCTATATGTGTGCGTGGTGCATAAGGACACCACTTAATCCTTGGGATAGTTATGCCACCAGCACTGCCCAAACTCCTGGGCAAATGCACCAGCATCGGTACTGCATCGAGAGAATGGTCTGCAGGGATTCAGTCACACACACAAGGTAAGCAAGAAGGTCTCCTATCCAGGACCAGTCCAGGAGTCTTCAGTGCACTGAGTAACCCAGTGTCTGGGTTAAGTTGCATAGCCTACACTGAGCTCTGCTGCTGCCTGAGGTAGCGTTTCAAGCTAGCTGGAATGCTCCCTAGACCCACTCAGCTGCACTTCCATCTATTTGCACAAAGGTGGAGCTGAATTTCTGCTCAGAAAACCAAAAATTTGTCCATTGAATTTTCTTGCTTCTTGGCAGGACTCTAGATGCGCTGTTCCACAGTTACCTAAACCAAAACAGACTGTGATCTTTGCATCATCAGTACTATCTAGTCTGGGTAATTTCTGCTCACACTCCCTTTTTATTGTCTTATCACAGACAATTCAAAGTTCCTGAATAAAAAAAGTGCTCGGTCCTTCCAATTTGCTTCCAATTTGCAGCATTTCACTACCACCTACACCACTTCATCTGGGAGCTGTGAGATGGGCTTGGGCTCGCACACAGCAATACAGCATCAAGCAGGAGGGCAAAAGCAGCACTCAGCCAGGGAAGACATTCACAACTAGAAATGTGGTACCTTGCATAAAGTTATTCTTTCTTTTCCAGGCATCTTCATTTCACGGTCATTTACATAAACACAGAAAGAGCCTTGTTTTTATGCAGAACACAGTTATTCACAGACCAAATGGCTGTGTAAATCAGTGCTTGGTCTCTGACAATGGTCAAGGAGTGGATGTTTAAACAAGAAGTGCAAGCATTTTGCATGCACTGTGCTCTGTCTCTGTAATACACGCTCCTTCATTCTGGCACACGGTGCTGTGAGGATGTTCTAAATACAAAATCATATCTGGACCTTCATTTTTATTAACCGTCAACTGACTCACCCCTGGGGAGTTAACTCTGGTAATCTGCAACTTCTTAATATATTGTCTGTTCATTTCTTTGGGTGCTGTCTAGTTCTGGTGTTAAGAGGCAGTGGATAATCATTCTGCGCATCAAATCCAGACCACTTAGGATGAAAATGCTCTCATGTCACCCCTCAGACATTTTTTTTGCTGAAGAGTCCTACTCCAGTAGCTTCTGTTTAATACTTTTTGCTGGGTCTGATGTCATTCTCAGCACCCCTGTTAGTGCTAAGGGCTCCATGACATTGTAGGAACCAAGAGCCATGCAGAAATTGCTCTGTGATAAATTTAGACAGTGGTGCAACACTGCTGTCTGGTTCCTTGCGTTGTTGTTTTGGGTTTTGTTTGTTTGATTGTTGTCTCAATTACCCCTCATCACAAATGTTCTATTCTCTTTAAAGGAGGATCTGCTCAAGTAACAGAGACTGGGTGGAAGCTAGGTGATAGTAGAATATTGTGGAACAGTGGCCATTATAGAGGCACAATCTGAGCCAAAATAAGCATGTTCTTGCTGAAGGATCTCTCCTTTTCGGTCCTGTACCCATGTGCAAGTTCTCAGACACCTCCTTGGCAGGGGGACAGGAACAGGACTAACACTGCAAACACGATGATTTCTGGCTCAGTGAACCTGCACCAGTAGGCTGAAGTTAAGACACAGCACAGCAGCTGCTCTCTTTTAAGAGCTGTTCTCTTTCAAGAGCATAATTACCCTACTCTCAAGGTTTGCCAAACAGGGGCTCAGGGTAGGGAAGCTGGCACCAAGACAAAGCACAGGGTGGTCGCACTGAGCTCAGAATCAAGAGGCTGTGGGTTCTGAAGGGAACAGGCACTGTTTCATCAGCTTAGATGAGATCACTCAAGCTTTTCCACATGGAACATTCATGCAAACATTACTTTAAAAAATCCTTCATGTCATTTGCCATTTTGAGTAATATTCTAAGCAATAACAGCACCTCAAACCGTGCCTCTTGCAGAGGCAGTCCTACTGACCTGTGGAATGACATGTGCAGTGATAACCCCCAAGCTCTTGTTTTAATGATTCTGGACAATATGATCTGAAGCAAGGAAAATCTCTTTCTGACAGTGACAGAAATATACGGCTCCTTCTGTAAGGAACCGTTTGGCAAAGCTTACCTGGCAGAACTGTGTATTAGCAAAGAAAAGGCTTTTTAGGAAGTCAGTGATCTGCAGATAGAGTCTGTGGTCATCCTCTGGATTTTCAGAAATGCTGCTTGCAAATGATGAACTGAAAATGGAACAAGAAATTATATTTAATTTCCTCTTCCCTCTTATCCTCCTCCTCCTTACTTTCTCTCCTTCACATTTTACTTACAAATTAAAGATGACTTAAATTGTTTCCAAGACAAATCTGATAAGAAAGAGAATAGGTGAAAAAGACAGGAAGGAGTGGAGGTGTAGCCAGGAAATACTGTCTAAAAAGCGCATGAAAGATATCTAAGAACAGAGAACTGCAGTGTAAGAAACCACTACCACAACAAGGAGATGCACTGATACACTACAGCTGTGATAACACTGTTTTAGGGAAAGGGACACATCCATCATAACGGAGAGCAAAAACGGCCATTTGGCAGTGTATTTTGTAGGGTTGCTCAAAGAAACAACATTGACTTCTTTTGTAAAGTTTTTGAGAGAACACAATTAAAAATGTGGTCACAAAATCACACATCAGCTGTCACTGGCAAGTTCGTTCTCAGGTGATCAGTAACTTTGGCACTAGGGTCAGATACTCACTCTGGACCTCACCTCTATGCTCTCCCTGGGATCTTACAAAGCTCTGCCACCACACCTGTGTCCTGAACCACAAAGCACAGGGATACGATAGGAAAAAGAAGGGAACATAATAAATGCCGACTACTGAAATACTAATCTAATTTGGGGCTTAAGCCAGACTGCACAGACGATGGCAATACATTTGCAGTCTTAACAAACTTTGCTTTTTCTTGTTTCAAAAGCAAACAGTAGTTATGACCTAATAAATGTAACTCAACAGATACATGTTTTGTTAAGCTTTACAATATAAGCATATTTTGACGGACAGCCAGAACAATCTTATTTCTGGTCATGCTGTACTGGAAGTGCAATGTGGAATTACAGTGAAAAAGAAAAGATTCACACTAAAGAGCTCTCTAAATATGGAAAAATAAGTAGATGGATTAAAAAAAATAAATTAAAACACTGTTTGCAAAGAGAAAAAAAAATCTAACCAAGACTAAGTAGCAAGAATATGTAAGAGATGAATCAGAATGCGATTTTCTTCTTGAAGAGAAAAACCTTTTAATGCTTTGGTCTACTGGGAAAATCAAAGGCAGTGCTAGTTTTGTATCTGACGTGTTCTTTCTAAGGTAACTGTGATCTGACCTGCAGAGGAAAGAGATAGGTCTTGTGTTTCTTTGATCTTACTGCTCAGGCCAACCACACTTTAGCTTGATCATCTCTTTCTGATGGTATTAGAGTACTTGAACAAGATTATGGGAGACAATGTTAAAAAAAAAGAAAAAGATTATTTTTGTCTCATTAAATGAGGGTATAGTTAATTGTCTAGGGAGTGCCTCATGGTCATCACAGACCTTGTAAGTGAGAAATAAGGAAAACATTAGAAATCTTGTAATTTGAAAAGACAGAAAGCTATGCAACGTGGAGAAGAAAATGGGAAGAGTTTATCTAATTATCCAGAATCCAGGACTCCTCCTGGACTTTCCAAGAAGAATCACTTATTAAGAGTGCCTGGTTATCTCAAAGTGACTGGGCACTCCTTCACTAGGAATGTTCCTGGTTCTGCTGTAAATGCCTATTCATCATTTCATTTGTACACCCGAAGAGGCAGTACTACAGTGAGCACAACTGCTGCATGCTACTATTTTAACCATTTACTACAAGTTAGGCACAAAAGAGAGTGCTCAGCTATTGACTTACTCTACAGCAAACTTGCTGTGGAGCACTGACTGTCAGCTATTGAGTTATTCCATCTAGTAAAAGGGTGGGTTTATAATTTACCTCTGGCTAGACAATCCCCGAGTCTCATTTGTTTCAAGGAAACTAGCAGCAACATCAAACGCATCTTCAAACGTTACCTGTCAGAGAAAACACTTTGGATGTCAGCATATCCAGCCATTTAAAGAGTTTTACCTAGGGAACAGTTTGTAATAATGAAATCTTAAGAAGTACAATATTTTTTTTCTTTCCATTTAACAGCTAATGTTTACTTCTACAGAAATCTACAGGGTTTTGCTGATACAGGAATAAGAAGGAGAAACTATTTTATAACTCAGAATGCAAGATCAGTCCATTCCCTGTGCTTCAGCTTCCAAGAATTAGACTTAGCCTGTCTCCCAAAGCATCAATAAGAACATGAATTGTAACAGTGCTTTCCAGACTTGACTTTGGCCGTTGCGCTGTGTATGGCTAGAGACCACAGCTGTACCAGCCATTCTCCATAAATCCCATTCCAGTGTATGACTTGGCTTACAAAGGAGTTCGGATTCTCCATGTGACAGACCAATAACCTCATTAGTTCACTCTGCCATCACGTTCTTCACACATTTTCTGTGCCCGAAAATACAATACGTGCAACATCCCCACCACATTTCCTAAGCAGGTCAGTGGTACAAATTGCTAAGCGTCCTGTGACTCAAAAGAGCCTGTCAATGCAATTTACTTATCTGCTAAAGGTGAACCCTTGGCCTTCCCTTGCAACTAATAAAATTATACACTTCTCTGAGCAGCTAGTTGCTTAAGCAATCAATGCTTAATCGGGAACAGTTTATGGAGAGTTGGCTGTTATTTAATCTCTTTTTTCACATGCACCCGTCTATACACTCACTGAATTCTTGGCTCTACAGAAATGCATGGAATAGGCAGCCATCAGCCCTGTATCACTGGAACTGGTCTACAAATACTTTATCTTTGCTACCAACTGCTCTGATTTCTGAAAAAAAAAAACCAAACCCAAAAACAACAAATAAAAAAAAAGCAACCAGGCAAAAACACACAGGTCTTAGGAATCCGGGCATCTCTTCTGGGTACAGATCATCCGTCGTGCAACTGCATAATCCTTGTATTTGCTCCCCACCCCACAGCAAGTTAGACCAAATTTAACTGTTACTTAGCACAGAAATCCACAGGTCAGCAGAGACTGCCAGGGTTGCTGCCATGGCACTCCTACAGCTTGATGTCTATCTTACCGAGAGAGAAGTCAACGCAGACATTTACTCAAAGGCTGTTTGTTGTTTCCACTTATGCATTCAAGTGGTCTTGGGAAAGCTTAATTAAAACTACTGTATGTTCTCTAATTAAAAGCTGCAGAGCCAATTAGCGACTGGAGGACTGGAGCTTTAGGGGCAGAGGATACGTGTTACTGAGCACTTACTTCCTCTGGTGTGGAGACCAAGGAACCACTGGCTTCCTCACTGTTACCTCCACTGTCCCTCACATCACCAACAGTGCACGCAGGCTCTTGGCAAGCATCCGTAGGATCCAGGTGGAAATCCCTCTGGCTATAGTACTGCAAGATGCTGTCTCTCCTTTCTTCTGAAAACTCTTGCCAGAGGTGTGAAATAGCCGTGGAGACCACAGGAAGAGGCGCCTCCTCAGCGCAAACAATTCCATGCTCTCTCAGTAGGTCTACTGTGTGCTTATAAAAATACAGGTACCTGAAAGGACAAGGAGCATCTCAAGAGCAAGCTATCCAACTACTGTCAATCAGTGTGGAGGGACAAGACATCCTATGATGGTAGAACTGCCAAAGGTTCGACTTGGTTGCAACTTAGGCCACGGTCAATGCTGAGTTGCCATTGCAAAGTATGTGGTGAATATGACCTTCGCCCTTACACAAGATGCAGTTTCTCCTGTCAGTTTTGGAAGACCTACAACTGCAAGGAACCACTGCAAAGCACTGCACTACAGATGGTAGCAGACACTGTACATAACCAGGCTGAGAAACTGAGCCCCCTGGAGCGCTCCTCCTGCAGAGGCTCTGATCTGCCCTGAGCTCAGCACACTGGGTGAGGAAACTTCCCTGGGGTGGAAGGACTGCTTGGTATTTAGAAGCTAAGCCAAGGATGTAATTAGCATGACCTCAGAATTGTGGAACTGTGATTGATCTTTGCAGATAAGTAACTATTGTGCAATGCTTGTTGCTAAACAACTGAACTGACACCTTAACAGCCCTCTCCAACAAAGCAGCTATGCTCAACAGTTGTAGTATTATCTAGAAAGATTGTGACATAATCACAGCCATCAACAGGGGAGGAGGGAGTAGCTGTGATTCAAAACGACTTCACTGACTTCTCCCTCCGAGACCTCATACAATTTCTGAACACTGCCCAAAACCACCAGAGAAGTTTAGCAACACTGCTCTGCCAAGATTTCATCTGCAAAGGGCAGGCTTCAGCCAGAGCCTCAGCAGGGCTGCCTCAGAACAGAAGCTCCACGCTGCTGCAGGCTGTACTCATCACACAGGCAAACCTCACGCTGGCTTTTCTTAAAATTTTGCACACTTGCCTTTGTATCCTGAGGTTCTTGCACCGCAAGTCACTTCTTACACTTCTGGTGTTGCAGTGCCCTAAAAACTCTTGGCTGAGGTCATACCCTGATGTATTAGGTACTATACATGCAGATAGAAAGAAAGACAGCACCCTGGGCCTGGAAGCTCTGACTATTGTAGATAAGGGAGCTCAGTTCTTACATCTGAGGAACTGCATTCCCAAGACTGACTTCTGTGAGGCCTGTAGTGAAACTGGCAATTCAGCATTAATGCTGGAATTTCAAGCTGGAGACTAAAACACAGAAAGAGCTTGCCTCTTCTGTTAGCACTGTGTGGCACAGTGAGCCAGGGACGATAATGCCTACTTTAGAAAGTAGCACTGAAGGTTATTTTATGTTTATTAAATGATCAGAGCTTCTCAGATGAAAATAACATGTTCAAAGGCAGGAGTAAAAAGGAAGAGAATAAAGAGCAGTCATTGTTTCTTGGTTTGACTGGGCTCAGAATGATTCCATTCAGAATGATTGGAAGATGTCCCAATTAAGCACATTTCCTGGCTAACCGAACTGCTGCATGAGACATTAACCAAAAAGAATTTTGTCTATGTATTATTATTTTAGTAAACCAGTATTGAAAATCTTAAAATAATCCCACATGCAAACACAAACACGTTTAACCTTCCATATCCATGCTCTGAAGTTTTTCTGCCGTTGCTGGACACAAAAATACTGTAAGGGAGGCAAGCATTGTTACGTCAGCTATTGCCCTCACCAAGAATTCTGAACATCCAGCTCCAAATGAAGGATCTGGAGTTTCTCTAACAGAATATGAATCACCATTAGACTGCTTTGCTAAAGAAATTAAGTTTGAACAAACCACGAGCCAACAGTTGCCTTCCCAGCTGGAAGGAGATGACCACATTTTGCACAGCATGAGATACTGGGTAGTCCCACCACTGCAGGACATGGCAAAAGATACTCTCTGTAGAAGCTCAGTGCATTTCTGATGCTGCTCAAATAACGTGATTAGACTTATCACTGAGAAGCTGTTGTTTTCTTTGCCGCTGTTTCATGCCCATTACCACTGATCATTTTGTAAGAAGAATTAGCTACAAACCAACTGCAGGTTGCAATAAAACTGCAGGGTAAATGCCAAGACTGCATGCAGTGCTGCAAAGGCCGTGGTCCACCTCATCAGTGAAGAAGGGGAAAGACAGGTGTTTATGGCCCTGTTGTGCAGCCTTTGATGAAGTAGGACTTACGTCCCCCGGAAAATCCTCAGTCTGCACATTTCAAGGTCTTGCAAATGATACCTTACTACAACCATCTCCAAATCTTAGAGGAGCAAAAAGCAGGCACAGCAGCAGTAGGCTGGTGCCATCTGCTGGCAGAGCTGCGGTCTCGTTTTGATGAAGAACCTCAATAATCCCTGAGAAAATTATTTAAAAAAACCACCAGTTCAAAAACAAATAAACAAAAAATTGCCTACGTTTTTACTTATGGCTGTGAAGCTCTGGAGGAGGACGCCAGCTATAGCTGTGGCTTCTCCTGCACTGCATATTCTTAACTCTGGGACGATTAGCATCTGTGACCCCTACAGTACATCCTAGTGCTATTTGAGAGCAAGGGGAAGAATGTGATGAACACTCAGTTTTAAGAGACTAATAACACTGAAAAAACAGAACATTTACCATCAGAATCCCAGATTAAAATACATGGACCACTGAGAAGGAAGGCAACGGTGTCCGATTTTTAGTTCCTGTGTCAGGCACTTGGCTGACCCCAAAGAGGGTTACAGATGGGCACCTTCTGGCTGTAGCACACTCATAAGCACTTATGTTCCCCTCCTCTCTCTCCGTGTTGCAATCATATGGAGGAGTACTTCCTGATGTCTTCCAAACCTACTCCAACCACTACAGGTTGAGTCCTGAATTATTTCCCCTTGTTTCCTCCAGTCCTACACTGCTCTGATCCTCCAAACAAGTACTCCAAGCTGCCAGGAGCTAAGCATCCATCTGTGGAAGGGACAACAGTGCCCCAGGTTCTCATACCAATATCAGGCAGGACAGCCATCACTTGGGGGGGGGGGGGGGAACTATCTGCCCACACCTACCTACCTGCAGTTCTGCAGCTCCCCTGGAACACGTACAGCCAGCCACTGCAAGTTTCATCTGGTGCAGCAATTCCTGTGCTCCTCAAACATAGCCCCACTGTGGGGATACAACTTGATAGTGGTACTGATGCCATAAGCACACACGGACGTACACCTGAGGAAGTCATGCTGCTTGAATAAACTCCCATTTCATCTGGGTTAAACCACTTGCCTGTCGAACTGCTACTGTTAGCAGGCATGTTGCAGCTCACTCTACAGGGCACTGGACAGCGGTAAAGCATGTCCATGCTGTGACTGACACACTTGAAACAATTTTTTTCCTCTTTCTTGAGAATGAGTGGGAGAGCTGGGGGCTGATACCACGCTAGGTGTCCATTCACGTGCCAGCCACAGCTCCAGCTTCACCACCAGCAGGGCCAAAGTTGCTGGTACGAGGCTTTTGCAAGGCTCCATGCACAGCAGTGACTGGATGCAGTGTTTACGCAAATAGATGAAAAAAAAAAAACAAACCTGAAGGCATCTTGGGGTGCACCTACCGTTCAAATTCCACCAGATCTGGGGATGAAGTGTCTGGGTACTGGATAAATCCTGGCTTTCTGTCCTCTTCCATTGTTTGTTTTTCACATTCTTGCATCAAATACCAGACGGCAGAATCACTCTCACTCACAGCTTCCGAGGGCAAGTCAGTGCTGAAAAGAACACACAGGGGAAAAAAAGCCACATGAACAACTTCTTAACTGGATTAATAATGTCTCTGTCATGGTCACTCCAGAGTCCAGGGCCATTCTCCCCAGCAAGCTTTTCCCCTGTCCTTTTGCTCTGCAGGCAAATAAGAAGTCTGTGGTGGAGATGAGCTGCATAGGAGGCAAAGGAAATACAAACAGCGTGTTCATGCACTGTGTGAGATTACAGGGGTCCACAAGAAATCTCTTCATCTTTTCCTCATGATGAAAGGCCTCTCCTTGGCCAGTAACAATGACAAAGAGGCTCAGAGGCACCGGGATGGAAGCAAATGCAAAGTATTATCATCTTCCCTTGACTGGTTTAAGCCCTTACCTGTGATTGCTGAAGTGCCTCTTGACATATTCTTCCCTGACTTCCTCCAGGCTGGACGGGTTCCCATCCTCCAGGCTGAAGGACTCTGTTGTCAGCAGAAAGGCAGCTGTCACACTGCTGGGGAGTTTGGCTTCCCTCTCATCCTCAGTCCCAATCAAGCAGAATAATCCTGACAACTGGTCCTTCAGGAGCCAGAACTCTTCATTAGGCAAAAGCGATGCGAGATGCAACACCTCTGCCTCCCCTGTAATATCACTACCACTACTGGGAGCTTCTGATTGTTGAGGAACTCAGATGCCCTCCTTCATAACATCGGTGTGACAGAACTGATGGTGAAAACAATCAGCAAATTGAAAGTCCCAACAAGAACACGCACTAGTCAATACAATATCTCATGACTGCCATGTAATAAGCAAATTGCACGTAAAAACCCTGGACAACCAACGCTGTCATTCAGCAGCAGTATGAATTTTATGTATATGCAAGTAAATACAAGGGGAGATTAACTTCAAAACTCTCCTCAGCCACCCCACTGCTTGTGAAGCCTTCAGATTTCTCTGTCAAATAACTCCTCCTACCTATGGCTGCCTTTTATGGCGTTTACCCAAGGATGTGAGTTCATAGACTTCACTTAAGTACTATGACTTGTAATTGATGCAAATCACTGGAGGCCCAAGTTGCACAAATAGCAACGCCTTTTCTAGCTCACCATATTCTGGATATGTGAAGGGACATAAAAATAAGTCCAAAGGCTCTACCCATCAGCCTCCAGTCCTGCTTGCTGCCACCGGAGTGAGTGGGCAGCACCAGAGAGCAGCAGGCATGCTGGTGAGGGCAGGGAGTGCATGAGCATGACCTGCCAAACTGAAAGCAAAACTAACAAAACAAACCACAGCACCTCTTACCTGCTCCTATGGGAGTAAATTCTTAACTAAAGACTTCCATTTACCAGACTTTTGGGAGGAAACTCTCAACAGATTCTCTCTCCTTTTCCCCTAACTCAGACCAAAGCCTGCAGTTCTGGAGTTCCAGCTCTGGCTGTGCTAGATGTGGAGTGCTGGGTGTGTGTGACAGTTCTGACTGGCACTGTGCTGAGGCTGGAAGAGGCACACCTGTTCCTGCAGCCTATGCATGTGGCTTGGGCGGGGGTTGGTGGGGACCCTGCCTGCTGCCTAGGGCAGCAGAAATTAGTTGTGTCCTTCCTCCAGCAGGGAGGGCTGGGGATGGCCGTGGTTCTGAGGGACAGTGCTAACTGGGCTGATGACATTTGTGCTACAAATAAAGCATTAAAGTCTAATGCTTAACGGGAGCAGCCATGCGTCTGTCTGTCTCTACTTAAACTGTCCGAGGCAAATACTTGCGTACAGTACCTTTCATCTTCAGCAAAGAACTCAAGGTTTGCTCCAGCTCCTGGATATATTTCTTAGCCTTACGCAAAACCTGATACTAAACACAAAAAGAAATCAGAACCGATTGCTCTCTGCTCTGACTGAATTCATGTTTCAACAAGACTTAGTTGCTTTCTTCATTTTTTTCTTCATTTTGACCCTCAGTTATTTCCATGTGTCTGAGAAAACGACTGTGATGTATCACCAGCTACCTGTAGCCTTATAAAGAGGGAAAAGAACTAAGAGCAAAGTTAAATACAGAATATAAATATTCTACAATATAAATATGTTATGCAATAGATGCACATAATGCCTAGTCACAGAGCCATTTGCTACTTAAGTCGCATCTTTTATCAGCAGCTGTTCTTGTTTGGATCATTATCTTCTTGGAGCATGTCCAGAAACACCATGCTGCAGCACATCCTCCTGGACATCTACCAGCTTTAGGTGCAAGACTTTATAATTCACCTCTCCTGAGAATTTTGCTAGGAGAAACCCTTGCCATGTTTTACTCTTAGCTGCACTGATGTGAGCTGGAACAGCTTCAGCATTGTAGATCATTCCTCCATTGCAGCATAACAAAGAACATATGGCCAATGCTTTTCAACACAGCCATCTAAAAATTGCTTCTAGATTTATAGGATCAGTGGGACCACCCAGGCGCCTCAGACAGGAGGTCTCTCTTGCAGAGCTTTCACACCAGATACCTTAGCAAGGCACTAAGCACTAGAATTAGGGGTAAACTTCTGCAGTTAGGCCCTTGCCCCCAAAAGTCATGTGTCAGGCACATGATACTACCAAAGGGTAGTTCAAAGAATTGGTTCATTAAGACAGGCCAGACAGATCAGACAAAGCAAGTATCTGTTTAGCCTTAGTTCTGAAGTCATGGTGACTTCAGCTTAACTCGCATCTCCTTCAGAATATGGCGAACTGAACTCTTACCTCAAGCGTCATAGGGGGTAAGGGTCTCAGCCCCAGACAGCAGCACTTTGCATGCTTAGAATCTCAAGGCACTTTACAAGGATGATTCCTGTCCTAAACAGCCATTATCCTCTCTGGAAAACTGAAAGCGACCAATCTAAATGAGTTGGTGACACAGCTGAGGAATCCTGATGGTTACTCCTCTACCTTGAGTATGGTACTATCCAACTTTTCAGTAGTGTTTTTAGTTCATTTATTTATTTTTTTAATAAATAGTTTCTTATTTTAGTAGAGGCCAGTAGGCCAGAGGGTTTTTTTCCCCCATCTTATTCTTTCAGTGTCTTGGATACAGAATGCACCTCATAAACTGAATGAATTACTCCCTTCCTTGGAACTTACTCTGTCCCTAAACTCACTCCTCCCAGTTTCATACCAAAACACTGTGAAATCGAGGTCATTAAATCATAGGATCCTTTGATTTGCAACCAAAACACAGCTAAGAACGAACTACAAAATTTCCCTGAGAAAAGTGTGGGCAAGCCACATGATAAACCCATGACACAGAGACTACTAAGCAAGTTGATCACGATGAGCTGGCAGCTGCAAAACAAAAGGGATCCAGGAACGCTGCACAGAGTGAAATTACACACGTGCTGCCATCTCTCAGGATCCCAATAGATAAACTGAAGCACACGTCTATGACATGATGCGCCATCCCTGGAAGCGTTCAAGGCCAGGTTGGATGGGGTCCTGGGCAGCCTGACCTGGGGGGTGGCAGCACTGCCCATGGCAGGGGGGTGGAAACAGGTGACCTTTGAGGTCCCTTCCTCAAGCCGTTCTATGACAGCGACAGATAGGAGAAAAGCAGCCACTGCCCCGCACCTTGGAGGCCGGGCTGTCTGACTGGGATAGCACCGTCTCCTGCAGGCTGCTGAAGAGTCTCGCCAGCACCGCCCGTTGCTGGGCCTGTGCCAGGCGTCTGCGGGCGGCACGGGGCTCCACCTCCTGCAGCTGTGCCCGGGGAGTGGGCTGCGCTCCTGCACGGGGCTCACCGCAGCCACCCGCTGCCTCCATCAGCGGCTGCAACGCAACGGGGGTTCGTGCTGGGTAAAGCGAAGGAAATACGCAAGCACCGCCATGCATTCTGCAGCGGGAAGCGATGGTGTTTGCCTGAGGAATGCTGTCTGCAGGCTCTGACTAAACCCTGAGCTCTTGCTAACCTCACACGGTGGCACCCCACCTCCTGCCCTGTCCCTGTAGGGGTAACCCATTCCCACAGGATGCTGGGGCTGATGCCGCTAAATGGCGGCCTTCTTTGCAGCACCATCTTACCCCAGTTCACCATGAAGAGGTGCAGATCCTCGCCCAGCGGGGGCTGGCAGCTCTGAGGACAGGTCAGCTTCCCTATCCCCTCACACCGCCCTGCCCTTCCCTGCGGCCCACTGAGGGGAAGCTCCCCAAAACTGGCCCACTGCCCCCCGTTACCGATCACAGGTATTGCCTATGGATAAGACCAACTCCCGCCCCTGCCGTTCCGCCAAGAGCTGGGGGTGGGAGGGGCGAAGCAGGAGTGGAGCAGCCAGCGCGGTCCCGCAGGCGACGACAGCCGCCCCCGAGCACCAAGCTCCCCGCCCACGCCCGTCCTGCCCCACCCATGACCGCCGCGCCTCTGCCCGCCCGCGCCCAGCAACACGAGCCGCACGTGGAAGCCAGCCAATGGGGACGCAGCTCGAGCCCGGCGGCGGCCAATGGGAGCGAGAGAAAAACGCGGGCTGAGGCTGCAGGCGGGAAAGGAAGCAGGGGACGGACGAGGGGGGCGGTGCGCATGGGCGAGCGGCGGGGACTACGGCTCCCGTCGTGCCTTGCGCTGGCCGGGCGCGGCGGGGTACGCCGGGGACTGTAGTCCTGGCGGCGCCGGGCTGGGCCGGGCCGCCTCGCTCGTGGAACGGTGGGCGGGCCAAGGCGGCAGCGCCGCTGGGTCCCATGGCGGCGGCGGCGGAGCGGACGGATGAGCTGGTGCGCGAGTATCTGCTGTTCCGCGGCTTCACCGCCGCCCTGAAGCAGCTGGACGCGGAGATCAAGGCGGACCGGGAGAAGGGCTTCCGGGTGAGCGGGGGCCGCGGCCCCTTCCCCGGGGGGCGGCGGGCAGGCCGCGGGGCTCCGCGCCTGGCCGGGGGCGGCTCCCCTGAGGCGGCGGCACCGGGTCGGGGCTGCGCTGGGGCCTGCGTCCTCTCCGAGGGAGGGGCTGGAGCCGGGGCCGCGGGGGACCGTGGTCCTCTGAGGGCAGCGGTCTGCCGTTAGGGATCGTCGTGCCCATCTCGCTAATTGTTGGCGTTCAGGGTAGCGGCCCTAAGAAGCGGCAGCGCGGCTTCCTCTTTCTGTGCCGCTTTCCTGTTGGCTAAGCGCGGTTCTTCCCTTTCGTCCAAAAATAACGCTGTTTTCCGAGTGAGCCCTGGCGTGACCGCAGCCTCCCCCTGCGCTCTCAGGTGGATAAGATCGTGGAGCAGCTGCAGCAGTTCGTGCAGAGCTATGACCTGGCCGCGCTGCGGGACTACTGGAGCTACTTGGACCGCCGCCTCTTCAGCCGGCTGGAAGACGTGTACCGACCCACAGTGAACAAGCTGAAGACCAGCCTGTATCGATACTACCTCGTCCATACCGTGCAGGTGGTGCTTGGTTTTCTGATTCACGTGATGAGCTTGTAGGCACCGTAGGGAAGCTTGGGCAAGAGGGAAGTGGCTGGGAGCCAGCTGTTAGTAACTGGGATGCTGAGAGAGATCTTTAGGTTCTTCAGCATCTTCCCGTGGGCTGTGACAGGGAGAACAGGGGATGGCAAGGTTAGTACTCAGAACGTCTTCAGAAGCTGAAGAAACAGTCAAAATGAAGTATTTCTATGCAGATCAGTATAATCAACTGTGCTGGTGCAGAGCAGGCAGTGGCTGAGCAGGCAGCAGTACTGCAGAGAAGGGCCTCAGTGCAGCTCAAGGGATGAAGAAGCAGGATTGTTGTCTGTGTTCCTGCTGGCTGGACTCTGCCAGCCCTTAGATGAACCGCAGCTCCTGAAGAATCAGAGTGGGAGAGTCTCGAAGAAAAAGATGGTAGAGTTGGATTTTCTTTGATAAAAGAGGGAGAAGTGAGCTTCAAATTAGGACATGGTAACATGGGAGAGAAAGCAAAACTTTTCCCCCACTCTGAGTAGAACAAAAAATAGTGAGCTCAAGTGGAGCAGAAATATCACAGTGATACCTTAAGAAGAAAATGTATTACGTAGGGAGAGCGTCGGTAAGCAGGGAAGACAAACGCCTGTCAAGAATGTTCCATTTCTTAAAACTTATGAGCAATGTTTTCACCCTGATTGAAAATTTGAAGTTATGAGTACTGGGGGAGGAGGCAAAATCTAAGGCATATTTCTGGAAATGTGGTTTTGTTCTCTTGCCCTATGCTTACCTTGAAGTGTGAATATACTGAATAATGTATCAGATGATTTTTTTTTCAGGCTGGCTCTGTGGTAGAACTGTTTAATTTGAAGTATACTTTGGGAATGTATGTGAACTTGCATCTTATGTAATTGCACAGAGTGTATCGGTTTAGTTGGAAATCATGTGAAGAATTGGCTTGGTTCAGTTCCCCAGCCTTTAAACAAGACTGCAGTGAGTAGAAAGAAAGTTCGATTAAGTGTATTTGGGAGCTTCTCCTAGCGTATCTGAGATTCCTTTGTTCCCAGATGAATTTTAATTCTAACCACTTGCTCTGTTCGATGGTGAAAGTAGTTTCTACTGTGTTCATCACATGGACAGCGTTCCAAGAACCCGTGGGGTGGCTTGGCTGGAAGTGTGCGAGCTGTTGCTGTTGCGTTTCAGACCGGCCGCAATGACAAGGCGCAGGAGTTCTTCCTCAAGCAGGCCTCCGAGCTGCAGAACCAGGCAGAGTGGAAGGATTGGTTTGTCCTGCCTTTCCTCCCTGCCCCGGACTCCAACCCCACCTTCGCCACCTATTTTTCACGCCAGTGGGCAGATACATTTATTGTGTCTCTGCACAACTTTCTGAGTGTTTTATTTCAGTGCATGCATATCCTTTTTTTTGGTAATGAATGGTTAAATCTCTCTTGCCGTGGTGTTATGCTTACTGTTCGTGGTGCCAAGAATACACTATTACAGAACCTGTTGCTTTCAGGTAATTTCAGGGTCAAGCCGTAACAGGAAGCTGGTGTTTACCAGAGGATGTTAGAATAGTTATTATTCAATTATCTAATGACATGTTATGTTCCCTGGGCGCAAACGATTGTGGTTGCTGCTAACACTGAACTCATCCCTTTGCTTCTGACTAGAATAGCTGTCAGAAATCTTGTTACTTGGCATACTGAAAAACAGGCACACAACCTTGGGTCGTAGTCCAGAACTATCTCCTGTGAGACCCTTGTCTGGGTGCATCCATTCACAACAGTGTGTAGTGATAGCCCAATATTGTTGCTCTTCTGGCCTCAAATACTTCTCTCTGATGGTGTAGACTGGGCACCTTTGCTGTCTTTAAGGTAAATGGGCAGTGAGGGTTGGCTATGCAGCTTGTTGAATTAAGGCAGGTTGCTGCCTTGAGTTTTTCTTTAACATTTCTCACCAGTGCCAGTCATTCTGAACTTTGAAGCTGAATGTCACAGGAGCAGTCTCATACAAGAAGAAAATGAATCCCTGCGGCACAAGGTCAGAATTGATGTCACTCTTTATTTGCTGACTGTTTAAGGCTGTGTGTTTTGTGATGTTGGGTCTGTGTCCCCAAACAAGTATCTCTTCAATTTAGTGCCGTTATTCCAAGGCAGCTTCTTGTACAAACCCTTTATTTTGGTTAATCTTTCAACTACCTCCAGCAAGCTTAGGGCAGTGATCATATGATGGCCGGTATCGTGTCTGTGTAGGACATTACTGTGCCTCTGCTGGAGGTGACTGTCCTTCTCCCAGTGCTATCTGTTGGGTGCAGATACTGTGCAAGTGCCTCGTCTGCTACACTGGCAATTCTGACAAGCTGAAAGTAGAGGGAGGTGAAGTGTGTGTATGTCTGACTTTGCACTGAAACTTATGGAAAGTATTCATGGTCACCTCCAAAACTTAGCTGACAGAGCAGTTGAGAGTGGCAGTAACCTACAGAGGAGAGGCAGAAGCTGTTCCTGCTGAAATAGACATTTTACCACAGTCAGAATGCACATAAAGTAATTCAGATGAGCTGATGGAAATGTGAATATCTGTTTCTGAATTCTACCTTACTGTAAGCTGTAAGAAAAACTGACTTGCTCCAACAAAATGTCCCCCAGCTGTGTGTCTTATTTTGATGGCATTGTTCCTAGATGTTTATAGAGAAGAAATAAGGATATATAACACATAATCTGTCCAAGTATGATCTCCTATTGGACAGATTTGAGAAATGTACAATTGGACCTGAGCAGTGCGTGGAGCTGGATTTCAGGGTAGCCTGATGGCACTGGCCTCAGTGTACCCAGCCATCTTGCCGAGCCCTGGGCTGTGGGAAGGAAATTAGCTTCTAGGCTTGGTGCCCACACATGCTCAGCACCAGTCATGTGCAGGGCCTTGGCCTTGAGCTGCCTGTGTGCAGTGGCAGACTGATCCGGGCTGCCCTGGCCAACTCATTTCCCAGCACCATTAATGGTGTTACAGTAACAGCCCAAGGAGAGGAGTGGAGGGTTTTAAGCAGGCTTCAGTTTCGTATCTGTAAAATTGTGAGTACTTGGACTAATGTGATGCTCTTCTGGTCACAGCAACTTTCTTCCCTCCCTGTCTATGGCCATTGAAATTAAAGAAATGAATAACTTCAGCCTGTGAGAAAGAGGTGAATCCTGGTGTAACTTCCTCTTGCTTACTTGGTTCTTTCTTCTCTCGTAGCTGTTTGCTTTGCAGGCTGAATCCTCCCGCATGAGGAAAGAGGAACTGGAAGTGGAAGAAGCAGTTGTGCATCACAAGCTGCCGGCATATGTGGCCAACATGGATCGTCTCGGGGACTCAGAGCTGTGAGTGCCGGTGGGGGGTGGGTGAGGGGGATGGGCACTGCTGCTTTTATGTGGCTGAGGGAGGCTCTTAGAGCATCGTTTCCTTGATCATTGTAGAAATGCATCATGGCAGGAATTATTTTCTTTTGAGAGAGATTCTTGCTGATCGGTGAGAGCCAGAGCACGCGTGGAAGTGACTCTGCTTTGGTCTCAGCGTTACACCAGGGCATTCTGGGCAGCCAGGGCACTGGTAGCAGTGCAATACCCTGAAGCACTGCTCAGATGGAGTGGTTTGTCTCTTGACTCGCGTTTTCTTTAGTGGCTGTGAGTGCTTTGTGTTGTTCTTAAATGCTGTTCCTGCATCACCTGGAGGGGTCGTTGTTCCACAGAGACAGGCTTTCTTGCTTTTGCGAAGTCTAGTGAGAATGAGTTGCTGTTCTGTGAGGCTCAGTTGTACATGGGATTCCTCATAAAGCTGCAGTTGAATCTGTTGATCTAGTTACGCTGTTGACTAACAAATAGAAGTTCTAGCAGAGGTCACACTTAGTCTGAGTTTTAATGTAAGAGTTCTGTTTGAAGAGACATAAGTGTCTGCAGATCTATCTTGATAACTGCTGTGCACTCTCTGCATGGGACAAGCCACAGAGTTTAATTTGAAATCTCTGTGGCATAGCTGATCTATGAAAATCCCTGATGTTCACCTGCACATGTGGGAGAGAACGATGCAAGGGATGAGCTAATAAATTTACTGTATTTTTCTCCATCTCTGTTAGGAGAACTTACTTTAAAAGTGGTGTTTCTTGTGTGCACAACTCTTGTGTTAACTTGGTGGCTAATTCTGGTTGTTCTTTCTATGTCTGTGTTTGACCGAAAGCTTACTTTTGGTAGAACAGTTCCCTCTTCTAAGGCAGAATGAGACAGTGGAGGTGACTATTCCTTTTCCTCTGTGTGCTACCCCACTCTCAAAGGAAGCTGTAGTGTGGTAGGTCCCAGTTATGTTCTGGGAAGCAGTTGCTGCTCTGGGTGCTGTGAGTTAAGGGAGGTGTATGTTTTCGAAGCGTTAAGGACCTGAGCTTTAAAATTGCTGTATGTAACTTGCTGCATGTCTAAGGGTGTTGAGTGAAACACTGTATATTGCCTTCCAGAGAGGTCTGCTTTCATGCCTGAATTGGAAATGCAGGCTGAAGAGGTTCTCTGGAAAAATGCGTTCTTGCATTTCCCTTGGATTCTTTCTATACTAACCCTCAGTGGGAGGAGTAGGAGTTTAGGGTGACCATACATGTGATTCAGCAGCAGCTGGGCCCACCATCTCTATGACACTACCAAGAAGTGAGTGCTGGTACGATTGATTTATAATGATCTGCTTTAGACTCTAACACAAGATATTTTTAAAACAGTTTTTTTAGTGTACATTGGTCCATGGGCTTGGGAAGGAAGATGTGTCCTCCAGAGGTTCAAGCAGCAGGCATTGTTCTTGTTGGGTCATTTCTGATCAGATTCTGTCTGCACTTCCATCTCTTGTTTATTATTATTATTTTTTTAATTTTGTTTAGTGATATGACCTGCAGCCAGAGAAGCACTGCACATTCTCTTCAGTCTCGAGGAGGCTTTCTCTCCTCTCTCCTCTCCCAGAGTAAAAAGGGCCCTGCCAGACCAGCTCAGCCAAGCGGGGCTTCTCCAACACAGACTGGCAGCATGCTGCTAGGGAAGAGAGAACCAACAAATCACCAGGTGATTCTCAACTTGATTCATTGAAAGGTGCTCAGTAGCTAAGGAGTTAACTTGCAGCACGGCACTGCTCCAGGCTTTTGCTTTCACTTGGAGAGGGAGAGAGAAAGAAATTTTCTTTCTTGCCTGTGCACACTGGGCGTGAACACAGCACGAGAACAGCTGCTGATCATGTCTAGGGACTTGTAGAGCCCTTGTGGATGATTAGTTTTTTTGCCTTCTCTTTTGCTTTCTTCTGCAGCCTTGTACAAGTAAAACTTTGCCAATTCATTCTTCTGCCTTCCAGAGTGCCAAAGGAAAAGAAGGAACAGCGAGCAGTAAGGATGGGAAGAGCCACTTTAGTGGGTTAGTAGCAGGTGAGTCGAGCTCCCTGCAGCAGCGTCAGAAGCGCTTGCAAGAGCATGGGAAGGAAAGGAGAGAGCTGCTGTCAAAAGGGACCTCTCAGGTACTGGGCAACGCTGCGAGACTGGGCAGTGAAGGGCTGGCATTTTCTGTCGTTTGTGATGCTAGGTGGTATGACAAATGCAAATGTTCCACTTAAGCTTCTGGTTTGCTGCTCAAATCAGCCGTATCAAAGGTTAATCTCTGTAGTTAATCAGCTCCTTCCACTCTCAGATTATTGCTTTGTCCCTAGGCGGGACTCATTGTTGGCATTTCAAATAGAAGAGTTGCTGTTTGTCATGATGTCAACAGCCTTGTGTTCAAATACTTTTTTATAATCCCCTTGGTGGAAGTGAACTTGGCTTTTCCATCCCTCAGAAGCGAGCGGTTATAAGACGATTTGAATATTTAGTCTTTAAATAAATAGATGAAAAAGGCTGTTCCAAACAATCATGCAGCACAGATTTCTGAATCTCTCTTTCTGGCAGCTGCGTTTCCTGCTGGTTTGTGCATGCTTTGTGTGGACAGCAAAAAAACTAACTGGATAGGAGTGGAAATATATCCCTACACCAAACTGCAACATGAGGGATGTTATGCTTTCTAATATAATAAAACTGTGTCTGAAGTTAAACTGCTGAAGGTCAGTGGGCTGCTGCTGTTCACCTGCATACTGTCTGGCTTTCAGCAGCCATGTGGTTTTTGAAACTGCACAGGAGGAATGATGGCAGCATCTCAGCTATGTTTGTATTGGCTGTGTAAGCGAGTTCCCTGGGGGAGAGGCAGTGCCGAGGGACTGTTACTTATCAGCTGATACGTGTGGCTGTTTTGCATGGGGTGCATTGCCTTGGAGGGACGTTATCCATCACTGAGTGTTCCAGGCTGTGAGAGAAGTTCGTCCTTCATGACTTCTCTAAAAGACTTTATTACTAGTCAGAATGTTGCAGATCATCACTGCCTAATAAGTATCCTTTGACTTCCCTCTTGCTGTGATGCTCTGGGTTACGGCATTGGTTTCCTGCCTTTGCAGAAGTTGTCTGGTCCTCTTGGCAAAGCTGATACTGTTTAGCTTACTGCTGCATCTGATGCATATGAGCAAAAAGGAAGCTGAAAGGCTGCGCTGTTTCTTTGACTTGAGTGCCATTCATTGGCTATCTCCCCACATTAACTAACACAGAGCAAGGCATTCTTGGATTTGTTTCCCAGTCTTTTCCAGTTTTGTGAATTCAAAGGCTTTAATTATGTAGTGTTTGACCTTTTGCTCAAGATATGTCACTACTATAAATGAGTCGAGGATATGTTAGGGAACAGAAATCCATTACCATGCAGGCTCTTCAGGTGTTTTTATCTTCAGAGGGTGGTGTAGCTAAGGTTTGTTTGCGGGTTTTTTACTGACTTGTGTGCTGTGTCCCCTCCTAATGACAAATCTATGGCAGACAAGCATAGTCCATCCACTATGGCTTACCATCCTTTGAGAGCTTTTGTGAAAATTGAACTATATGGTTTAAAGGCATAAATAACTCCTGCATTAAGCAGTGTAGGTTGACAATTGATTGCAAGTCTGTGCTTGAATAGTGTCAAATGAGTCTCTGATGTCAGCTGAGGTATGCTGAACAGAGACGCTGCAGTTCCTTTGGTTCTTATACCCGGTCATACACTTTCCTATGTTGTGGGGGGTGTATAAGAGACTCTGCAACTGAGGAGGTTATATTGAATGGGACAGTTGTGCAGTTCGCTATCCGTGTGCTCAGGTCCCTTGGCAGAAGAGGAGTTGAGCTGGCAATGCTTCTGTTTCAGTATAGCTTCTTTGTTCTTTCTCCCAGCAGGCAGTGTGGCTGAAAAGCTTAACCTGGAGATGATGCCTCTTAGTAAGTATTTCATGCAGGATTTCTTCCTACAGGTCCAAAGTGCTGAGAAGAAAGCAGATGTTAGTGCATCTGAGCCAGAGCCATGCTCAGAGCTGCAAGCTGACCAAGCAGAGACTTCAACCAAAATGCCTGCCAGCAGTACGGAGTCCATTGGGGTCCGGCAAGAGCAGCCTTTCATTGTCCTGAGCCAGGAGGAGTATGGGGAGCACCACTCATCCATCATGTACTGCAGGTAACAGGCTTGCAGAAGAGGGCTCTCTCCTAGAAGCCTCTCCAGGGGACCAGCCTCTTTTTGCACTGAGGGTGGACAAAGATTTTTGTGATAGGAGAATGTCAGCCAGGAGGAAACTCCCTGGAAAAGCACATTTGTGTTGCTTAAGGGCATTACTCTTTGTGTGCAGAGCTGGAGCACTGTTGCAGTGGTTGTGGACTAAATGAGACACAGTGCAAAGAAGTTCTGATTCCTGCAATAGGAATTGGTGCCCGTGTGGCGAGAAAAGACTACTGGGATACGTTTTTGCATCTAAGAACTTCAGGGAGGAAAATAGCCAATCGGTTTCTTTCTGCACATAGGGTTGATTGTTCCGGACGGAGGGTGGCCAGCTTGGATGTGGACGGTGTCATCAAAGTGTGGTCTTTTAACCCCATAATGCAAACTAAAGCTTCATCTATTTCCAAGTCTCCGCTGCTGTCTCTAGAATGGGCAACCAAGCGTGATCGGCTGGTGAGTAGCCCGTGCATGTGGAGACTCAAGAGTCACAGCTGATGACTTGGAACGCTCTGTTATGTCTCACATTACCTTCTAGGTGGCAGCACTGCGGATAAAATCAGCGGAGCAGTTTGTTTCCACTTGAGGGAGAATTGAAGCCCGTAGGGTCTAATAAAAGCCAGAGAGTGAGGCGTGTGCTTTGTGTATTGAGCGTGAAATTCACTACTGCTTGCCCTGAAACATAGCTTTCTGAGCTGGAGCGTTTGAACAGCTGCAGGATAGGGGCAGCTCCGTTGAGAGAACTGCCTTTCTGTGGGCTGTTGCTTGTAAAGGCAGGCAGAGGCACAGCGGCCCATGGGAACCCTGCAGCAGGGTGGGAGCCCTGCAGCAGGGTGCTGTGGAGCTTCACTCACACCCTGAGCCAGAAACAGAAGAGAGAACAAGGGTGTGGTGTTAGTGTCCTGGCTTGTGCAAGTGTGAAAATGGCTCCATGGCCAGTTTTACATTGGTGCCTTCTACAGCTAGGGGTCAGTACTTGCATAAGGGCTTGAATGCTTGATAAATATCGTGAGTGTAAATGTTTCCTGTAACATTTTCCCTCTAATTCAGTTTCTAGAGATGAGTCTTAAATTAGCTGCTGTCTGTGCAGTCATTAATGATTCCTTCTGCTTTGTGGAATTTTTCCTTTTATGGAAAGGTTCTTTCTGAAATATGTGGGGGTGCAGTTGCAGTTCAGGCTCTGAAGTGAGAAAGCTTTTGTTTGCTTCATTTTCCTTGATAGTACATCCTTCCATTATTCTATTTTTAAATTGTAGCACCATTGGGAAAACATGCATGAGCCTTTCTGAATAATTTAATTCTCTCTTGGGTGAGAGGATGTGGTTTCTTCTTGGCTTTCTCTTCAATTTAGACTGTTGATTCTGTGTTACTCTTCTGTTGCTCCCCTAGATGTTGAGACTCCACATGGAATTTGCATCTTAGAATTTTGAACCATATTCCAGGAAGTGTCTTGTACTCTACCTCTGTGCTTATCAGGTCTTATTCTCACAACATCTGGAAGGGAAAGCAGTGCTTTTACCCCACTTCCTGTGGCTTTACAGTAGTCCTACTCAGCATGACATGCACAGAAAGACAGGATGTACTTGGAGGAGTTATATACGTATAATCAATTGGGGGGAAAAGAAGTATTACTATTATGGTGTTGGCAGTTGTTGCATGGCATTGTTGTACTCTTTCCTCACACTCCATCTATTTGTGGGTTTCAAGCTACTGCTTGGCAGTGGAGTCGGGACCGTTCGTCTTTATGACACAGAAGCAAAGAAGAATCTCTGTGAAATCAGCATTGATGAAGACATGCCCAGGTAACTCTTGAATGCTGATTTATGTTTTTGAGTCTGTATGCATATCTATACACATATGCATGTGTATACATACATATATACATGTATGTATGTGTTCATGTATTTGTGTGCACATGTGTATTTATGTACGCATTTATTTATGTCTTGCAGTACCTTTGTACAGGCAAAACTAGCAACTGCAATACCACCTAGCCTTTGTGAAGAAGGCAGTCCCTGTCTGAGCAGGGTAAAACTGATTAGATACACTGGAGAGACTTACAATTTGCTGAAGCACATGAATCATGCCCTCCTTTACAGTGCATCTGAGATGGAGGACCTGTCTTCCAGGGTCTCCGTGGCAGAAGGAGGAGCTGAGTGGTCATCCTGAGGCAGTTGCTGGAGGGAGGCATTTCACACTCTCTGCTGTGTTTCAGAATCCTGTCGCTTGCCTGCAGTCCAAGTGGTGCTTCCTTTGTCTGTTCTGCAGCAGCCCAAAGCCCCATCTCCCACGTGGACTTCTCAGTAGTCACCTCTGGGGGCAAAAGCATGAACCAAGTTCCTGGGAAGCTGTTGCTGTGGGACACTAAAACGATGAAGCAGCAGGTACTTGCTGGGTTCCTTTCCTTTCTAGGTCTGCTTGCTGAGAATGAATATTTTCTGTTTTAATGTGTAGAGAAATTTAGAAAGGCTCCTGACTTTCACTGTGGTATGAGCATGGTGAGCTGTAGTTGTTCATCTCCATCTAGCATGCTCCAGCTGCAGGGACTGTTGTAGAGACCAGCTACCACACAACAGGAACTTGGCTAGAATAGCCATGTATTCAAGTACCTCTTACCTGTGTTTTTAAGTTAAGTGCTTCTTTGAGAGAATTAGTCTCACATAATCTCTGTTTTTCTAGTTTAGGTGGGTCAGATTCTGGCATTGAATCCAGGTCCCATCCCTCACCTTTGCCCTATGCTTTCTCTTATGCGTAGGAGAAAGCGACAAACTTGAGTTAATATCTGCCAGAAGCTGGTTTTGCAGCTTTGAGGACACTGTCAAGAAAGCTGCGTCTTGGCTGAGGTAAACTGGAGGTCAGGCATCACAGTAAAATGCAGCTGCCAACCCTAGAGTCTGTGGTCACGAAAGGTATAGGAGTTAAAACTGCGGGAGCTCTTGTTACTTGATACCATCTTCCTTCCCTCCCCTGGAGCACATCTGCACAGCATTTCAGCTCCATTAGAGGCTTCTAGGCATTAACACAGACTTTCCCTTCTAGCTGCAGTTCTCCCTGGAGCCTGAGCCCATTGCTATTAACTGCACTGCCTTCAACCACAACGGCAACCTGCTGGTCACAGGGGCTGCAGATGGGATTGTACGTCTCTTTGGTATGTTGGAACTGAGTGGTGAGGTGGCCCCTTGATGTTACTTGCTGGCTGCCCGAGCTTCCAGCACCCTTCCCCTTCCAGGAGGGAGGCAGTAGTGCAACATGACCAAATGCCAAGCTGGAAGCTGTTCTCTGTCTTCCTCAATCGCTCTCAGGAGTAAATTGACATAAACTTTCCCTCAGGGACATTGTCTGAAAGCCCTGGTAGTGCTGCTGGATTCGTTTCTTTCCTGCTGAGGGGGAGCAAAGCTAACTTGCGCTTGAATCATGTCATGGTGGCTGTACCAAAGGCTGTCCTGAAAGGATTACTGTTTGAAGGCAAAGACTTCACACAGGTCTTTCTTCACTGGACAATTTCAGTTTCTCAGATTCTGGCCTCGTTAGCCTATCCTTGTGATAAAGGCAGCTGAAGCCTTCCTTCTTTGTGAAAAAGGATCTTTACTTGCTACAGTGGCTGAGCAGTGAGGGCTACATACCCACGTAGGTGTGAGGACAGAGGTAGCAGCAGATGTGGGAGTGGACAGGAGGCAAGGGCAGGAGGAGAGTAAAGGTGGCAGTGTGTCTTTGGAACAGAATGAGTGCAGTTCACACTGAGCTCTGAAGCTGGAGGGAAAGGTGACCAGTTACAGACAGTGACTCTGTAGTCAGTGGAATTAAAATCCACATGTTGGAGAATAAAGACAAGGTGCACAAGCTGGATTGTGCTCCCACTGGCTGGAATAGAGGGCTAGGGTAGTGTCCTTATCAAAGTAAATGGTCTCTCCTCACCCCAGCTCTATGTGAGTACTGTGAATGTTCCAGTATTGGTTCTCCCCTCAGATATGCAGCAGCATGAGTGCGCCATGAGCTGGAAGGCACATGATGGGGAAGTCTACTCTGTTGAGTTCAGCTATGACGAGAACACAGTCTACAGCATAGGCGAGGATGGCAAGGTAAGCTCTGAGTGACTTCCACTGGGCAGCTGGTGGGAAGAGCCCTTTTTAAGTCTTCTCCATATGGTGTGGATAGTGATAATAACACAGAATCTGGAGAATCTGCAGACTGGTAACCGTGTTTTTACATGCACAGCACCTCCCAGCTGCATTCAATGTCTCTAGCAGTAGAGGTTTGTCAATGTCTCTTGCAGAGAGGTTGCCTGGTAACATGGGTCCTTGGCTATTGAAAGTTGAGTGAAATTCCAGCAGGATTTTGCCTGTAGTATGGAAGTACTTAGAGGCAACAGTGCTTATGAAACATAATGCATATGTGTGCCTACCACCCAGGCACACTTGCTGCCTTTGCAGCCCACGTTTTGTAAATATAGCCACTTAGAGCTATGGAAATGCTGTCTTCCTTCTCTTAAAAATGGTGAATGGCCCCTCTATATTCATCCCAGTCAGTGTAACTATGGGCTTCCATAATCTATTTTTGCTGTTCTAGTTTATTCAGTGGAACATCCACAAAAGTGGCTTGAAGGTTTCAGAGTATGCTCTTCCCAGTGAAGCTACAGGTCCCTTTGTGCTGTCTGGATACAGTGGATACAAGCAAGTCCAGTTCCCACGAGGAAGACTTTTTGCCTTTGACTCTGAGGGGAACTATATGCTGACATGTTCTTCAACTGGGGGAGTCATTTTTAAGGTAAGTCCACAAAATGATGAGAAATCCCATTTCGCATCCATACAAGCATTTGTTACAAGGCTGCAACTTGCCACTTGCTGTTTGGTTTGATGTGTGGTCTGTACTGAGGGCGTTTTGGCACTGTGTGCTGCTTAAGCAAGTGTTTGAACTCCAGGAGCAGTATTCCTTGGTGCATAGTGCCTAAGACCAAGTTAAAGATTTTACTTATTTATTGAGGTATGACTGCTCAGTGCAAAATGTGTAGATATTAACTGATGCTTATCTGTAATCTGCCTCATGTGCTTGCTGATGTTACACTAGTCCCAGCCTGACTGTATCCTCTTCCTCTGTGCACAGTACTGGAATAAGAATAAAGCTGAGTGGTTCCAACCCAAGCTGATTGCAGCCTGCCTCCTTTTGAGTCAGTACTCATCAGAATAAGCCATTACAAGTCAGGTTCAGTAGACTTTTGACTTAGCAGCTGGGACATTAAGAGCACTTGTGTTAACATGAGCTGTGGCTTAAACTTGATGCACCTCACAGCTGTGCTCTTAGCCTGTGTTGTTCAATTACTACAGCTTAGCTGTTGTCAGAAGCTGAGCTATTTGAGATCGTGTGCTTCTGTCTTGAGATGGAATATTTACTTCCTCATGTGTGCCACATAAGTATGAACATACACAATTAGGCAGGAAAAAAAAGTATGCTGATAGGGATATGGAGTATGTAGCAGGCTTTGGGTTCTCCTGTGGGTTCACTGCCCCTGCTGCAGCAACTTACCTCGTTAAATTCTTATGCTTTTCTTGTTGTAGTTGAATGGTGAGGACAAGGTCTTGGAGAGCTGCCTTTCTCTGGGAGGACACCGAGCTCCTGTTGTCACAGTGGACTGGAGCACAGCCATGGACTGTGGGACCTGCCTCACTGCCTCTATGGATGGGAAGATTAAGTTAACAACCTTACTGGCTCAAAAGTCTTAATTGGAACCGTGTTGAAGGAAGAGAGCAGCAGAATTGGGGAAAAAAAAAACCAGTGTTAACTCCACAGGAACAAACTGCATGGGAAAGAAGGCAAACCACAATCACTTCTGTCAAGACGCAATAGTTAAAATGTTAAATACCCGTCAAACCACTGTGCAATAGAATGCCAATCTGAGACTGTTTCAGTGGCAACAGTGAGAAGTAGTTTCACTGACCCCTTATGGCAGCTGGGCTCCCTCTTCTAGGGGGTCTTGAAGTAGCACGTGGTTAGGAGGCTGCTGGAATTGTGTTGGGGCTGTGCAGTAGGTGGGGCTGAAGGAGGCATACATGAGGCAGCACTGTATGTGGCAACATGGATGGCTCAAACTGGAAAGGCCAGTGCAGAACCAGAGTATTATTTGGGTATATTTTTTTGTGTGTTTTGTGTTGTTGTTGGTGGTTTTTTTTCATAAAAAGATAATACTCCCTTGCATTTGATTCCTGTGTTCTGTTCATCTATGGCTGCAGAGTGTGGAGGATGGCTGGGGCAGTGATGTGTCAAGAATGGGCTCCTGCATGGATAAAAGACTTGTTTTCACCAGGTGCTTCCTGGACTGACAGTCTCTCAATGGGGGCTACCAGTACCAGTCATCCAGGAGCAAAAATAGCTGTATTGCTCAGATGTATTGTGTTCTTTGGCAATGTCTGCCAGGAATTACAGGAGGGATCCTGACTCAGACCTTTTGAAACGCTTACATTAGAGATCAGAAACTACATCATGCCTGATGTATTTGATGGTAGATAAGAACGCCAGAACCTGCCTGGTCCTTCATAATGCTCTGTCACCAGAGCAGTCTCCTAAAACACCAAATGCCAATTGAGTCAGGAGAACAAGTGCTTGAGTAGAAGGGCTGAATGGATTCTGTGTCCTTCTGGTTCAACATGGACAGTTGATGCTTCTAGAGCATTTGTAATTAGCTGGTCTGTCAGCCCAAAGCTGTACTTAAATGTGGGACATGCGCATCTGCACAAATGAACGGAGTATAGAGGGCTTTTCTGCTGGCAGGGTGGCAGGGCATAGCCACTGGGTTAATAAGACGATGTCAGTGTGATTTGTTAAAGGAAAAAAATGCACTTCTAATCTCTGTTTCTAAGTCAGAGTGTCTTTGTGCAGTGGAATAGATAAGGTCCTCCTTGAGTGACATTCCACTGGATGTGACGAAATAAAAGCCTCTTGCTGAGCACTCTTTCTCTGAACTCTCTCAGGAGCCCTGCAAGGCTTCAGCCTGAGGCAGAGATGCTCAGTATCAGGCTGCTGAGCTCCTCTTGTAGCTTGTGGGCTAAGCAGTTCGTAGGTGGCTGTAGATTAGAGTATAGCCTGCATCCAGGCTACAGCAAAGGGCCTACTTGAATATGACAGCAGCTAGCTTTGGCCTTGAGAGCCACGCGGGCTGGAGACCTCACACACACAATCACAGAATGTCCCCACCTAGAAGGGACTCACAAGGATCATAGAGTTCAACTTCAGGCTCTACCTAGGATCACCCAAAAATCAAACCCTACACCTGAGAGCATTATCCAAAAGCTCCTTGAAGTCTGGCAGCTCAGGGTTGTACCCACTGCCCTGGGAAGCTTGTTCCATGCTCACCACCCTCTGGTGCAGAACCTGTCCCTAACCCCCAGCTGCCCCTCCCCTGACATAGCTCCATGCTGTTCCCTAGGGCTCTGTCGCTGTCCCCATAGAGCAGAGCTTAGCGCTGCCCCTCTGCTCCCTGTGAGGAGCTGCAGCCGCCACGAGGCTTTCCCCTCAGCTCTTCTGCTCTGGGCTGAGCAAACTGAGGGAAGGGAAGGTGAAGAACATCACCATGTCACTCAACAAATCTGCCATGTCAACGCATTCTGTGGTGGCCACTGCAGCACAAACACCTCTCTCACTTAGCAATAGTTGATGTAACTGTTGGAAATATCCAAATAATTTATCAGGATGGTATCTCTGATAAAAGCAGATTTTATTTGCAACTGCAATGGCAGGCATCCTACAATCAGGAGCGCCTAAGAAAGCAGTGTTACATCTTTTATGTCCAATTACCCGACGCTTATCTTTTCCTTCCCTGATTTCTAGCAGTGTTACATCTTTTATGTCCAATTACCTGATGCTTATCTTTTCCTTCCCTGATTTCTCATTGGCTGAGTACTTCAGGTTCGCAGATCTTCCTGACGCTCCACTAAACATACGGATACTGGCTAAGTATAAATTGTTGCTAGCTAACCATGTACATTGCTAATTATTTATCTATAACCTTTGCTCACTCAACACTCGGCCACTATTTCTGGACATCTGCTTGTCCTTGGATAGAGATAAGTTTGGAAGGAGGATAGAGGGGAGTACCTTGATGCCGGCCTGTTGCATCCCAACCTAACCGCAGAGTGAGACAATCCGGCCTTGTGTGGAGGCCCTGGGTTCTCTGATGTTTGATAAGTCTGCTTTTCTTTTGCTGGGAGTCTCTTATCCAATCAGTATAGCCTTACAATATGCTTTCTAGTCCATAATACTATACCCATACTATTTGTAACTATTACAGTTCTAGAAGTGAGAATTAATCACAAAATTCAACAACTATATTTCTAAAATACGTTAGTCAAATATATGGTATTTCTACTTTTTCAAGTTACAAAATACTTTGTGCTCTACTTCTTTACATCAATTCCCCCTTTTCAATATCTAATGCAGAAACAATGTTCCATTCCTACATAACCAAGCCTGTGTAAGATTCTGACAATACAGATTCTTGTTTGTGCACCTGGAGCAGCTGTGAGATCCCAGCTACACTAGTACTTTTCCGGGGCAAACGTGATCACAGGCTGCAGGACGTATTTATTGAAGCTAGGCTAAGCTTTTCCTATGTGGAACACAGGATGGGGAAGGTATTAGGTAGCTTTTTGTTTTGCTGGGGAATTGAGGGATCAGGACTGCAGCCAGCTTCCAACTTCTAGACCAAGCAGTGATGGCAACAGCCTCTTGTAAAGCCAGGTACCTCAGTGGAGGGAATGGCGAGAGGCTTCCTGCCCAGCTTTGGGGTGGTCAGGGCAGGAATGAGGCGTTACCATATGGGCAGTGGTATCCAGAAAAACCCTACTATGAAGAACTCTCCCTACTGGGAGAAGTTTAACGTGTACATGGGAGCTGAACCTTCAGCCATTTAAAGTACGACGACGGTGGCAGAAGGGCGCTGCAGCGCGTTGCGCTGCGCAGCGCGAGGCGGGCCGGGAGGGGACACCCGCGGGCCGTGCTGCGGCGCACAAGATGGCGGCTGCGCACAAGATGGCGGCGACGCGGCGGAGGCTACTGCCCGCCTGGATGGGGGCGGCGGGGGAAGGCGAACGGCGGGCAAGGGTGCCAGGCCGGGTCGGGCGGCGGCGGCAGAAAGCGGCGGCGGCGGAGCCCAGGTAGTGCCGCCGGGCGAGGAGAGGGCGGGCGGGGCCGGAGCGCACCCCGCTATAATTTCTCCCGTTGCGGCGCCCAGGGCAGTGACCGTGTACTGCATGAACGAGGCGGAGCTGGTGGACGTGGCGCTGGGCGTGCTGGCTGAGGTGAACCCGCGGCTCCCCTTCACCCCGAGCAGAGCGGCCTGGCCACGGCTGGGGCCCGCAGGGGCGGCCCCTTGGCGTGGCCCTGGGTGGGGACGGCTGATGGTCTCTCTGTCAGAGCTTACAGCGCGAGAGAGCTGAGGAGAAGGTCTGCAGCGGGAGTGAAGAGGAACAGGACCTTCAGCAAGAGGAACCGGAGCTCCAGCGGGAGGAACGGGACCTGCAGGCAGCGCCGAGCCGGGCTCCCGGAGGCACAGCCTGTGTGGGGGAAGGCAGCGACCGCAGCCCGGGCCCCCCATCCCCTCCTGGTGCTGGCACGGATGCAGAGAGGACTGGCCTTAACGACTCTGAGGATGACGTTCTGAAATATGTCAGGGAGATCTTTTTCACTTAGCATTGCCTCTTCCACGGCTGTGCAGGCAAGGGCAGGGTTGGGATGGCACAGCCCATCAGGAAGGAGGGTTGGGTATCCTCAGAGAGGGCGTTCCTGGGTCGTGTGTCAGGCAGTGGCCTGCTGGTCTCCCTTACCCCACATCTTGTCAGTGTGACACTACAAATCCTTGCAAACAGCAGTAAAGGGAGGGAGGGAATGCAGCTGCTGTGCAAACTCAAGGATGGCAATACATGCTGGGCACTAATAGGAGCTTGAGCTGAGCATGAGCCCATCATGAGCTCCAAGCTTGTGTTGGATAGCGCTGAGCGCAGGGCAGTAAAGGAGGGGCTGCATACTTGCAATGGGCTCAAACTGGCTGTCAGCTAAGCTGAGGACCAGCAGCCCACCCATAAGTGGGATGCCTCTGATGCCAGCAGCTGGAGAAGCCGAGGTTCAGCTCGCAGTGAGAACATCCCAAGGAAGACCAATACCAGGATGTGGGTGAGAGAGATAACTTACATGCCTATGTTACTTGGAGTAAAGCCTTGAAGAAACAATTTTTTTTTACTTTTTACTGTGTTCAGTTTTGGCGACCTCAATACAGAAAGGATGTTGAGGTACTGGAGCAGGTCCGAAGAAGGGCAGCAAGGCTAGTGAAGGGCTTGGAGAATATGCCATATGAGGAGCGACTGAAGGAACTGGCCCGATTTAGTCTGGGGAAGAGGAGGCTGAGGGGAGACCTTATTGCTGTCTTCAAATACCTGAAAGGTGATTGCAGTGAGAGCAGGGTTGGTCTCTTCACACTGGTGACAAGGTGACAGGACAAGGGGAAATGGCCTCATGCTGTGCCAGGGGAGGTTTAGGTTGGATATCAGGAAAAACTTCTTTACAGAAAGGGTTGTTAAGTGCTGGAATAGGCTCCCCAGGGATGTGGTTTAGTCACCATCCCTGAATGTGTTTAAAAACTGTTCGGATGTGGTGCTCAGGGACATGATTTAGTGGTGGGTTGTTAGAGTTAGGGCAGTACAGTTAGGTTGCAGTTGGACTTGATGATCTTGAAGGTCTTTTCCAACCTGAGCAATTCTGTGATTCTTTGATTTTCTGTGATTTTGTAAATACCCGCTTAGCTTCAGTGGAAAACAACTAAATAAACTTTTTTCTTGTTTTTACTTGGCTTCCAATGTCAAAACCCAAAAGAAGCTCCCAGGGAGATGGGGAAGAGAATCTAGGAGAAGAAAACGAAGTAGAACTCATGGGCTGATACAAAAAAAAAATTATTTACTAAGACAGAAAATGAAAGGAAAATAATAGTAATGACAGTAATACGTATTTACAAAACAAGTTATGTACAGTGCAATTCCTTTCTTCCTGGTGACCACTGCCCAGGCAGTCCCCAAGCAGCAGCTGTCCCCCTGGCCATCTTCCTGCTTCAGTTTTTAAGTTTTTTCACATGTTGTCATGTGTCGTTACCTGAACAGATCAGAGTTGCTGAGGTTTTGAAGTTCCCTTGGGTTAAATTAAGGTGAAACAACAGCAAGTCATCAGTTAAATGTTTGTTTATATCCCACTACAATACTTATCACAAGATGCAAAGCACATCTGTATCTATTCATCCTCCAGTTTAGCTGGAGGTTGTAGCCACCCCTGTCCCTTATCACGCTGGTCATGTAGGCCTCTCTTGCAGCAGGGCAACTTGCCTAGGCTTGCACAGAATGGTTAGGACAATCTGTCCTCTGATGTATTCCACACCCTCTTTGGCAAGCTTTCCCAAGTTCTGGCTGCAAATGATGCACCCGTACTTGAGAAACTGAAATGTTTTTAGAAGTTTTCCACAGGATTTTATAGTATGTGATAACCCTTTGGCCAGTTTAGGGCAGCTGTCCTAGTTCTGTTCACTCCCAGCTCCTTGTGTCCCCTCAGTCCCCCTTGCTGGCAGGGCAGCATGAGAAGATGAGAAGCTGAAACATCCTTAAGTCTGCACAGCACTGCTCAGCAACAACCGAAACATTGCTATGTTATCAGTTTTTTTTTTTTTTTATCTCAAAGCCAAAACAGCATCATAGCAGACAGTGAAGAAAATCAACTCTGTCCCTGCTGAAACCAGGGCACTGGATGTGAGCACTTGGACAAAGGAGCTTGCCAGTGATTAAAGCTGTAGCATGATTACTGCTCTAAATCACATCATCTCACATCTTCATTTCCAAATTTTAATGGGCAAGGCCTCCTCAGTGAAAGGGCTTTGACGTGAGTTGGTGTGGTTGGCCCAGATGGTGTACATAATGACAGTGAGAATCTGGAGCAGAATCAGAGCCAGAGTCCCAACCAGTGCCAGAAATCCCCCGGTGAAATCAGAGGGGTTAATCCACGGTGAGGTTTGTAGGAGAAATATACCCAGGCCTCCAGACAGGAGTAACATTTTGATGACAAGTATGATGAGCAATACCCTCCAGCCCTTTACCTTGTCTACGCACCTCATATTTGCAAGGAAAAGGGGGTAGAAGAAGCTGATGACCGGGCAGATGTAGACGCAAACCCTTGCCAGTGCCATTCCCAGCCAGCTGATGCCCATGGCCTGCAGATGGTAGGGTTGCAGGCACTGCAGCTCCCTGGCTGTCTCATTCCACAGGCAGAAGTTGTAAAAGCCAATACGTTTGTTAGGGAGGTTGACCAGGTTCCCTGCTTCCACCAGCAGTGCATAGATCATCAGTCCCAAGGTCCCGACAACCTCCAGGATGGTGAGTGCACAGAGCAGGCACCCCGTGTACCTGCAGCACAGCAGAGCCGTTCCATGGCCTACGTGCTCACTTGGTACCATGGTGAATCCCGCTGTGGGGACACTTGCTGCAAAACATGAAGAGGGGGACCCTTTGGTTATAGCACACGGTATGGTACCTTTCCAAGGAGAGCTCTGAGACTGTCACAGAGATCCTGGCACTCCCCCAGCACACGGAGCACAAGTGTGAGCCCTGCTCTGGCTGTGCTTCCCACTGTGTTAGGCGGAATGGGAGATGAGACCAGTGCGGTTCCCTTAGCTCCACACATGCCCCATGCACCATGGCCTCACACTGAACAAGACAGGAATGTGTCAGCAGGCAAGAGAAGCGCTGCAGCCCAATAAGAAGGGGGTTAAGAGCTATCCTGGGAAAATGCTTCTTATTCAGTTCTGGTCAGAGGAGGACATCCCTTGTGATCTTTGGACAGCTGAGCAAAACGCAGACATGAAAGAGTCTGAAGTGCAGCTCTATCCCCAGTCCCCACAGCCCTGGTACACCTGGTGCTGCCAGTGCCTCACTTTTCACATGCCCATGAGGCCCCTGCATGCCCTTGAGGATCTGGGCACAGCAGGGCTGGTCACCCCCACCCCTGTCCCCGCAGGAAGGCAGGAGTGATGCACCTCTGCCCTGGTTGCCCAAGAAGCAATGCCTACGCAGGTGGCAGCTGTGACATCACCAAGGGGCACCCCAGACCCAGCTTCATCTGCCCACCCGCATCTGCTAGGGCCCAGGGGGGTGGGTGCAACAGACTCACCTACAGCCGCCGCCTTCCTCGCTCCTCTGGCTGGTAGCTTGGTGAAAGGGACTGTCTGCCGATTTCCCAGAAGTGCAGGCTGTCCTCAGTGCCTTCCTGCAAGCTGCTGCTTCATGCTGAAAAACAGGGAAGTGGCATCAGGGAGGGTCATCGCTGGCTGTGGAGGCAGACAGCATTACAGCACCGGCCACCTTGGTCTGCACAGGAACACCATCACGGGGTAAGGAGCTCGAGACCTTGGCTTCGTGCTTGAGGCTCTGCAAATAACCTCTTTCTTGCGTTTGCAAAGCATTATCGCCTGTGAATCATTTACCAGATTTCTTCAAGTGGTCCTGCTCTCTCTGTTGTCAGTTGTGCAAGAGTACATCATCCCAGTGTCCTGGGTGCCCATGGCCAACTTTTCTGCGCTATTCTGTGTGCATTCCCACCAGAAATCTCTGACGAACCCCTTGAGAAATCACTGAGAATGGGAATCACTGCCATCAAACCAGACCGATGCATTAGTTTCACAAAAACAAGGTCAAATATCCCACTACTTTTGCAGGTTTGTTACTTTTTTTTATGTTTCAATTAAAGAAACATAAAAATAATGTGCCTTATATGCATTAACTATATTTCATTTCTTATATGTGGCTCAAGACAAGTCCTCTTCTCTCAGTGCAGCCCCAAGGTTGGACACCCACACTATAGATGGGCAGGCTTATAGAAACATGGGGTTTCTGCTTAATCATCCCATGTCGTCTTCTATTCTCCCACCCCCGAACAAATGAACAAGCCAACCAGGAATTTTAAGTAGTAGTATCACATTTGCCACACAAGGAAGCAGAATTAGGTACTTAGCAGGTTCATGGAGAGGTATTGCAGAGGTAGAGGAGAGCCAGCTTGAGGTGCCCATGCTGCTGAGTGATTGCTGCAGGTATGATGCCCCTTGAAACCTCCAGTACCTGCCCTCTCCTCTCCCTGCAGACTCACTTGTCTCAGGACCTGTTTGTCCTTTCCCAGCGGTGCAGCCCCGCTCCCTCCTCAGGCAGATCTAGCTCTGCAGCTCCCACTGCCCACCCCACAGACCTGCTGGTGCCAGTGCCCTGTGCCAGCTGGGGCAGAGAGTGTGTGACCCGGCGAAGACACATGGCCCAGCTATGACGCCAAGGCCTGGCAGCCCGCCAGAGGTACAGCGGCAGTGTGGGTGAGCCTGCAGCCTGGTCCCAGTTGCCTTAGAGGCAGCCTGGCTGAGAAGCTGGGATAAACAGGAAAGAGCTGTCACCCGAGTCCAGCTGGGACCTTTCCCAGACAGCCCCTTTGCCTCTAAGCCCATGACTTTTAGACAGGAGAGTCTGTGGCTCTATCACAGAGGTGCAAGAGAGCAACCCATGAGTGGCCAGCCCCCAGCTCGCTTCACTGCTGTGCCTCAGCTTCATGTGTTGGGCTCCGGAGCTGCCTGGGGTGTCTGTGCGACACAGGGCTCATTGGGATGCTGGTATTGGGACAGAACATGCCTTTCCTCTCTCTATTTGCAGGCAGGGAGCATCTTCCCTTCAGCAAGCTGCAGGCAGGCAAAGGGAGCAGGACAGGAGGCATGCAGCTCTGGCTGGGTCTTGCCTTGGGGCTGGGGGAGCCCGTAGTGATCCCCATGCAGGGACACATAGCTGTGCAGAACCTAGAAGCAAAAGGCTGGCAGTCCCTCGCAGCTGGGGAAGGGAGGACCTGCTCCCTCCTTGATGTTAGCACCTGACAGCACTGCTGGTTCCCCTGGCAGCTCCCCCCATTGCTATGGCATTGCAGAGGTGAGGGACACCGCTGGAGAATACTTACAGACTGCCCATCGGGATGAGTGCGGAGCTGAAACAAGCTGCAGAGATCCTGCCCGTGGCTGCTGCCAGGTCCTGTGCTATCGGAGCTCTGATGCACAACTCCTGTTATAAAACAGCCTTGTGCTTTCTGTTTTGGTTTTGAGAGTTCTGGGCTCCTAATGCTGTGCTCCTCCCTGATAATGCGTCATAAAAAATGTGAGAGGAAAAAACACGAGCGAAATCACCACCGTCTCAGCTGGGCGGAGAGTTGTACTTTCTCTTCCTGGCCCTGCCAGCTGTTATATATAGCTGACCGGGTAATGGGAATTGTGCTGCTAGTGTGGCTTGGGCAGCTGTGGGGGCCAAGAGAAGTTTGTTTCTTTGGGATACTTCTGTAGAGATGACCATCTGTAGCTGTGGAGTGGGTGTTGTGACACTGATGCTTGCATCACCCATGTTTTTGAGTTCCTGGTGAGTGACTGCAAGCTTAGCAGAAGTTGGCAAGAAAAGATCTGGGTTTTAACCCTGCATCTAAAGCTGCCT
The DNA here is from genome assembly GCF_002078875.1 of Numida meleagris. NCBI lineage: Eukaryota > Metazoa > Chordata > Aves > Galliformes > Numididae > Numida > Numida meleagris. Next base: position 48,596,986 of record NC_034409.1, read on the forward strand.
GTTCAGCACCTGTGTGCAAAACTACTTCCTTCTCTCACACCAGATTTCTGATCCCTTTTCCTGTTTGTGCTTCTATCAGCTCCTGCTTTGCCGTCTGCCCCGTGGCTAACATCGTCTCTGCCAGCTGCAGTTTGCAGTGTATGTGGAGTCATTTCAGCATTAAGGATCTGGATTAAGGTGGTTCAGATCACAGGTGGCTTGGGCAGGAGTTTTGGTGGGGGAAATCAGAGGGAAAAGGCTTGCTGCAAATAGCCTCCAGCAGGCCACAACTGGTGAGCTGACCGCGGTGAATGGCCTGGCTGCAAAGAATCATAAAAACATAGAATATCCCAATTTGGAAGGGACTCATAATGATCGCTGAGTCCAACTCCTGGATCCACACAAGGACCACCCAAAATCAGATAATATGTCTAAGAGTGTTATTCAGGCACTTCTTAACCTTATTCTGGAGGTATCCTTCCACACCTTCAGCTGCCTTTCTGGCAGGTAGTTTCCCTTCCTTCTCCTCCCAGGCCCTCAGGGGGTGGAAGATGATGCCTCAAGGCTGTGCAGGTTGCAATGTGCCCTGCCATCCTCATCCTATAGGCATCTTACAGGTATCCCCTGGCTACCTCTTTGGCTCTATACATCCAAATTCTATCTGACTGTTACAAGAATTAACATTTGTACAAATCTTTGTATGTGTATCCTTAAGATAAAGCAAATCTGTACTTTAAGTCAGGATGGTCATCCTTGTATTCATGAAAGGCAGGTTATGCTTGACTAACCTGATCTCCTTCTCTGATTGAGTGACCCGCCTGGTGGATAAGGGAAAGGCTGTTGATGTGGTCTGCCTTGACTTCAGCAAAGCCTTCGACACTGTCTCCCACAGTATTCTCCTGGAGAAGCAGCAGCCTGTGACCTGAGCAGGTACACTCTTTGCTGGGTAAAGAACTGGCTGGATGGCTGGGCCCAGAGAGTGGTGGTGAATGGAGTTAAACCCAGCTGGTGACCAGTCACAAGTAGTGTTCCCCAGGGGTCGGTATTGGGGCCTGTCCTCTTTCTTGATGACCTGGATGAGGGCATTGAGAGCACCCTCAGTAAGTTTGCAGATGACACCAATTTGGGAGAAAGCGTTCATCTGTCTGAGGGTAGGAAAGCCCTACAGAGGTATGGGGGCAGGCTGGATAGCTGGGCTGAGGCCAATGGGATGAAGAATGATTTGGTAAGACCAAGTGCTGGGTCCTGCACTTTGGCTACAACCCAAAGCAGTGCTACAGGCTTGGGTCAGAGTGGCTGGAAGACTGTGTGGAGGAAAAGTTTCATTAACAATAACAATCAAAAGTAAAGCACGGGCGACCTGGGACATTCAAATGTGTTTTGCTTATTTTAGCCTGCTGTTTTAAAAGTAAGCTACTACACTAGAGTCCCAGAAGTTGGCAATGACCCTGGTACTCATTCCTAACGGAATCTCTGCAGAACTGTGTTCCCTTTAGTTATTTGAAGAACTTCTCAGCTATATCTAGTGCTCCCCCATTGTAATCACCCTGAAGGATTACTGCAGGAGTTCATAGGCTGGTGAAAAGAAAGGTTAGAGTTGATTTCACATTTTTCCACACTGTTCGGAAATCACTTTTATTCAGAAGAAATAATAAAATTACAAATTTTATCTTGTCTGTAATCTGCTGGTAACTAAAAATAAATAAATCTTAGTGAAACCAAACCAAATCTATGCTTCTCCTCCTATAGCTATCATGGTGAGGTAACTGACAAGCTAAGAGCTGGAGTCAAAGGTAGTGCAAAGGTAAATGGCTTTGTGTTGTCTGCATGTCTGCTGAATTTAGGACTCTATGAGGCTGAATCCTATTGCCCCTGGGTATCAGATGTGGCCAGTTCTTTCTTCTTGAAGAGAAAAATAATTTAGGCTTTATTTACTACTGGCAATTCTAGCCCAGCTCCTCTTAAACGCTGATGGCCCTGATTTTGCAGCAGTAGGTTACAATTTACTCATTAAAATGGGGAATACAATAGAGACAGAGACAAGGTAGAATAAGGAAGCCTGCTAAATTGTTTAAGGGACAATCTTAAGTACTACACAACACAAAGTAGACAAAACTTAGTACCTATTTAAAGAAGCATATTTTTCATCTCTTCTTCCAGTTGTCTGTACAGTGCTGTACGTCTCAAGACAATGCAAACTGTGCAGGCATACGACTGTAACAAATAAAATGTTACCCAGGTTCATAAGGACATATGAACAGCCATACTGGTTTAGGTTAAGGAGCCACTTATCACAGCAGTCTGTCTCCTAGGTGACTCTGTGTGGATGCTGAGGGGAGAATAGAAACAGAACAAACATACACAATACTTTTCCTAAGAGCTCTCCTCTGTTCTCACTCATGTCAGCTGAGGACATTTCCCAGACCGTATGTGGCCTATTTAAAAACTCTCTGCAGTCTATTTTTAAGGCACATGCCCATCTGAATCCACACATGTTTTTTTGCATCCACACATCCACAACATCCTTTAGCAAGGAATTCCAAAATTTGTATACAGATTTTGCATCAAATGTTTTTGCATGTAAAATTTATTTGTTGGTGAAAAGGGAAACGATTCCCGTAGCTTATGATCAGTGAATAGTGTCTTCAGCTGCTCAGTGAATAATCCCTCTCCTTGAGAATCTTAGGAAAACTTCCAAATAGAGTTGAGGTGGGTGGGTGACGCTCAGCTATTCATGCAGCTCCTTCTGGAAGTCTGGAGTCTGCCCCATAAAATCAGTATGTATAGTTTAACACAAATGATGCTTTATACTCAGGAGACACTCCCAGATAAACTGGTTTAGAATTTGGAATAATTCTTCACATGATGAGAGAAACTTCATGAGCACATTAGTCAGCTGAGTGTGAACAATTTTTCAGAAAAAAAGGGCAAGAAGAATTTTTGTTTCTGCAGGTTGTGTACTCCCTCACTGCTAGCCATAATCCATAGTCAAAGTTCTGGGAGTTGTTTAAGTAAATAATATAGATGACTCTTTCACATGCTTTTGTTAGCTGAAGAACTGGGGCTCCAAAACACATCTTGATATTTTGCAGCAGGTTGTCTGTTCTTTGCTTCAGGCAGTAAGGGCAGAGAGAACTGTAATGCGTTTTGTGCCTGGCAGGATTTACTCTTCCTAAAATTTACACCTTGTCTTGTTTTCCTGTTTTTCCTGACTCTTGTGGGTTTTGAGGAGAGCCTCTCTGTCTTCTGTGCTTCCTTTTTTGAATTGTTCTTTGCACCATGGTCATGACCTGAGCCAAAAAGGTGGAAAAACAAATCTGCATCAACTACTAGTGAGTTACTACTTACTGAGAAAGTACATGGCTTTGGTTTGTTTCACATGATAACTGTGGTATTGTGGCAGAAACATTTCCTTTACTGAAGGAGAGCCACAGCATAATTCAAAATCTAGTACTAAAATATGGAAGCTTCGGCCCTAGGCAGAGAACCTGTTTCTACCGTTCCAGCATTATGATATTGTGTTGACACTCATGAAAAGGTTATTTCCTACATTTCACAGAATGAGATTATGCATCCCTTTATGGGATCTCCAGTAACTGCAGAAGGAGAGCAACACAGGGTCAGAGGCATTATCCCTCACCACTAGGTTGAGATTTTTCAAACTCTTTTCCATGGGCTGTTCAAGAGAGGTTAAAGATATTCTGGTCATTCAGTGTCTCAGCTGGAAAGCTCCATTAAAGCCAGTTCTGATATCCTCCATAGAATGCCAGCTACATGAAGAAGTTTTCCAGCACTATTACTGCTGGCTACCATCTGTCTCGCTGCTTTACTAAATCCTACTGTTCAGTGCTTTTAGAATAGAATAACAACTGAGAAACCTTTTAAATGCTGAAACGTCTTCTGTGAAGAGCTGGAGACACTTTTGCCATTGTGTTTCTTCTGAGAGATCAAATTAAAGCTGGATGAATGGAAATTTTCTCTTCTGGATAGGATTACGTCACAAAATACACTTTTTCCTGACTCCTGTGGCACAGATGGCTTTTCATGATTGCCGTTAACATTACAGGTGAGTCTCTCAGAGCTAAAACACACAGGGGTAAGGACAAAAAACTACTTTATTTCCATACAAATTCATGAGAAGATACATATAAAGACGATGACCTAGAAGACAAAATCATTACAGGTGAAACTCCTGCTACTTTGGTCTGATGCATTTCATAGAATCAATTTCCTAAGAATCATAGGAGAAAAAAAAAAGTAATGTACTGTATTTCAAAATTTACAGAATCACAAGGCCATCACACTGCATTAAGGACACTAGTGCCAACATTATGGAGCCCCTATACCACCATCTCTTCTGAGTCAGACAGAAGTACCCATCGTAGAAGCAGCAGAGAGTTAACTTGCCATCACAGAAGTAAAAAAAGACACCAAGACATTTCTTTCCTCTTTCCTCAGTTGATAGCCTTACTTTTTCAACTCTGTTTAAAAAAAGCCTGAGCTGAATGGTGCCAAGCAGGAATCCTTGAAATTATTTAATGTTAACAAATTAATTTGCCTTATTTTACAAGGCGATCCTGTCAGGATCTACAGCTGTCTAACTAGCCAGGTAATTCCACTTTGCACTGTTACCAAACAACAGCCAAGTGTATGCTAAGGAAGGTACAGAACATTTGTCCTACTAAGGAATGAACACTTGTTGTTAGTCTTACTGCCATAAGATTTTGCAATAGGGTACTGCCTTCATTGTTCATCGTCAAATTGCCACACCCTAGAAGCAAAGGGAATGCACTAGCATTGAGCTATGTAACAGAACCATGACAATATTGTTTTTAACAGATGTACTACAATTAGTACACGTTTGTTTTGGACTTTCTGTGTCACCTATGCCTTCGTTTTCTCACTGGGCCTTTGTTTACTCACTGTTTCTTTCTGGCTGCATGACTATGCATTCCCTCCCTTCCCCTCTCTCTCCCAAGGCAGCAGCAATCATCCCTTCCTTGAAGAAAGCATCAGACCAGCGCCTGTGCCTCTCTCTGCCACTCCAGCAAAGCTGGTGAAAGGAGGGCTATAGCCTAAAGGAGGGGGTCTGGTGCTCTAGATAGGATGGAGGAAGAAGGATTCTCTTCTTGTCTAACATCACCTTCCACTGAAGTCTCCACCATGCGATGGAATGGCAAAAGACAGCTGTCTTAGTTTGTGAATGAAAAAAAATGATGCACAATATCAGAGAACTATAAGAAGGAGGAGATGAGTCTGACAGAAATCAGGCTGCAATCATTCTTTTACTCCAGCTTGTGAAAAAATTAAAAGTTTGTAGAAAATAATACTCTCCTACCTGAAATATTTTCCTACGTGTTTGGCAGAGGCTGTCATTGGCAATTTTACTGTTAAAAAAAATAATAAAAAATTCAGTGTGCATGTCGTATCTCTCAAAAATAACAACAAAATTAATCACCCAAATTTTATCTTGGCCAGTTCAGATTCAGTGATGGCCATGGCAAGTAAGGACTGCAATAAGTAAAGTTATCGCAAGCAGACAGAAACACTCCACAGAGCTCCCAGTGAAACTCTTCTACTATGGATAAAACTATGTGTCAAGGAGCAAGAATGCCAAAGGCAACTATGTTCTTGTTCCTTGAACGGAAAGCCACAGCTAAAAAGAGTGGGACTTTGCAAGATGTTTGCAAAGATCTCCACTGCATGCAAATGGGAATGGGAGAGAAGCGGTGGTGCCATCTGGTTGACCTTGACAGATGATACATGGTCACGAGCTGCTCAGCTGCTAGAGTTCACTGCAGGAGAGCAGCTGAATAAGGACAGGGTGCCCTGGGGTGTGAGAAGTGCCAGAGTCACAGCAGCCAGGGGAGCTGAAAGCAGCATGGCAGCCTCCAGAGTAGTGGTACCACTGCATTCAGGCAGCAGCTGAACAGGGGCCCAGCACGGGTGGGATGATAGTACCTGAGTCACAGCAACCATTAGGCTAGAAGTTGTTTTCACTCATACACATGAAAGCACACGCCTACACTGCACACCCTGCTAATTCTAACATTTCTGAAAAAAAAGCATAGGAAAAAAAGATTCTGGGATGCAGACCAGACCTAAAACCAAACCAAGGCAGTAAGAGCCAGGATTTTTTTTTTTTTCTTTAAGCAACCCATTTCCAGGAAAGCCTAGACAGAATGTGATCTATTTTTACCCTTGGTAATACATAATGAGTAGTAACAGCTCCAGCTCGGGAAGGAAGTGATTTAAAGTCTCCCAGGGCTGCAAAAACATCTGTCAGTACACAAGTTCATTATCAGCCTCCTCTTTTGCAGGCAAGCCCTGATAGTCACAGCGTTCAAAAGCACAGACACTGTATGTGCTGCAGAAGTCAATCACAGCTGCAGTTATTTGTCCCCAAACATGGAAGCTGGAAAAGGGAGTTACTTTTTACCTCCTCTCTCCCTCTATAATGCAGCAGTCTCATATCTCTTCCTAGAAACCCTTTCATAAATTAAACATTTATCTGCTTCCAGCTACCACAGTGCTTTTTGTTCGGTTGGTTGGTTTTGTTTGTTTTCTGATTAAGTTCTTCAAGACAAAAACAAAGTAGTCTAATAGGGTAGAATAGCTCTGGGTATATTTTGGAAGGAAAAAAACAAGACGGGAATTCAGAAACAAGAACAAAGTAATTGCCAAAACTTATTGCTACTGAAAGACGTTGTTAGATTTTTGGCATTTGAAGTGAGATACTGTGAATGACAACTTGTCCTGAGACATCCTTATGTAGTTAGAGAATAAGTAACATATACTCACACTCCTATGTTCAACTCATGGGTACTAGCTCCATGTGAATGTCTGAACTCACAGCTTTATATTAAAACACAGATAATATGGGTGACTTAATTTTTTTTCATCCAGTCCTTGTTGAGCAGTTCTAGATCTCTGCTCTCAAAAATAATGGCTGAAGTACTATTTTATCTACCTTGCTGATATGACATTGAGGAAAGATTTTAAAGCTCTTACTTCAGTGAAAAAAAAACATGTTCCTATTTCTTTCTGCAATTCTCAGAATATTTCAGAAGGCTTATTTAACTGTGTAGGAGAGGTCATAACTGGAGAGAAATGTATTAACAGCTTTACAAAATTTTGCTAATAATATGAGCTGTAGGAGAAAAAAAAGTGACAGGATGCTGCAGTTAACACTGCTTTGATGTGTTGTTGGAATGAAAATTACAAATAAACAATGAAAATCAATAAATGCTGACATGGCACTATGAGGTGAGGAGAGGCAACTTCCTAATTAGGGCTTTTCTACTTTACTACTTTCTTCATAGATTTACTTGTGTGTATTTCTAAGTACCTGATAGTGGGCTGTGTCATTGCTTTTTAGGTAACTGTGAACACTAAGCGTAACAAATTCCACTGATATTCAGTACTCTGTCCTCAGCAATGTTTTCAATTAAAGTCCTACCAGAAACTCTACCAAACCCTCTCTCTGTAAAACTGCTACGTAAAAGCTTGTCTTTTAGGTTATTCCAAGACAGTTTGTTAAATGTGTTAGTTTCTGCTCTTGAAGTTGCCTCAAGTTCACTTTTTCTCCAATGAGACTACTCCCAATCAGTAAAGGTGAATGTAACTATGTGATGAAGATATTTTAAAACAACAAGAAATGAGCTCTTCCAACAGCAGAGACTGAGTGAAAGCCCAGCCAAAGGACTCTGTATTTATCTTTTTTGGAACGTTTGCTTTTCTGGAGTTTAGTCTTATAAAAGAAAAGAAAAAAAAAAAAGACTAATTGAGACTTTAAGAATTAAAATAAATATATAATGTTTACCTTTATCTACTGGGTCAAGTTCCTGAATTTCAGTTCTTGGGGTCTTTGAGACAGAATAGAAACACAAACAAGTTATTAATAAACTCCAACAGAATGAATGAGAAAAGCATATTATTAATAAGTCAGCCACTTGATGGCTTGTTCTGAGAGTGTACAACTAAACTAGGACAGGGGAACCTTGGTAAGAGTTCAATAAATAGTAGGGAAAGGGTTAATATGCAACAGGCTTTTTCTCTCTCTCTCTCTTTTTTTTTTTTTTCCCAGGCAAAAGGCAAGTTGACAGTTCAGCACTTTACCTGATTTCCAAAAGCTCAAAAACTCTGCAATTTCTGCTCACATTTCAAGTTTTTGGGTGCTCAGCATTGAAAAATAAAATTATTTTACTTTTTGGGGAAGTAGGAACACTATATTAGACTCCATTGTTTTAATTAGGATTTTTAAGTGTTTGCCAACTATAACAAGGCTCACAATTTCTAAATAGTTATGTATGATGCTGAATAACAATAATGGAGAAGGGACATGTTTAAAAAAGATTAATCCCATGGGGTAGCAGCTAGGCCAGCTGAGAACAGGTGCTGAGTATCACCTCTAAATGGCAGGAAGGGGCATAAGATGTTTTTATGAATATGTGTGCCATATGCCAACATGAGTATTTCAGAGTTGGAGCTTCGTAATATTCTCATTGTTAATTAAAAATGTATTGCCTGTTTTCCTAGAATTCACAGTTACTTGTTCTCTATTAGACTGGAAAACACAACAGAGAATATTTTAATGGACTTGGCAAAAATTTTCAATGACAGTAAAAGTGAGATGGGTCAACCTGAGTGAGTGGTACGTTAGTGATTTCGGAGACTGAAGTGAAGCTGGTACAGGCTCCAGCTCCAAGACATACTCATTTACAAAAAGATCTACAGGTATCAAATAATATACTCATGAGACAGAATTTTATGATTTTTCCTGTCTCATAATTTTTCATGTTAATATTTCCATTCTAAAACAAATCTGTGGCATAAATTAGATACCATTGTCAATAAAGAACAATGACTGTTCTAGGTCAGCAACTTTGGGTGACAAAATTGCTCATTCAAAGTTACAGTGGCTGAATTAAGTTGTCATATATCAGTCTGTCATCACAAAAAGAACACAGTATGTTTCTACTGGGATGAAAATTACTCACATTTTTGCTTTCACGACTTCTGTCCTTAGCAGTGCTGTTAAAGGGATCTCCTGATGGTGTGTTTTTTTTCTGCACAGAAAATAGTATGTAACATTTTGGTTCATGGGAGAATACTATAGTTACAGAAAAAAAGTTGTAAATAAACACGATAATCACAATGCCAGAAGGAGTATGTGTAAGCAAGCTTTTCATGATTGAATTCCTTATGCTGTTCTGCTCAGCAAACATTTATGAACCTGGACACAAACATCATACTGATGAGGGACCTCACTTCCTACTCAGTTTGAGAGGTTTATTTTTAGTCTGGGAACCTGGAGAGCCAGGGTTTCTCAGGAGTATTAATTGCCACTGCTTTGTTTTTCCAGTGTTTGGGCTTCTAAAAGGAAAGACTGGCATAAAATACAAAAAGCTTGGGAAGCATTGGTCTATCTATTCATAAAGCAGCTAGCATTATAATGCACGGCATTATAACATGTGCACACAAAGAGACTATTAGCCATCAAAACATTAATATGACTACTTTCCAAATGAGAGTTTGCAACAGGCAACAGTAACAGTGCTCCTGTTTTGCATCTGAGGGCCATGTAGTAATTTAGGCTGAACATTAACAAAGTGCAGATGATGCATGCTCTAGCATGAATTCCAGTCAAAACCTCTACTGTACCTGTGATATTCCATTAATCACCTTTTCCAAATGCCTTAAAGAACTTCTGTGGGAATTCCATCAAGAACAGCAATGGACGTTTCTCTAAGTCTTTTGATCTAATAATGTTAATTTAGTCACTGAAGAAGACCCACAAGGGAAAACACACATAATCATGAGAAGATAAAATTAAGAAATTTGTTGCAAGAATTGAGATGTACTATTCATTCAAACTCATTTGATAAACTACTGTTACTTTTTGAGTGCATGTTACTGTTGTTACAGTTAGTTTGATGTGCTTTGCTTCTACTCTCATACAACAAAAATACTTTATTACATGGTATACATAAGTCTTTGCTTGTTTCATAAATTACAGAAAAGTGCAGACTTACTTAGCTAACAGTTTTGCTGCTATCTACTGGTGTTCATAGGTATTGGCACACAAAGCCAGTGGCAGCTGACTACCATTGTTTAGCCTGAGTACAGAACCTGAAGCAATTAAGCTTTACCAAATATTCTCCTGCAGCTTCTGTGTTTCTAGGTAGGCATTCCTGTCTGTCTTTGTTCTTGAGTGTTTCTTTTATGTATATTCCAAGCAAGTCTACCCAAATAATGAGAAGTGATATCCTAACCTTCTGCAGTGATATTCTGTGCTTGTCTGGACTTCAGTTATCTAAAGCTGTGTTACACCCTTTCAATTCTACTTCTGAGTTTGAAAGTCCCTGAAATCACAAGAGAGTTACACATCTCTTGTGTCACAGGGATAAATTTAATTGTAGGGCCTTTAATCACAATCCCTGGGATGCACACCATGCACGGGTGTTTTGCAACAAGCAATGATAAACTACACAAAAATCACATGGCAGCCAGCTCAACGTGCAGCTTCGTGACAGGCATCAGGCAAACAAGCATGACTTGCTTCATATGTGTCATTTATAGACCACAAGGAAACAGTGCTCAGGGACATCAGAAAAAACAGGAGTCAGTCCCACTGCCCGGCATGGTGAGCCTTTTGACACAAACAAGGCTGTGTTTAGCAAACGCCCTGAAAAAGCCCAGAGTTTTAGGCACACTTTTCATGCAGCTCTCAAGTTGCCAGCCCCATGTCACAGCCCACAAGCACAAGCAGGCTACCAGCCTGACAAGAGGAGGGGGAGCAAGAAAACATGAAGGGCTGAGAAGCACTGAAAAGCCCACGATACTTGGCATTAGTCAGAAGATGCTAACTTCAGAGTCCATTTACCAATTTCATTCTGAAGTTATCATGAATGATTTTTTTTTTTTTTAAATGTCACCCTGGGAAATGTTCCTGTGTGGATTTATCACTCACATATGAACACACTGAATCCCAAAGGTTGTGTTATAAGTCCAAACAAGATGGAGGGAAAATTAAGGAAAAAAAATCTCTCAATAATCCCTCCTCCTCTGTGTGCTTTCACTAACCCTCTGCTATCAGTTATTGTACTGGGCAGGAGCCTTTTCACACAACCCACTATGTCAGACTTCCTGTGATTAGCACAGCCCTGGAAATAACATTGCATCAGTAGTAGAAGCTTGTTTGGCTCTTTAGCACAGGGCAGAAATTTCAAGCTGTAGGTAAACATTAAAAGTCAACACCACTCGCACAACCCTTACATCAGAAGTTACCACCCCCTGTGTGGGTTGGGTGAGTGGAAAGCCTGTCTGCACCTCATCTTCCTTAGGTACAAAACCTAGCAGCACAGCTAAGCTGCTCCTGGGCTCTGCACAAACAAGACTTACCAGAGCTTACCTGACTGCATCTTCTTTCCATCAGTCATAACTAAAACTAGGTCCAAAACTCTAAATCATGCAACTCGTCAACCAACCCAGCCATCTGAAATGCCTATCTGCACGCTTTGAAAAGTGCTACAGGGTATCTCTTCAGTTTTATTCATGCTTAGTACACAACCTTAGTACTATGGCTTCCCCTTTTACTATTGTTTATGGTATCTGTGACATAAACAGGAAGTAACAATTTATGGGAACTATTAATGTTGGCTAAAAAAGTAATACGCTCATAAAAGTTTGTTTTGCTTCTCTACAGTAAACAATGTGAGGATTATTATAGCAATCACAGGCAACAAAGAAATAAACAGGACACAAAGATTTCAGTCCGTTCTTGTGCAGCAAGTAAATAAATGTTTCAGGAAAATAAAGGGTCTCGTTGTTCAGTGAAAGCACTTTGTAAAATCTGGGGCTAGATTTGCCTACAAATTGGAAATAGGCCATGAGGTAGCCTTATGCTGACAGCACTTAGCAGCAGTATGATACAGTACGTCTGTATGCGCGAGAGGAAAACACAACTCCTGAACACTGAATGGAGCATCTGCCAAGTGTGGTTGACATCACTGCACAGTACTGTTTGTGCTAAGAGTCGACATTCTCCTCCTCACCCTTATCCTATGTCTGCTTGCTCAGCTGCATGGCAGAATCTGATAGGCAGAATTCTGCCTGTCTTTGAAATTATACCACAACCTTCTGGACAATTTGAGTTAAGCTATTAAATAACAGTATTGCTCTGCACTGTTAATTTGGACTTTATCTCTACAGATTATGTAAGCACTTTACAATCATCAGCTACCTAATTATTTTGTTAATTATTGTTCTCACTGACCAAATACCAAAATTCTTTAGAATAGAGGCTAATAATCACTCGTTATTCTTCCCTAGTGGCATTTGGGTCAGAGATGTAAACAGCCAGGAAAAATTCATAGCATACCTTAGTACCTAGTTTTTGCCGGTGTGCAGCAATATCATAGGAGTCTGAGCTGTCAGAAGATTGGCTGCTGTAAAATACGAGCATCGTTTTATTTAATTTCTAGATTTGGTGATTGCAAACAGCATTTTACAGCATTCATTCCAAACATTAGTAGGTGTTTTCTGTAGTAACTCTAGCTGTAGATTTGTAAATATGCTTTCTAAATACCTGTCTGCCAGATCCACATTTTAATTTTACAGCTAACCTGCAAAAAGTATAATGATCTTTGAGAAAACTTGGTTATTGGAAGAGATCTGATTTATCCACATTATCCAGGAGGCATCTCCCATTTCTGCTCAGCCTTCTTTTAGTTCTACTTCACATGCCTTCCCCCTCCAAGCCCTCCTATACAGCATCATCCTCTTTGTTGCCGGTGAGCTTTCTCTCGGTTCTCTAACGGTGCATTAAGATCTTGTGTCTCTTTTTATTTCATTCTTGCATTTCAGCACCAGTTTTGAAACTCAGCTTTTGATTTGTATACCCTGGCCACCTAAAGTAAGATGAGATAGATCCAACTCATAATGTTTCCTCAGAGAAGAGATCTACTGACATTTTATTCACTCCTTACAAGGTGCAGAGAACACATAAAATAACGTGTTATATCTTAATAGTTCTAAATTACCTGGAATCCCAGTCTAATGCATCAGAATTCAGGACCTCGGAGCTCACCTTAGCTTGCTGTGTCATTACTTTCTCCTGTTCCTTTAGGCACAGATAGTGATAAGAAAACCACATATGCTTCAATTAAAGCTATTAGCAAGTTTACTACTACTGTAACCCTATAGAGGATTATGTTTTGTGACAGTAGGATGAACTGAGGTAGGAGGAAAAGCCTCGGAGGGACTTTCCTTACCTCCTTATTATCAACAGAGTAGTTCAAGAGAGCATCACAGAAATGCTGTCCTATTGACTCCAAGTCTTTGATATCGAAATGGGTGCTTTGTCTCCAGCCTGCACATCAACAGGACCAAGTCAGAAATGGAAATGTCAGTCATCCTGCTGACTGCTAGCTGCGATGTCTCAGCATAGTGGCTGACTGCAAACTCACGTATCTGTCACTGACAGATGCTAGAAATAGGTCTATGACTGCTAGGTTTTTATACAGATAGCATTATGGATCATCATTCTGCCTGTATGGACAAATCTACCTACTCGTATCAGATTAACTAGGTACTATATTACTTTCAACATCAACTGTATTTCTTTTTACCAAGGATTTTCTTCTGGATAGCTGATTCCCATATAAATATTTTTAGTTTCTACTTTTAATTTGCCATTTACTAATACTGTTGTTTAATGGTACAAATGTAATAATGCTAATGGTGGCCTGAATGGTCACCAGATGAATACTGTAGTTTTGGTATCTTATCTTCAATCATCATTCATTTCTACCCAATAAGAGAATACCAACAAGGGGTTGGTAGCTCAAGCTACCATTTTCCCCGAAGAAGCAAAAGGAAAGGTCTTGTTTTTTTGATTTTTAGTCAATAGCTACAGGGAATTGTCTCACCCAACTTAGAGCCACAAATAGAAGCTTCCAAAGTGTAGCTGTTGTTGATGCCCATCTTCCACATTACAACTCGACCTGTGCTTTCTTTGCTCTTTTGTACTCTGAAACGGCAGTCTGGGAATGAGAACTTAAAAGACGGGTCCACCATTAATCTTTGAACCGAATAGGAAGATGCAATAATTTCATTTTAATGTTTTATATATATATATATATCATCTATCAGAGAAGTAATTGTGAATTTTCAATCTACCGTACTTGAATATTGCACAATATAGTTCAGAGTAATCAGTATTATTTCTAGCATAATGGAGATGTAGGTGAAACAACAGCCCTTCAATTAGAAGTTCGATTTACTTTAAGGATATGAAAATTCTGAAACAACTTTTAGGCAGCTATATTAACTATTCCTAAATGAGTTTATATGGACTGCTGATCAGATGAGTTACCACAAATCCTGTAATATACCAACATACAAATGTACTAAGAAGTCTGAATAGCTCTTCTCTCATGAGTTAATATCAATAGTTTGATGTAACCTATCTAGAGCTCACAACCACCATGTTATCAGTGATATCTGAGGAAAACAATATTAGCTGCAAGTAAGCAATGACATCTAACGGGTTTGTTTGTGTGTTGCTTATTATTGAGCTTCTGCCACCTTTCTGATGGAAAAGAAGCTCACTCCAGTCAGATCTTGCTGGAAAATGACATATTTTAGCATCAGTCATTTCCTAATAAAAATATTTTTAATTGAAATATCTTACAGAAACACGGTGAATCTGACACAATTTGCAATAGAAAAAATTAAAAAGATTTAATCTGGAGAAAATTTTCTTCTTTAGCTTACTTATTTGTTTCTAATTCTACTATTTGTATATTATAGTAGATAAGTTACATGTAGGTAAGATATTAATATGAAATATTTAATGCTAATTTTTCACATTGTTAAATAATGTTTCTTTGATATTCTTGTGTTTTGTTTTTTTCATTCTTTAAAAAATGCCAACCTTATGACCTAATTCAGCACGATATACTTCAGAGTGCTGGAATTTCAAAGGAATTACAATTTTGTACTTCTACCATTTCTAGTTTTAGCCAACTGAAGATTTTTTTACTGGGTAAAGTGCAGCCTTTTAACAAATATAATATCCTTACAGAAAACATAGGGATCCTTGTTGATGTTTGAAATTTCAGGTGACTACGTTTCTAACCTGATAGCTCCTTACCTTATCTGGGCAATTCTTGCTCAGCAAGAGTGGAAAGGCACGTGGATGCAAGTGCGGCGCTTTTGATTCCTGCTCTCTCTCACAACCATACATGAAGACATTTTGTTTTCTGTTGTGACCATGGATGTCACAATACAGAAAAATGTCACGCTTCTCCATCACTCTGTAGTATGGGACAACACAGAATACTTTGCTAGAAGTGTGCTTTTCCCTCCACCTCAGAAATACTAGTTTGAGTCAATATGTTACACTGAAGCTCATGCTTAACCTAAAGAGCAAGAAATTGGTAAGAATTCCAAGCGTAATGTTAAACATTTACTATGCAGAACTGCTCAGTTTCTCCAGGATAAAACACTTGGCACTGCAATAATGCATGATGGTATGCATCAGCAATCTTTATCAATGTGCTCACAAGCTTTCATAGCTTAGTTACCTTCATGAATTTCAGAAGATGGGCAGCATCTTTCAAAACTAGATGTTCATGGTTTTTTGTTTGTTTTGTTTTGTATACAGTTTCCTCAGTCTCCTTCTGCACCCTGATTACAAGGTGTTTCTTTTTTTTCCATGCTGCCATTTCTTCTTTTTTCCCTTCTTTTAGCAACTCTCTCAGGTTCAGTTACATACATCCACTTCTGTAGATGTGTCCTACAGCATGTTGTGCAGCTGAAACCCATCATTTGTATCTGCTGTTCTTTTGCTATCATACATGTGCAGAATAATACCTGCTGTACAGTATCCCTGTACACTGAGGGATAAATAAATGGCTCAGAACAATGTAGTGAATAGTTTTTCCCTTATCCAAGTTGAAGACATCAATTTTTATGATGTGCCATGATTTTGCAATGTGTTATCACTTAACTAGATTTTTCAAAGAAAATTTGCAGGTAGACATACTGTTGTTTTTTCCAGTCTGCACCCCTGATGTCCAATCCCTGTCAAAGCAGAGTACTGCAGGAAAGATGTGATGCCTGGGGCTCTGCTCTGGGCAGGAGCAGGAAATCTGTGGTGGAGCTAAGAAGGAAGCAATAATAAATGTGCCTGTCTTGGCTGAGTCTGAGTCTGAAGGTCAGTAGCATGTCAGAGCACATAATTCATACTAATTATAGGGGACTCACAAGTGCAAGCTGTCTTCATAGAGTAAGACAGAGATGAATTCTCACAGAAAAGGAGAGGCACAGTACTCATCTCCTTCAGGCTAGGGACTTACATACCAAAGCATTTACCTGAAGGTAAACAGATGTTATTTAAATTTTATTTAAAACTGTATGTAACTGGCACTGGATGGAAAACACTGAATGTAGTAATTGTGACACTGTTGGTTTTTTTTTTTTTCATGAGAATCTGTATCAATTTGTTACTAAAGTTAAACCAGAGAGATTTACTAGCAGTGTTTACTAGCTGAAGATTTACTTCACTACCCGAAGATTTAGTTTTATATCGAAAGTATTTATGTTTATGTGCCTGCAGTCTGCCTAAGAAATCAAACATATTGTAGCAAAACAAACAGCAATCTTGACAAGTCTTTTCTGTCAAATGGACAGCTGCAATCTATTCTGAATCTAAATCCATTCTGGGACATAGTTGTATGCCAGAAATGAAGAAAACTAGAGAGACATTAGGATTTTGATACGATCTTGGTAGAGGACAGTGAGAAGAAATGGGCTAAAAATGCTTTGATGAAAACTCTTTTACTGTGGAGATATAACCTGTAACCAAGAAGAAAAAAAGAAGTTACATGGAAACCTACACAATACTGAAGCAAAAAATAACCCACTCTGAAATGGAACTGGATAGAAACTAGACAGTTAGAAAGGCTTGGGTACATGGTAAAGACATAAATAATACTGAAACAGAAATGGACATAGAGAAGTCATACTATGAGAGAGACACTGGACAGGAAGATCATCCATTTTGAAGGGGAAGAAAATGAGGTTACCTTCTGATCATGTTTCGGGTATACCAGATGGAAGGATAACATTTCTTCACCTTAGATTTGTATTTGCGGTTCAAATCATGACCTGTTAAAGAGCAGCGGTGATTTCCCACAATCACACCGTCTGGATTCAGCATTGGTACCACTTTGAAGACAAAAGCGTCCCGGAGCTGTTGAGCTTTGCCTGAATTACCAAGAATGTAATCCAGAATGCCCTTCATTATCCACGAACTGTTGGTTTCTCCGGGATGCACTCTTGCAGTTAGAATCACAGCCTTTCTCTTTGTGTCCTTGCCACTTTCAGGGGGGTTGGTGATAGTTAACACATGCACTATGTTTCCCGCCAGGGAATGGCACAAGATGTGAATCTTGCAGAACTTGGACTTGACTGGATCTTTAGAGATGGCCACCAGGTACTCCTGCAGGTTGGAGTAGGTGTAAGGATAGCAGTGGGCAAAATAGCAGATGTCTCTGTCATGAGGAAACTGAAATGTCCACGTGAGTGAGAAATACTGACGTCCATGTTCACTCACATTGTTTTTGTAATACTTGATTTCATTTCCTGTCCTTCGCCAGCCAATGTTGTGCTTCTTAGCATCAACTTCTGAGTACAACAGCGGCCGCAAACCATGGCTATACAGGCTGCTACGCTTGGTAAAGTTGACGATGGTGAAGCGATAAGGCATCCCTGCCTGAGTATTGCTTACTTGGAAGTAAAACCACTGCACGTGCCTGCTTGTGTAGAGGTCGGTTCGCAGGGTCAGCTGGTACTCAAATTCATTTCTGCTAGGTAGAAGAAGGAAAACAGTTGTGATGCTGGTTTGTGCTGCAGCACAATTCAGTGTCAAACAATGCAGGCTGCCATGAAAGTACCCCACAGTCAATCTGGTGCAAATCCTGCAGACTTACATTGTCATTACTTAAATTCTGCACAGCTGCCAGGAAAAGATGCCTAACTGCACCAAGCGTGTTAATAATACAACTGCTGTGTTTTTTAGGACTTAAAACGCAGAATTCTAAAATAAGTTCTCTACATAGTACTTTAAAGTATGTGCTTAAGAAAATGTGTGTGGGTGTCTTTTACCAACGGAAATCATTCAGTATTACGAAATGCCTATCAGATCATTTTATGTGAAGGCTATTTGGAACTACATTTGAAGCTTATTCAACTGTGTAAAATAGGTGACAAACCGAGAGAAACATGCTGCTCAGAAGGTGGTGGCAGGCAACAGGTAATAACTATTCTGATAATAACTCTATTATAATAAAAGAAGAAAAGATTACAAACTTACACTTTAACCACCTTCTGCAAATTACCACTCTCAAACCGTGCTTCAAAGATGAGTGTATTGTCCGCTTTATGATGGAAGATCTGTTTCACAGGACAGAGATCTCTCATTTGGGAATACATAAAGTAGGATTCTCTGTTAGCTAGTGGGAGGAGTGGAACACATGCATTTAATTTCAGTCTGAGTCATTTTAGGGAATACATGCATCCTTCTGAAAATTCCTTCTAGAAACAGACAACTGCATGTAGTGAGCTTCAACTCATACTTCAGAGAAGCGTAAAAGAAATTGAAGGAAGATTTTGCTGCCCATTCCCACTCAACTTTATGGATTTCTGCCAGCCTAAAATCAGACTGCAACTGCATGAGCTTGGGCAAAACAACTGGGTTAGGTGGAATGACTCAAGGACTCATCTCCCTTAGCTCTTTTCACCACTCACACAGACAATTTCTCTCCTCAGAAACTCCAGTTAGCTGACAACTGCTGCCATGAGTTTCTTTTTAAATCTCTGTATTTAGCTCTTCTAGTCTAGAAGTTAAAAAGATGACACCCAGACCATGAGCAATTATTTTCATATTATAAGTGATGTTTTCACACCACATTTAGCGAACAGTTTGAACCCAACTCCTTTTGCTCTTTTCTGCTACTTCATTCACTGCTCCTCAGATGAGATGCACAACTGAACCTTTTACTATAACTTTCATTAGTATTGTTCTTTAAAAAAAAAAAACAGAACTGCTAGATTTGCCATCAGCATATTTTCTGGAAGTTATTTAGGTTCCAGAGTATTCTCTGCATAATTTTATCTATCAAGGATCCTCTCTTTACAGATCAAGGCAAGAATTATTTTTAGAGTTTTTTTTCCCCTCTGAGTTTTTGGAGTTTTTGTGTCCTCTGCTGAAAGTCAGAAACCCAGATATCCTGCTGTAGAAGTCACCAGTGTCGTGTGGTGACTCTGGCCCATGATTGCGCAGAATGAGACAGCATGAGCTGCACTCAGAAAACTCTCCTGTAGTTTTAAATAAGCTCTGACAATATGGCTTAAGAAAGATAAGCAAAGCCAAGATTTTTTTCATTCCCTGAATCATTAAAGAAGAATTGTTAGCTTTGCTGGTTGGGATACCTGTTTGAATAATTACTTTCCGTATAGCTGAAACTCCATTCACAATTTCTCTACCCTCTGCTTCCTCTTAAAACTCTTCTTTAACGTGAAGGAAGAAAAATGTTTCAGCAATCAATCCAATGAAGCCCTTTGTGGAAACTTCTGCATCAGACAAGTGCTACATAATGAAATGTAGGAATAAAGTCTGAGATGTCCATCATAGATTTTTCTGCATGACAGTCACCATTGGATTTTTTTGTCTTATATTAGATGTTAGGAGGACATGCAGGAGCTCAGCAGTAGGTAGTCCCTGGCCAGGTCTGTTCCCGTTGAAGTTAAATTCAGTGGGAATCAGGAGAGTGCAGCTGCTGCCTCCCTCAGGATGCGATGGCTCATGACATGCTAGTCAGTCTGCGGTGCTGGCACTGTAAATCTTCTACTAGGAGATGCCTGGCCTGTCCTATAGAGTTTCAGTGCAGAGAATGTTAGGGTTTTAAAAATTAAATTTGGATGGCAAAGCTACCGACCTGGAGGTTTGTGTCCCAGAAAGCAGAAAGTTACATTTTTAAAGATCAGCAACTAATGAACTGTAACAGAAATCACTATCCTTGTTTTCAAAAAGGCAGGAAAGCTGCCTGAAGTGTTCCTCCACACCACATGCAACAGCCTACCAGTATGTGATAAAATACTCATGCTGCAGAACTAGTGAATTTCTAGATAAAATGATGGCATATTTCAGCACGTTGAAAATCTTTAGCAGCATATTGCAGGCCCTCACAGGTTTGTTGACATCAAGAATGTCAGCCACCTTTCAGTTTTGCACATCTGAAAATTTGGTGGCCACAACCAGTCATCCTAGAATTGCAAAACTATTACTATCCCTTCTTATCTATATACAACTGGACCAGGGCCAAAACCAACAACTGCCTGAAGATCCAAGTTCATTTAAGGCAATCGTATCTACTTCGTAAACACAGGAAACAAAACAAAACAAACAAACAAACAAAAAACAACACCAAAAAAAACCCCTCTGATAATCAGATAATGATGGAGGAACAGGGCAACTAACTCCCTTCATTTCTGTCCAATTAATCCTTGCCAGACTTAGGAGACTATAATCAAGCACTGATCCAATCTGGCTAGATTTTGTTTTTAAATCTTAGCTAAATAACTGCAGCAAACAGGATAATAAAATTTCTCCCAACACAGAATTTAGTGGTGACTCTGCAGTTATACTGCTCTCATCTTTTTCATTTTGGCTTGAAGTTAAGTAATCTTTTCCCACTCACATTTTCATAACCAACTCACTTTAGCTATTTCATACTGTTAGTTGCTGGGAACAATGGCTTGAACTGAGCTGGACTTCTGTGATAAACAACTCCATGAGCAGAATGTGTGGCTGATGAAACCACTGTGTAAATAATTTTCTTCCCTATATATCAGAAAGGGGTGTATTCTCAAATGCTAAAAATAACAATTAAAAACTATATTGATTTCATTAGGCTTTGGATTAGGTTCACTAAGGAGATAAAATATTGGCATCAAAATAGATGCTTAATCTACCCACAGCTTAGAGCAACACTTCTCTGTGTGTTCTCACCTTCTTCTTCTACATAAATCACAGTGCCCTTGTCAGGAGGTTGGCAGGATGGCGTCATCTCCAAACCTGTTGGAGTGTACAGCGGCTCAGGGCTACTGGGTATCCAATCTGAAACAGAGGAGACACATGGAAAGACCACATGCAGGAAGTCTGTATTATTAAAGATTGTCTTTACAGGATGAAGGACACACTGAAAAGCAGTTCACCCTATTATTCCAGTTACACATAAAGGAATAGTGATGCCCTTTATGAGCCTCATCTTTTGGATCTGTGAATAAATCTCTACCGTGACTGTAAACAAAAGTATGTATCAATCTGTGCATGGACTAACATCTGCTGTGCAAACCTATCTGTGATCTTTGCACAGAAAGTTTACTCAGCAATTACTCTGAATTCCTGTATTGCTCTCTATCAGCACAAGCTACTGTTAAGAAAACAGATGCTCCATCTACAGAGTGAAGTTGTGGATTGCTGACCACACAGACAACGCAGCATGACCCTGTAACTTGCAGGACATCTGCCTGGCATGTCAAAGATCTGTTGAATCCTGACTGACAGTACATTCTGGCAGCTGACATTTCCTTGCTGCAATACTCACAACAGTCTATCCTATTCCACTGAATGTAACAGTAAAAGGACATAGATGTCTCAGTGCCATCTCTGTGCATTTCTGATTTCCACTGATTATTTCCACATTGTGACATGTTGTATTTATAAAGTGCAAGAGCTGCTATAGTCTTCTCTATCTCTTCTTCATAGGTTTGCACAATGACTTCTGTACAGGCTACACAAAGGCAGTTATTAGCTGGCATTCATATCTGATCACATAGTCATGAAATATAGCATTGATACTGCTAGTAACAAGTCATAAGGACTGAAGGGTGTCAGGCTGTCTCTGTCTGAATTTATCTGCTTGCAGCTTTGTTTCACTTGGTTTAGCTGCAACTTCTCTAACTGATCAGGCATGTTTGGCTGATTTGTTTTACTATTGTGTATTTCTGTGTAGTACAACGTAGGCTTATGTAGATAACAGTAACAAGCAGTTATTCTGTGTGCACTGAGATATTTACAACTCCAACAGAATGATGTAGTGTGAGAAATATAGACCTGATGCGATAGCAGAGGCTTTCAGAAGCAGAGACATACAATGTGATGGAGGAGTATTGGCACGGGACGATAACTGAAGGGCCACAGATTTGGTACTAGAGACCCCATGGCTATAAGAAACTTACCTGTTGTCACCTAAAGACCTGGAACTGGCCAAAACTCATGTCAAGGGACAGCAAAGAGAACAAGGAAATAATATCTAACATGTGTAAAGGATATCATAGGTAAATTCAGATATAATATGGAGCTGCAGGCCAATGAAAAAAAGAGAAAGGTGTTAAGAGCAAGCTAGTACACATATAAAAATGACCCTCAAAGTCATTTGGCTCCCAGAGTAAGGAAGAAAACACCATGAATACAAACCTTGTATTTCTTCCAGTAAAGGTCTCCAGAGGCTGATAGTTGGCAACATGCAATCCCTCCCCTTCACCAGAATTAAACGTGTGGAATGAAACCGCTGTCCTTAGGACCCAGAGGAGGAGTGAGAAGGAGAGCCAGGAAAAGGGGGCAAGCAAAACATATACATAGCAATTTTAACCGCACTACTATTTTTAATTCTTCTGTAGCAATTAGATCTGGATTAATAATGATTTCTCTCTTAAGATTTCAATAATACTAACAGTAAGTTCTTCATGTAAGATGTGCTTCCTCTTTGCCCATGGACAAGATTTTAAGTGTGACACAGTAACTTACCAATGTGCTCAATTCTGTCCCTGGTTACTTCACACTGATTTGGCCAGTACACCTGGGAAAACTGACCCGCAGGTGGTGAGTCACATGAATTCTGCAGCTCTTGCAGATGGGGCACCACTGCCTCTGTGTCAAGTGATAACAGAATCTGTTTTGCCCTTGGAAAAATATCAGCACAAACAGAATCTGTAAGAAAGTGAAAGAACCTTCACATCAATCTCTTCTGTTCTTTCAAGTAGAAACAGGCTGCAGAGATTATCTACACGAAATTAGCATAATTAAGCATGGCACGATAAAATTACATTCAAGTGAAGTGTAAATTCAATGCTCCAGCCTATAAATCACATTAAATTTAAAATTAGCATTGAATTAACACTTAATTCATTAAACCACAAAGCACAAGAGAACAAAATATCTTACTTAGTTTCCTACCGAAAATCCTAGCATTTGTTATTGCTATTGCTTTTATTACTAGCTTATCATGGTACAGTCTACAATCCCAACTCATCAGCCAAAATCTGTACTGTGCAATATTATATGAATGGCTTAGTCCTAAAAAGCTTATCACACAGTGTATGCAACAATGTACTGCTAGCATGACAGGAGAGGTAATGAGCTGATGCTATCAAGAATTCTATCATCAGAGGCACTTGGAGGAGGTGGGAGGTCATCTTTGCTTGTCAGCAATGAACCCTTCCAAGTAATGAGAAGCCACTTGAATGAAAACTTGACTGAGAAAAGGCTGTGAAAAAAAATAGTAATTGGAAAATTGAGACTGGTACTGTGCACCAGCCACTATACCGTCCAGAGGTAATTACTTCTTTTTGCCAGAGATGAAAAGTCCCCTTTCAAAGCATTCCCTCTATCCTTCTGAGTTTGGCTTCATGGGAATTGGTTTTTTGGTTTTTGTTTTGGAAAGCCAGCTTTAGACCTGGCTTCAAAATCTATTTCTCCTCACAATGAACAAAAGAACATCATAATAAACCACAGCTCCTCACCTTAAGGATCTGTTTCTGAGTGCAGATGATACCACATGTGGGAAGTACATTAACTGAAAACAAAACAGCTGAATCCATTTTTAAACTCTACTAATTATCTAACTCTAGTGGATACATGGCTAATAAAATACCAAATATAGATAAAGGCACACTGCAGGATGAGTCTGAGATAATCACTCACCTAGGTCAAGAACCAGAAAGTGTGACAAGACCTAGCCCAATTTTGGTTACACCTTGAAAGTTAGGTGTGCATTGATATTTCTTCCCTCTCCTTTCTTCCCCACAGTGGTCTTACAGGGAAAATGTGGGAGAATAGCTGGAAAGGTCCTAACCTGCAAGAACTGTGCACTGTTGACTGTCTTCTGACACACAGGAGTTATGGGAGTCTTCATCCTAAAAAAAATAAATCATAGAATCATAGGATCACAGAATGGCTTAGGTTGGAAGGGACCTTAAAGATCATCAGCTCCAACCCCCTGCCGTGGGCAGGGCTGCCACCCACCAGATCAGGCTGCCCAGGAACCCATCCAACCTGGCCTTGAATGCCTCCAGGGATGGAGCATGAATGAAACACAACGTAAAATCGGAAGTCCACTGCAGGACAACTTTAGTTTATTTTCAGAAAGAAGAGCTACCTCTGCTTTGGTTTACTTTAGGACTTGAATAAGAATTAGGCCAAATCTGCATAGTCATTTACAGTTTGCCTCTCACAGGAGACATGCTTTCATTCATCTCATTTCCCAGTGCCTCTCTTGTGCAATACTGACAATCATACTCTTGGGTGAAAAGGCAGAAGAGAAAATTTATATAAGAAAAAAAAGTCTGTTTTTCCAGCTGCATAAATTACCCCTCTGATCCAACTCAGACTCTAGTAGCATAAGAGCAGGAGAGGCAATGTAAAGGAATAGCTAGGGCAGTGGCAATGCAGATATATGCCAAAATTATCCCAAAGCAAAAGTGCTAGGACAGGGAAGTGAGGAACTTGATACTGGTGATTTCAAGCTTAATGCTTGGCAAGAATTAAACAGGAGACACTCTCATACAAGCTGCACACGGGCTATGAAAAGCAATCTGCTAACCTGGGTTAAAACTGAAGCACATTGGCAAAGGACAGCAGTATTTGTCCTTTTGTCTGCCCTTAACACAGAATGTGTATTTCCTGGGTTTTCAGTCTAGCCCCTTTTCATTAGCGCCACAGTCAATTAAAAAAACAAATTTCCTTCGTGAAACATGAATGTCATTAACATCCAATCTATTACACAGCTGGTAAACATACTCAGCTTTATTGCTTCCATTTACATTTACCACAGCTGCAAATATGATACAAGGTTTCTAAAAACCTGCTAGTCCTATAGCTGATCCAGAGCTTGGTTCTCATAGGTGAAGAACTGAAAACAATTCACAAACCAAAGCACAGATAAAAACATAACACAGAGAAAGTGTGGGACTTTTCTTCGCTCTCAGTGGTATGCACGGAAAGAACAATGAGCTCTTAGGACAGGCTTTGTGTAGTCCTACATGCAGTAAGAGTCCGAAATGTATGTAGGTTGCTCTGAAAGTAATGCTTCCTCTTTATTTCCATGGAAACTACAACAGATACAAAGAGCATAATAACAGAGTTTGAAAGAGCAAATTCTCAGCTACAAAACACTATTTTTCCACATACTCATCACCATAAGTGATGCATTTTTGACAGCGATGAACAACAGCCTGCATGCTGTGCTTGTAAATATCTGCACGGCTGTCCGGATTGTGGCTTGACTTTCTCATCACTGTTGGCACTGCTTGAAACACACCACCCATCACCTCACTGTGCTCACACCCACTGCTCGTCTCCATAACTGTTCAGCACGCATCAGTGAATGTCAGTGGGTGCCATTTTTTCCATGTAGAGGAATGCAGCGACACACTTTTGCTTCATCTGCACTTTCATGTCAGATGCCATGTGGTCAGATTGCCCCTCTGCTGCCCTCTGTCACACAGCAACATGTAATGGCATGTTGGTGAGAAGACTCAGTCGCTCATGTACTACCACTACTATCTGCTTCTGACTCTGTGGGCCAACACAATGAAATAGGAGGCATTACTTTCAGAGCAGCCCTGGTAGTCTGCAGGTAAGCACACTCTGTGATGCTAGCAGAAATGGTTTGTTACTGGGACTCCTTGCTAACTTTTTCCCATTGAGCCATTTTTACATGCCCAGAACATGACTGGCTTTTCAGAGCCCTGCATGTGCGGGCTGCTGTTGGTGCCATGTGGGCAGGACAGCACAGCAGGCAGGAGCACAGCAGCTATGGCAGGGTGTCTGCTCAGCGACGGGGACCATCGCTTGGAACGATCGCAGGCCCTTGAGCAGGGGAATGCTGAGGTCTATAGGCCCCAAGGAATAAGATAAAGGGAGCAATAGGGAACAGGGGAGGCGAACGGGGCCTCGCTGAGCTGATCCGCTGGCCAGGAGAGCCGCCCTTGCCTCGTTCTCCAGGTGCACTGACATACTCCAGGTAAACTGAGGCGACCTTCCTGCCCACCGAGCTGCGCCCCGCGGCCGCCTCACAACGCGCTTCCGCCGCCCCCTCGGGCCGAGCGCCCCCCGCGGGCAGGAGGCCGGAGCGGGACCGTGACCGCGCTGCGCTGGTGTCCGGCCCGGGGGCGGTGGTAGCGGCGAGCGAGGCCGCGCCGCACGGGCGTCCCTGTCTCCCGCTACTATGGCAACCTCTCCAGCTCTCGCGAGAGTTCGGTGCCCGCGGCGAGCTGTGGGTTGCAGCGTGACGGGCTCCGGGGCTGGTTTGGGCATGCTCGGTGGTAGGGGTCGGGCTGAGCTACGTCGCCTTGTGGTGTGCTTTTGTATTCTTCCTTGGGGAAAACGTTTGTGCTGGCAGCAGTGCGGTTTCAAATGTTGTCTTTTAGCCTTTGTCTTGTGGATTGTTTCTCTGTCTTCGTGTGAATTTGTTCCTGCATGAATCAGGGATTTCAGGATGAGTGCATTAAAACTTTGATATTCAGTCTCTTTTTCACAAATACTTCATTTGTATTTACAATGCTCGTACTGTCCTTTCTTAACAGTTTTATTTGCATTTGTGCAACAGAGTGGTAGGTAGTATTTTGAGATCCTCCTGTACACTTTAAAAGGTTTTTGTCATGTATTTCTTGTTACTTTTCTCTGCAGCAAAACAGTTGTCCCACATGGCTTTGGGTTTGCAGCTTAGAATTACAGAGTCACAGAATCATTATAGTTGGAAAGACCACTAGGATCATCCAGTCCAACCGCCAGCCCATCCCCACCATGCCCACTGACCATGTCCTCAGTGCCACATCCCCATGGTTCTGGAACACCTGCAGGGATGGTGACTGCACCACCTCCCTGGGCAGCCTGTGCCAGTGCAGCACCGCTCTTTCTGAGAAGAAATTGTTCCTCATATCCAACCCGAACTTCTCCTGGCACAACTTGAGGCCATTCTCTCTCATCGCTGTTACCTGGGTGAAGAGGCTGACCCCCACCTCGCCACAACCTCCTTTCAGGTCATTGTAGGGAGTAATAACTTTCCTCTGAGCCTCCTCCAGACTGAACAATACCAGCTCCCTCAGACGCTCCCCACAAGACTTGTGCTCCAGACCCCTCACAGCTCCTCTGCCCTTCTCTGGACATGTTCCAGGGCCTCCATGTCTTTCGTGTAGTGAGGGGCCCAGAACTGAGCACAGCACTCGAGGTGCGGCCTCACCAGTGCCAAATACAGTCACCTCCCTGCTGCTGCTGGCTGTGCTATTTCTGATACAAGCTACGATGCTGCTGGCCTTTTTTTGGCCACCTGGGCACACTGCTTTTCCGAAAAATCATTTATCTTCGGTAGAATAGAGGAAAATGGGATTAACTGTTATTATGGTGTCAGCCTGGGAGCAGCATGACCACCAGGTGGTAGCAGCCTATAAGGAAGGGCCAGCATGGTGCTGAGCCTTGCTGGTGACGCTTGGGTCCAGGTGCCAGCTGTGCTGTGGAATGCAGTTTTTTCACCATTGAGGCGGAGTTCCTTTCTGTTTCCTTGAGTCACTTTGAGTTAATCTTGTGTGAGGGAGAGCAATGGGTCATAATGCTCATGTGGTTGCATGTATGCCAGCTTCTTGGTTGCCTGGGTCATCACATCTTTCTTGTCAGCTGTACACCCCCATAGGCTGGCAGCACAGGATTTGGTCAAGAGCGCCAAGTGCAAATCTGTTTCAAAATTGCCAGCTTAAGCTAGCATCTTGGCTTGTGTGCTGCTGTGCCTGAGGCACCCTGGGATGGTGCAATCCATCTGCTTTTTGGTCTCTACCAATGGCACCCAGAATTACATGACCTCAGAGCACACAGTCGCTCTTGTGTGCTCCTTCTACCAGCTCAGATCAGGGTAATGTAATGAGTTAACTTCATGCTTTGTGAGAGATCAGACATCATCCGGTCTCCTGGGCTGACGTGAAGTTTGTGTTAATAGATAAGAGAGTGAAAACCACATAATGTGCTCTGTCTGATTTAACAGAAATGCAGTCATATGCCTACAACGTGATCAAGATTAGATCTGTGCTACCGAGTGGTCTGGCAGCGTGCAGAACCACGTTAGCGGGAATGAAATCACAGTTTCAAGCAAAATAAAAAACACAAACCAAAACAACAACAATAAAGCATTTTCTTCTGCTGTTCCTTTGTGAAAAGAAGCAAAAGGGGAGCTTCTGACAGATTTCTGGGGCAGACAATTGTGGGGGTCATTTTGGCCTGGTTTACAGTCAGCAGAAAAGGTGCATGAGGTAGTTCCTTAAACTACTTTACTGTGGATTCTGGGAGAATTTAACCTTGATGGATGGGAATTATGGAAAGGTACGTGAGGTCTGGCAGCACCAACTAATTTCTACCCTTATTTTCTACTCTACATCATACTTGAGTGAAGTTTTTTGTATGTGAATAGGACTTAAAGGCAACATTCAAATTACAACATTATAATGTTAATTTAGCTCTGCAGTGAAGATAAGCCCTTGGTGCGAAAATCTTGCTGCATTTCTACGTACAAATGCTAGTTGTGCTGTGAATAGCAACAGTTTCGTTTAGAAATGTCACGCTCAGACTGAATGCTCAGACACTGTGGCATGCAGTTTAAACCTTGGAAAGAGAAAAAAAATAGAGATGTCAGTACTGGTAGTGACTTGCATTCATTGTCATTTGCTTAGCAAGAGCCATAACCTGCAGCCTAAGCTGTTATTTCCACTGTGGAGTCCAGCTGTACTCTTGTGCAAGTCTTTCTCTTCAGTGCTAATGATTTAATCACCCATTCATTGCTCAGGAAGACCCTGTTTGTGGAGGCAAAGAAGTTAAAATACTTCTCTTCATGTAGCACAAGATGGAGCCATAGTTTGTGTTAGGTCCATTTCACCCAGTGCTGCAGACATGCACACATGCTTCAAATTTCTCGTGATTTAAGTAGCACTATTCTTTGTGATGCAGTGAAATGTGCTTACATTAAACATCATACAGAGCAGTTTCAAAATAAATCATGTCCTGAAGTGACCTTGTTCTCTTCATTGCTATTTTCCTGTGGCCATAAAATAGCTTCCAGACTGATAAAATGCTGAACTGGAGGCAGCCACCCAGTTTGTTTCCCTTATACAATTGTTGATATGTTTTTCTAGTTCTGTAGTACTGAATTTCCATGTTTTCCTTTTATCCCACAATTCTACAACCACTTTTAGCTAATTAAAAATAATATACTCTAGGTACTTATACAGCTGGCTTACTTACAGGATTTAGCAAATCTGTAAATTTTTACAGCTCCTAGTTGAGCAACCTTCTTTGAATCCACTTGCTTCCTCTTTGTTCTTTTTTGCTCTTTCGAGATATTTTCTTCTCTCAGGCTGTCTCAGGAGAATCACGTCCCCAGCTACCAATACTGTTTTTCGTGTCCATGCTTGGTTTTATTTTTTCTTTTTTTTTTCCCTTTTCCCAGCTTCAACTTTAATAAGCCTCCTGGGCCTTTCTTTGGAAATTTCATCTGCAACTGTAAATAAACCCGTTTGCATCTCTGATGCTTCCATTTGGATTAAAAAGCCAAGTGACCTTGTTTTAAATATTGAACAAAGAACTTGTGAAGATACATGGAGATAGATAACCAACACACACCTGAGCTCAAACCCGGCATACAGAAAAATACACACATTTTTAAGCTTTTTTTTCTGCTTTCTTTAACAAATTGTTCTTAGCCTGCTGTAATGCTTAAATTCCTTCCTGTGTTTATTGAATAAAAAGGAGTTTTGCACAATTTTTCATTAGAGGGAGTATATTTCTTTCTTCCCCACCAAGTGCTCTGATTCTTACATATTTTAAAAAAAATGTAGCCCACACTCTAGTGAAGTATGTCAAATATTTTTCTTAGTTACCTTGTTCTGTTTTTAAGTCTTGGCTGAAGCTCTTGAAATGTATTGAAACAACCTGACATCATCCAAAAGGAAGCCCATAATGTCATGGTACCAGCTTGGCCTTGGATAGTCAGAAAGTTTGTGAACAACAATATATGCCCATTTAATTCAAGTTCTTGCCAAAATCACATCACTGTGTTCCAGCAAAACCCCTGGAGAGAAAAGGACACTTGGTAAGGACCCCGTGAAAATGGTAGGGATGCCAGAAAGAGAAAATACGCAAAGACCATGTAGAGGTCTTACTGCTCCTGCATATGTTCTCCAGGGACAAGGAGTGTCTTATTGTACGGTCATGCAGCATTCAGCACAGCAAGGCTTTGAACCCTGCTAGGGATTTTTGGATTTTTTTGGGATGCTGGTCAAATGATACTATTTAACCCATGGTTATTGTAGTCCCTTCAGAATGTGGCTTTTTCCCACAGGTTCTATTTTTATCCATGCTCCCCAGCTACGTATTGGTGTGACTGTCACTGTTGTGCCAGAATTGATCCTCAGTGAATTCTGGACTACTGTATTTTTGGATTCGGAGCGCAGTGTTCATCTGCTGTCCTGTGTAAACACCTGCATCCAAGCTAGGCACCTTGGCTCTTCTCTCTAGTCCATGGAGGTTGCTCAGTACAGCTGAGCCATTCATGCTGAAGCATTTGATTAGGTAGATATAACGTAAATCCTGGTGGATTTACTGGCTAGAAGCCCCTTGGCAGCTGCACTACAGAAACCTTGAGTTAGGAAAGAAGAATCCCATCCTTAGAGACCTCTACCACGTGGCTGCTGGCTGCATATATTTCAATATTTGGATATATTTCACTTTTTTTAACTACTGGGATAGAAGATCTAAGATAAATTTCGTCCTCAGCTTTTGAAATACCACAACACATAAGATGAATGCCACTGGGTTAGCCCAAGGTTCACAGCTTCTGGTGGCTGCCATTAGTCAATGTCAGGTAAGTACAGAGGGCAAGCCTGTGGCAATGCTTCCAGCCTGCAGAGGTTTGGCTGAAGGGCTTTCTGGGTCAGAGACATTGTCTTTGATTCTAAATATATGAACTTTTACAAACAGGGCAGCAGTAGGGTGGTAGGACTGAGGCTGGTGAGTATATCATAGAATCATAGAATCACTGAATGGTTTGGGTTGGAAGAAACCTTAAAGCCCACCCTGTTCCACCCCCCTGCCATGGGGAGGGTTGTCACCCACCATATCGGGCTGCCCAGGGCCCCATCCTACCTGATCTTGAATGCCATCAGGGATGGGGCATCCACAGAGTGTATCCCTTCCTTTCCCATCCTTGCTCGTGACTGCGCATTGCTGACTTCTGTGTCTGTTTTGTAAATATGGGGCTTTCTTACAAAAGCCAACTCCATTACTTCTTTGGATGTCTTAAAATTAAATAATAGTTCATTTTTTCCTGAGGTATAAACTTATTGGAAATTGTCTATAGTTGTAGAATGAAGAAATGGTTAATGGAAGTACTACAGTCTGGGGTGACAAGGCATGGCAGTGGTGATAGGACTGATGCATCTCAGTAGTGGTACAGGAACAGTGTGTTTGAGACTTGCACTAAAGATTGCCTCTAATGTAATACTCATTCATCCAGGGCTGGACTCACTGGGATAACCCTGAAGAACCTGATGATTTAGGAGGCCCTCTGTAAGGTGCTGTCCAGCCAGAAGGCATCTTTAGCTCAGAGAATTCACCTCCAAATTGTAAAATACAGGCTGACTGGGAGAAACTGGGGCACCAGAACCAATGACCAACTTTCTAAAATGGCCCAGAGATAGGGGGATAGTGGAGAAGGATGATGAGGAACAATACTCTGGGTAGGAAAAAGTTTAGGCATCTGTTTTATGAAAGGAATGGTGGGCAGGCAGTGTATTCTTATTGACGGCAGGAGCTGATCCTACAGCACTGCATTAATAAATCAGATCAGGTGTCCTAAATGAGTAGTACTTTGTTAAGGCCCATGAATCTGAATTTGTTTTCTCAGCACTCGGTCACAGCCTAAAACTCTTCTGGAGCTATCCCACTGGTTTGCAGTCTGCTTTCCTACCTAACCCAGTCTGGGAATGTCACCAAGTGGTCTTCTGGTGAAATGGCAAAAGCATCATTTTGCTGTGACTTCTTGTACCAGCTACATTTCTAGTTTACCGTCCTTAACATGGGCTGTTATGTGCTGCTGCGCAAGAGCATGAAAAATGTTTTGTTACACTGGTTTATCTCTTTATGCAAGCATTCTCTAGAGGTGCTGTGCTCTATATAAATATTCAGCATCCCTTCCATGACTTCTGGGATAGCACATAGGTGCATGTCTGTACATTGTCGCTCCCATGTCCTGGAGCTAGCTCCAGGCAAACTGGAATATTTGTGAAGTGCTGGGCAGAGATAGCAGTTTGGACCAAGAGAACAGTACAGCACTTTCACTAGTGACTCCATCCCTCTGCAGGGAAAATTATCTGGCCAGGCTGCTGTGCTGGGATACTTGACTGCTTCCCAATCCAGAGCTATTTTTGGTGGGCATTAACTCTGCAATCTTTATACTAAGCTCTGATGTACACTACAGATATGCTCTGTTGCCTGTTTCTGCACTAAACAGATCAGTGATATAACAGACAACATGACAAATATTAACTCAGCAGAGGTTATTTTTGTCTGCCTGTTGTGAAATAGTGGTACCCAGATTAGGACAGTGTGAAGTAGATCTGGTGATGCTTAAAAAGTCAAGAAGATCCAGAGTTGACTGAGTAAGTCAGCACAGCAGATTTATAATGCAGAAAGAAATAGTTCAATGATGTTCCTACTTTTTAAGATAAAAACAAAGCCTCTTGACTCAGAGAAATGACAGTTCAGATAAAGTAGGACTAGAAGGGAGATGAAACTGCTGCACTAGCTTTAAGCTGTCTGGCTTGGATGCTGAGGAATTATGAACTGCAAAATGCTGATGACAAGCTATATAAATTCTCTATAGCTGCATGCTTCAGGCAGCTGAAACACATACAGTCCAGAAAGCAGTATATGTGAAACAGGTTCCTGCTCTTCAGGTGGGCTTAGGGGCTTTCCTAGACCACCTCCAACCTTGGATGATGTCTTCTATCTATTTCCAGTAAACTTCCAGAATTTTTCTAATGGAGTATAAGTTCCTGCCCATCAAATTAAAGCATAATGACAAACATCTTGCTTGCCTTGGTTGTTTTTCATGGTTCAGAACTATTTAGAAATAGTTCATGGAGTCCCTGGGGGCTGTAGACCACAAGCTGAAAATCACTTAATAATTCTCTTTTTCACAGTGCCTTGCGGATCCCTGGGACACAGCATCTCTTTCAACAGAAAGACCAGAGGGATACATCCACGAATGCGGTTACAGCTTATTTGAGGCAGAAGGCATGTTTGTAGGTCAGAACGTTGGGGGCTGCATGGCAAAAAGAACATGGTAGAGAACAAAAGGCCTAAGTGATATTTAGTGTATGATAATGAATTATTCATTTACTTTTGCATTTGAAACTTGCCTTTGGAAGGCAAGGCGAGGTGAGGTGAGGTAGCTGAGTTTATAGGATAGCAAATACTGGTTAGATTTACTGTGCTGTGGGTAGTTTTATTTTGATTTGGTGTTAGGAACAGTCTGTGGCTGATTCTTTCTTCTTCAATTGTATTTTTAACTTTTGGCAAAGTCTTGAAGATGCTTATATTTAGAGATGTCAGAAAGAAAAATAAATAAAAATAAACTATTTGTATCTCTGCACTTCTGTAATTCAGAGTCCTAACTATGACTTCCACTGACCTAAAGAGGACCAAACAGCTGTTTGTTTGTTTGTTTGTTTGTTTTTTTTAGCTATGGAGAGCTCTGACAATACCTGATAGTGCTAAATATATGATACATTTCCCCCAAAGCCCCCTGTCTTTGCTTTTAGTAAGAGCAAGTTCTTATTTATAGGACAGCTCTCACAAGATGAAATCTGTGCTATAAGAAGACTGGTCTTGCTCAAGTTAGTCTGTACCAGCTGCTGGTGTTTACTGTAGTAGAAGTCACTGCTTCTGCTCAGTGGTAATTTATCCTGAGATGCACGCATGTAATTATGGATGAGCGTCCCAGCCCCAGGCACCTCCTGTCCCCAGGCACGATGTTGTTGCTCCCCTTGCACATGGTGGGTTGGGTTGTGGGAGGTAGCTGAGATAACTCAACACCCAGATGTTGGGCATTACCAAACCCATGGGTGTCCAACCTTTTGGCTTTCCTGGGCCACACTGAGTGAAGAGGAATTTGTCTTGGGCCACATATATGTAGGTCTCTCTGAAAGTACTGCGTCTTATTTAATTCCTTGGAAACTACAACAGATGCAATGAGCACAGCAGCACAGTTTGAGAGAGCAAATTCCCAGCTACAAAATGCTATTTTTCAACATAGTCATCGCCATTAGATATGCATTTTCATCAGCAGTGAACAGAAGCCTGCATTCCACGCTTGTAAACATCTGCACCAGCAGAGGTGACCCACTTTTACTGTCTCCTCTGCTGAAACACACCACCCACTGCCTCAACTGTGCTCACATCCACTATTGGGTCTCCATAACTGTTCAGCAAGTGTCGATGAATGCCAGTGGGTGCCATTTTTTCTGCATGGAGGAATTCAGTGACACCTTTGCTTCATCTGCACTTCCATGCCAGATGCCGTTTTGTCAGACTGCCCCTCCACTGCCATCTGTCACACAGCAACAAAATGTAATGGGGTATTGGTGGGAAGGTTCAACCTCTACCTCCATAGCACCAACATCCACCACTGATGTTGTGGGCCATCGTAATGAAATAGGAGACATTACTTTCAGAGCAGCCCTCATAAAATATATAATGTAGTTAGTGTATATAAGTAACAAAACATTTACATTTTTAATATTTTTTGTTAAATCATAAAAAAGGAGAGCAACAAAAGCATAAAACTAGTGGGATATTTGACCTTGTTTTTGTGAAACTAACTCATCAGTCTGGTTTGATGGAAGTAGCTGCAATTCTTAGTGAGTTCTCAAAGTGTTCGTCAGCTATTTTTCATGAAATTTTATCTTTCCTGTGCTTCATTCTTGAAAACAGTTGTTCACGTACTGCCAAAAAGTGATGACATGAATAAGGTGTGATTGTGAAGAGAGGGATATTTCTCTCTGCTAAGATAGGGCTTCTAACAGTCTAGTAGAGAGACATGATCAGATTTTTGAGCTGAATGCTTGATTGCTATTCTATACATTCCATTTGAAAATTTGCAGAGAATGTATTAATTATACTGACTGAAAATGAAGCCACAAATATACCAAAAAATTAATCCTTTTTTTTTTTTTTTTTTTTTTTTTTTTGCAATCTTGAAACCTACTCTCAAATTACTTTATCAAAGTGGAAAGCATGGCTGCATGTTTTTCACTGTTCACTGGACTATTTTTCGCCAATGTACCAAAATGCATGAAGTTATTTGCCATCACTTGAGTTAGCACTGCACTGCGCCCCATGCCCTGGTTTCAGCCCAGACTCCGTTAATAGTGCACCGATGTTGGGATGTTGCTGAGTGATGGCTGCACACCAGGCACATGACACAGTCACCACCATGATGGCATGGGGCCATGATGGCTGCCCATTTTTGGCCACAGGAACCACTGTGTCTCTCCTTTTCCCACTTCCAGCCAGGCAGGCATATGGCAGAAGGCTGTGTGAAGGGTCTTCCCTTGGCACAGTCTCACTCAGAAAAGAGTTGCACCAGGGGCTGAGAAACAAGCATGGGCTGGTGGTGCTCCATCAGAGCTTGTAGGGCTCTGTTTTTACAACCTCTTAAAGAATATCATTATCATAAAAGAATCTGGTATTTGTGGATTTGGAAAGTCCAATAAAATTTAAGTGGGAAAACATACCAAAGTCACACTTGTTTTCTATATTTATAGCTCTCGTTCTCACAATACACTACAGATACTGCAGTCTAACCATACAAGGCTACATCCTCAGTAAGGACATCTCTGCGTTTAAGACATTCCCCTTCAATTTGTCATGGCCAGGAGATGAGTGCCTAGCATGGTGTGTGGGGAGCAGTGCACAGTGACCCATGGATGACCAATGGACAGAACCAGTACAAGCACATGGGAGCCCCAGGAGAGGAGGACATGTTTGACAGTCGCTGTCATCATCATCCAAAACAAGCTTAAAGAATTAAGTTCTATACAATGGATAGGGAGCAAGAACTGGAGAAAGTGCCCACTCAGATTATTGCAGCCTCACAGCCCCCAGCACTAGAACAAAAGCCACGCCAGGTCAGTCCCAGGCTGCAATTACTGGTACTGACAGCAAATCCAAGAGGCGTCCTCGCTTCTGCAGCTGGATGCGGCTCTGAAGGAATAAGGGTGTTCTGGCACTTCTCCCCCTTTTTGTTGGTTAAACTTTATTTGCTACAAATGAATTATTAGCCTCTCCCTCTGATTCTGCTGTCTCAGGTGTGGTCCATGCCTGCTGCACACCCTTACCCTGTCTGAAGCTCATGTGCTCAGTGTATCTCCTAGGTATGTCTTACCAGCCACTCTGAGGCAGTAACTCTCTACCATGCCCTTGCTTTGGGTAATGTGATGTATTACGTGAAATGGTCATCTAGTTTGCCGTAACTAGCTAAAATGTTAAAACAACAAACTATCCTGTCTTCTCTGAAGTGTTCCTTCTTGCTAGTTACCTCATGGAGGCTAAGACCTTTGCAGCTCTTTTCATACAAAGCCCCAAGCCCCATTGTTTTGGCTGTCTCATAGCAATGGGCTAGAAACTTAGTAGGGCCCGTGTCAGACTTGACATTGATATAACATACATAATAACCTCCTTTTTTTTGAAAGACTTCTGATGTGCATGTGTAGGAGGTATAAAGGCTATCATGTTTAAACTGAGGTCTTTCTCATGGACTCCCACCTATGCGCTAATGGGTAGGGATGGAAGACAGATTGTCAGAACTATCTGGGATCATCCTAGTGACATCCTGTATAGCTCTGACTTGGAAACTGCTTCAGTGGTCCTCCACAAGAGCCCTAAAGTGCCTGAGCCACAGATACTAGCCACAGCATGTCTTCCCCTCCACTCTGTTATACACTCCTGGTTTGAAGACTTACAGGGCACAGATCACATAAGGAAATTTTTTTCTGAGTTCATTATTTCCTCTGTCAGAAATAAATGATGTGATTCTTATCTGAATTTGTCAATTTCCAGCCACTGGTTCTGATTTTACTTCTACTTCTTTCATAAAATCATAGAATTGCCCAGGTTGGAAAAAACCTCCAAGATCATAAAGTCCAGCCAAACTTTGAAGAAGAACTCCTACTAGAAACTTGTTCCCATGAAGAAATTGTCAGGCCTGATCTTTTAACCATCTCTTTAGTAGACCAAACGGGTTATGGATCCGTGATGGAAAGTAATGAAGCCATTTCAAGTTACTGAGGACCGCCCGCCCAGCAGCTGAGCTGCAGCAATGGGTTGTGCATGTGCTCTGAGCTTGCTGCAAGCAGAAAGAATGCAAACAAGCATAAGCAATGAACTGTTTTTTAATGGACAACTGGAACAGCCAGAGAGGTTACCTTCTGTAACCTGGCTGATGAACAGTAGCTTCTAAAGCTCGTGACCCCTACACTTTGGGTATGTGTCTGAGCTCTGAGCTAATTTACTCTCTCTGTGTACATTCAGTGCCTCATCACAACGCTCAAGGGAACGAAGGGGCCGTGGAGACAGGTTTCCCTTCTTGCTTTTTGTAGCATTGAAGTGAAGACACACGAAGGGCACTGAAAAGTTTTTGTACCACAGTGTAGCTCCCAGCCACAGTCCCAGTTTGATGGCAAAAAAGAGGATTTGTACTGTTGCAACCACATGGGACCTTTATTTGGGGCTCAGAGAGAGACTGCAGGCAGTCCCCACAGTATGACTTTTCTCAGTCCTCCAAAAGAAGTGATTTAAAATGTACTCTGTAATTAAATTATTATAACTAGCAGCAATTTCCTGCTGCTTGCAATTTAGTTCATATTAAATTTATCTCCATCGTTTTTGTCTGTATAAACTTGGGAATCTGTTTTTTAATTGACTAATTTAGATAGATTGAGAGATGAGGTTCTTCTGAGAGTAGATACCTGAAGGCTCCAAACTTCTCATCTTGAATCACCAGATCAGCCCAGGGCCAGGGTAGTGAGGGGAGGGAAGTCATTCCTTCCTGCTTGGCTTATCAGAGCATCTTGGCATTATTATTCAGGCTAAAGACTGCTTGAAATCCTTGTGAATGCAGGTTTTAAATACAGAGATGTAGAGAAGCTACAAGTGAGAAGGATATAACATCACAGCACTTTTCCAGTCAGGTAATTCGGCGGTTTGCAGTGAGTTGGACTTTTTTTTTTTTTTTGAAGCCTGACCTGACCCAAAGCCCATAGAAGTCAGTGGTAAAACTCCCAAGAGACTCTGGATTTAAGTCAAGGAATTAACTTATATGTCTTAGTGCCATAGGATATTATTGAACTAAAGAGCTTATTAAGATTAAAAATGGGATTAGACATTACCATGAATGAATGCAAAGAGGTTACATGGCTGAGACAAAGCTGAAAAGCTTCATTCTACCTTTCAGGGAAAGGCCCCAGAGTGGATCTATGGAAAAGAAAATTACACATCATAGCATTACACACAATGAGGTGACTCTTTTATCTTCTGAAGTGGAGAAATCTGGCACTAAAGGTAGGATGTGGAACTGAAACCTCACAGCTTTATTCCAAGCAGTGATTCTTGCTGATCAGTGCAATGAAAATGTCTAATTCACCTCACTGCTGCTTCTTTTGAGCCCTGGATTTTTACTTTTTTTTCAATGAACTTTTTTCCCTTAGCCATTAAGATACCAGCAAAGGACCTCAGCACTGTGGGGAAGAAGTGGGCAGACAACAGAGGAAAGAGGGGCAGGGAGGGAGGTGGAGAGAGGGAGCAGCGAGCGCAGTGCTGGCGGCTGATGTGTGAGGACAAGGCTGCATGCTTTGGCTTGATGAAACTTTGCCAAGGGCCGCTGCTTGCTGCAGGCCGAGGGCTCGCTTGGGGATAGCACTGGTGTGCATCTGAGCCAACAGCACCATTCTTTTTTTTTG
This sequence comes from Numida meleagris, assembly GCF_002078875.1. Classification (NCBI taxonomy): domain Eukaryota; kingdom Metazoa; phylum Chordata; class Aves; order Galliformes; family Numididae; genus Numida; species Numida meleagris. The sequence goes on from NC_034409.1 coordinate 48,636,373, forward strand.
GAGAAAGCTCCATAGAAATAATAAATCCTATCTAGTGGGGAGTGGGGCTGAGAGCTCACCTCAAGCATTTTTCTTTGATCATATTAATGGCTTTCCATTTCTCTACTGATCTATTTATGTCGTTATCAGAAGCTTACAGATGGCTGCTAAACAGAGCTACCCGTGTATTTAACTTTGATACTGTAATGACAAAATACATTTGGTCGAAGTGTGTGGCTAGAAAAGTGGCTGAAGAATGGCTGGGAAGTTGCCTACAGAAGGGCCTAGGGATGCTGAACATGACCCAGCAGTGAGCCCAGGTGACCAAGAAGGCCAGTGCAGCCTGGCCTGTATCAGAAATAGTGAGGCCTGCAGGACTGGGGAAGTGAGTGTCTGCTTGTATGCATCACAGATGAGGCTACATCTCAAGTATTGTTTTGTGTTTGGGGCGCCTCACTACAAGGACACTGTGCTGCGCAGGTGGGTGCAGAGAAGAGCAACGAAGCTGGTGAAGGGACTGGAAAACAAGAGTTATGAAGAACTATGGTGTTATTTAGTCTGGAGAAGAGGAGGCTAAGGGGAGTCCTCATGGTTCTCTACAAGCACCTGTAAGGAGACTGTAGCAAGGAGGGTGTCAGTCTCCTTTCTCAGGTGACAAGTGATAGGATGCAAGGAAATGGTCTCAAGTTGTGCCAGGGGAAGTCTAAATTTGATGTTAGGAAAAAATTCTTCACAGAGAATGTGGTCAAATATTGGAATGGGATGTTCAGGGAAATGGTGGAGTTCCCATTTGTGGACGTACTGAAGAGATATGTGAACATGGCACCAAGAGATATTGTATAGTAATGGAACTTAGTAGGTCAGTTTAATGGTTAGACTTGATATTAAAGGTCTCTTCCAACCTAGATGATTCTATAATTCTATTTCACATGAAAAAGCAAACTTATTCACTCTATACATCACTACTGTATTGCATGCAAGAAAACTGCAGTGGTGATGGCCAGAGAGACTGTCCTGTCTCCTGCTAGAGTTACATCTGATCCATACCAGATGTTCTCTGCAGGGGATTCTTGGATTCTTTCTATAGTCCCGCTGCAAATGTCCTAAGTAACAGAGCCTTCCCACATCCTGTGGGACAAGAGACAAGCTTTCCCAAGGAAGGGATTTGTTAAGACTTGATAACGTCTACTTAAAATTTTGCTGTCTTGCTATGGTCAGATAGACTTTTCCTTGTATCATCCAGGTGATATTTGTCTTCTTTTGTTATCTACCTCCAGGTGGGAATCACAGCTCCACTTGGCTGTTTCAGGGGCTGGAGCAAATTGCCTGCTGCCTGTATAGTCCTTACAACTGCATTTCTTCATCTTTCTATCTGTATTCTTTCCTCTCCCTCCCCCTTCTACATTAGCTTGAAATGTGTAACAGTTTAACAGGCTCTGTCCTCAAAATGCCTGGATCTGAATGCAGCCTTCTGGATGGGGATGCAACAGTGTTAAGTTTCTCTCAGGTTTTTCATAATATAGCTCCTCGTGGTGCTATTTCTACATATGCAGTCTTAGTCCAGAATTGCTTTGTTTGCTGACCGTATTTGGTTCCAATTTCACTGCCCCTTGTTTTCCCCTTGCTCTTGTTTTGGGACTGGTGTTCACTAGATCTTCTGACAGCTTAAGATGTGTGTTTGAAAGGACAGCTCCCCAGTGCTTTCATCTGTGTGATCCCCATCCTGACTGTGTATGTGTGACCTGGCTGCATACTGGCTTTCCCAAGACTGTTTTTCCGCATCTCCACAGTCCCCCTTGCTATTGAAATTCAGTATTTGTTGGCTGAAATACGACATTGGCTTGGAGATCAGGTTTAATACTAACCCATTAGTTTCCAGTGATGCATTTACAAAGTGCCTACCATGGAAAGACCTTGATCTCAGTGAGGATTTCAGGGAAAACGGCAATCACTACAGCCATACCTAACACTGTTGTTGTTTCTCATGTTGTTGGCTTGGTGTTATTTTTCTTCCTTTACTCCTAGACCTGCTACCAGCCCCTTTGTTGCAGACAGATGCAAGATTGCTATGCCTGTACCAGCAGCTGCCTGGATGGTGAGGTAGCTGTCTGCTACAGGTTTGAGCTGACTGGTGTCCAGCTCACTCGTGAGATGAGCAGAAAGAGCTTGCATTCTCTTTGTGCCTAGAGAAACCAATGTGGGGTTTTGTGGAAACGATATGATTTTGTGCGTTAGGTCACGGAGAAGCCTCCACGTACCTGAGCAACTAGGTCTATCTCCCATCTGCTTATAACCTGCTGTGTCCCTCCACCCTCTGTAAGCCTGCTTGGATCACGCTTCCAAGAGATGCTTGCCAGCAGCTCATATTGGAGGGTGTGTTAACAGTCTTGGGATTTCCATCCTTTGCTCCTTCTAATGGTTCAGTCCTCACCAGAGGTAAGGGGAAACAGAACCCAGGCTTTTGAGTTCTTCTTAGTTCTTCTTACAGGTCTTCTAATAGCACAAGGCACCTGGCTGTGGTTGGCTGCTGTTGGAGCTGATGTGGACTGGCTCCACCTTGGAAACTACCACTCACACTCTTGAGGAAATCTTTCCTTACTTGGTATGTTTCTTGTGCTCGCTGCTGCCCAAATCTCTCAGGGTACCAGAATCTTTTTTCACTTCTAGAGCCCATCTGGCTAGAGTCACATTCTTAACAACCCTCAGAAAAATGCCTGGTCAAGGAACTGTTTGTGAATGCCTGAAGGTAATGAGTCTTTGGAGTGAAAGCATCAGTTTCACCCAGCAGGGTCAGCAAGGGCCAACAATCCCACCACAATTGTACTAAATTCCGGAAAAGGAAACCACGTGAAAATAAGAGTGCTTGTTATAGATAAAAGCTCTGAAAAGTCAGGTACTGGAGACCTCAAGGTAGAGGATACTCTACGTTATTTTTTCTAACTCCAAGAATCCCATTTATAAAATAGAAAAATGTTGGATGGGAATCTTGCAATGAACATCTCCAGATCTCCTGAAAACTCCGACTCACACTGAAGATTTTTTCTTTATTGTGTTTCCTGAGACGATTTAGATCGTTTGTGGAAGGAAAGGCAATGCACGCACTTCTTTCTTTTCCCAAGGTTCGTACTTGTTTTCTTGCAGCCATTTAGGTCTATTTAACTGTTCAGAGATGGAAACACACCAGTGAGGATCAGACTCATCTACGAGGGCACTCTTGGTGTGATACAGAATTTTCCAGGCATCAGCTAATCCCAGCTTTAAAGTTGGTACTGTTGAACGGCAGTAACCACATTAAAGGAACATTAATGCTTTTTTGGAGCTTTTTTGGCTTTCAAAGTGCTATTAGGTAAGGATTCATTTAAAAAGAAAAAAAAAGACAGCTGGCTAACTGACATTTGTCTTTCACAGGACAGACAGCACTCAAAGCCAAAAGACTTTGAGTTAGGCACTCAGCGATGAGACACAAGAATGAACCTCTGAAGATGGTACAAAAGAAATCACTGAGACCTACCAGCATGTATCAGTAGGGAGTTAGCCCTGAGCAGCTTGAAACTCCTATGGCACTGTAGAAAGTTCAAGAACAACAAGAAGCAAAGGGATGTGAGTGATGTAGCTTTCCTTTGCAGTTATAGCAGTGAGAAAGAACTATGCAATTGCTATGGAATTGCTCTGGAGTGGAAGCACGCTAACACTCAGTTGCATAGCCCTAAAAGAAAAAGAAACTGGCCAAAAGATTTCAGCCCTGAGGAAATGGTGCACACCACGCCTGGGAGAATGCACCAATTGTCACTCAGAGAAGCGCTGCTTTTCAGATGATATCACAGTTAAGACTTTATTGCCTATTGTTTGGAGATAAATAGCTAGTTTTCTCTCATGAGGAGGGGTGACTGGCACTCAGAGCTTTCCTAGTGAAAGGACTTTCGAATGAAAAGCTGAATCATCTGCCTTTCTCAGGACATATTTTGTAAGTAAGTCAGACTAAATTTTTAGGATTTAAAAAATATATTTTATTAATTTTTATTGCTTTTGACTTGCTTTTTATAGTAAAAGAACCAAGAATAACATATGTCAATGTATATAGACTGAAGTCTTTCTACAAACTATTTAAATATATTTGCTTTCTTGCACCACAGCCATCTCTTACTACTTGAGGAATTACAGCTTCAGTAGTTGCATCTTGTTAGAAAAAACTCTGAGTCTCAGACAAAACAATCGTGAGAATGTTTTAAAACTCCTAACTCTTTGAACTCCTTACAAATTAAGGAACAAATGTCATTCCTATTAATGGATATAAATTATTTTAAAAATAGCTAATAAACTGTGGTGACTCAAAGCATCTTCTGGCAAAGCTCTTCAGCCAGGCATGGGACAGGGGTACATGTGTGTTCCCATTGGAGGTGTGGTTCTGCTGGGAGCAGGGGTTATGGCAGCCTGATATGGAACTACATCAAGACCTTCCCCTTTGCTGAAACACTTCAGTCTCTGGGCTAAGGAGAGCTTTGCTTTTACCCCAGTGTTTTCTAACTGAGAATCTCACTGTTTTTGTACTGCCTTCCCAAGGCCTGGGAGGACAAGTGAGCAAAAGAACTAATTCGAAGGTGCTCCTCTTGGCGCACTCCTGCTTAAAAAAGGAGAAGCTCCATGGAAATAGAGGCAGCGAGCTTGCAGGATGCAAACATGGATCCAGTGGGTCTTTTTACAGACTGAAAAAGTGAAATAAGGATCACATGCTACAGGACAGTGAAACGGGAGGAAAAGCACGAGAGCACTCACATAGGAACATTCACATTTAACCACAAGGAGAGGGCTAGCACATGCTTGAGGAAAAATGAAATCAGTCTCCTGCAGTAAAAGCTAAATAAAATGTCACATTCAGAACACATATGGAAAGAAGGAAAGCCTTAAAAGGTGAGAAAGGTGTGAGAAATGAGGAGTGAGCAGAAAGGACAGTCTGCCTCTGCCCATGGAAATAGCTGTGTGCAGCAATTAGCTAAATTGTACATGACTCCAGTGCTGTGATTTTGTGGCTGTTCTGAGCCGCTCGCTGCTTTGCTGCTGCTGCTAATGACAGGAGTGCTGAATAATAAAAGCTCTACTCTAGGCTGCCAGTGAGAATTTCCTTCAGCTTCTGGTGCTGGAGCTATATTTTACATGAAAACTGCTGGCTTTTACTTCTGCCATGACAACAGCTGGTAACTATAGCACAGCTGTGGATTTATAGTAATGCTTTATGTGTGGGGATTGATCTTCTAGGCAGGACTTGCTTTCCTCCTCACAGCCATTCCTTGCTCCCCATGAACACTCTCAGCACAGGGAAGATAAACCAGGGGGAGGCGGTTCATATGCAGTCAGGCTTGTGAAGCTGAAGGCAATGATGAAAAATGCCATCTGCTCTTATGCATATCACGTAGCTACAATGCTTGCTCCTTGCCTCCGACCAAAATGAAACTCCTTCCTTAGCAAAGGGCAGCAGGGAATGTCGGTGCCTTCCCTTGCTGCTCACCAGTGCTGAGGCTGCCAGAGACCAGGGGACACAAATCGATGAGGTTAAATGGATTTGCTCTGTGCTTGCCTGCAAACCCACATCTTAACCTCCCCCTGCCTCCCACCTGCTCTGCTCTTATCTCTCCCAGGAGAACATCCAGATGGGCTCTGGAGCTTGGAGCTGGCAGAGGGTGAGGAGAAGAGCCTTCCTGCTGCTGAGTGGAATGAGAGAGACTTGCCCAGGGAGCACCTAATGCAATGCCATCTTCTGCTAGAAGAGACAGAACTACCGATACTATCTGGTGGCCAACTGTAATGAATTCTTGTCTTCATAACTAGCAGCATGTCCTTGGAAGCAAACTCCTCATGTAAATACATATGGGCATGGGAACAGTGCAAATGTCATGCAGGGGACTACCATCTAAGGAAAGGACACACAGTGTCGTGTGGAGGGTCGTTTCTTTGGAATCACAGCCACTCGGGAGCAGAAAGAAATGAAAAGCAGGATTAATTCATTTAGCTTTTGATCTCAGACACACACATTTTCATTTAACACAATTAGAACAGTCTTGTAACCTGTAGCTGGTGGGCAGAGAGAACGTTTCCAAGCCCTTTCCCCCTTCCTTGGTCAGGTGAATCCTAGCAGCAGGTTCCTGATGGTGAACCCCTGGGGAAGGCTCTCCTACTTAAAAGCAGCCCAATATCTGCACTAGTTACTCTGATTTTGTTCTCTACAGATCTGCAACACCAATTAGTTGTCAGGAGCGTATAACGTGGGAACATACCCATGGAAATCCTATATAGAAAGCTATCAGGAAGGGAAGGAAGAAAAAAGAATGAGTTTGATATAATTAGGTCTGGGCATACATGCACACCCATACACACACTATCTCAGCTAACCAGGAGAAAAGCTTAAATGAAGCCTCCTATTTTCTCCACAGACATGAAGATCTACAACAGTAGGAGAAGACAGGGTATGGTGCAGGGAGGCATTAAGACATTTTCAGTAGTTTCTTCACATGGAACATGCAATCTGTTCAGGGTCCTGAGTAACTTCTTTGCCAAATTAATTTGCAAAGGACTTTCTCATAAGTAGCTCTTACAAAACCACCCTGCCCAAGAGCAAGTGGATGTAAGGGCCAAAAATCAGTGTCAAAGGTGATGAAGACCAAGCTGGGATCTATGGAGTCACCAAGTGACACCAGTAGAGATGCTGGGGCCTTAGATGATCCCAAATTGGGCCAGCTCATGCAGTTCCAGATGGCTGAAAGCTTCCCATGGGCAAATCACTGTGATATCTGCAAAAGAGAGAGGAGGAATGGGTTCTGGAGCAGCACTTCTTGGATTTCTTCTGTAAGAATAGAAAGGCTGATTTATTGAGAAAACATTACGATGTGGGACTAGCAAGAAAAGTGAGACTCCATTTGAAAATTAAATGAATCAATGAGCTCTTTAAATGTGGTACTACCTACCAGTCTGAACCAAATCACTGTATTTTCTCCTATGCCATCTTTCTCTGTGAACATAACTACATTCTTTTCAGTGGTGAGACTGGTGTGGAAATTCATCCTGGTTAAGGGGTTTATCCTGTTCTCATAAACTGCCTGTAACCAAACTGTGATATCCTTAAAGACATGCAGTCTTAAATTAGATGCTGAATAATTTAGTATAACATGTTCAGGACCTGTAACTCATTCATAGGTGCAGCTGTTATTTGAGTAGTTATAGGTCATTCAGTATGTGTTTTTCAGTTCAAAATGGGTACATAACATTCTTACAATTAGGATTTTGGTGATAGCACAAATACTTCTCCAGCTGAGGTTTAGTTCCTGTGATTTTTGCTATTAATAGCTTAGCACTTGGCATTTATTTGAGAACCTCATGCTGCTGAAATTCTTAGTCAGAGTATTAGCAGAAAACAAAGACAAACAAGTGCATTTCCAGCCAAATGAAAGTATCCAAAAATTGAAGGATGACTAAACAGCCTTTCTGCCTTGTGTATGTAAGCATGAGCATGGCCATGGCAGCTTGCAGAGGGAGCACTAGCCTCCTCCAGTGACCCTGAGAACTGCAAAGAGGCCAGACAGATGGAGGCTGCCCCAAACACACCTCTACTGTGCTGAAGAGCAACTGCATTTATGTTCAAGAGGAGCACGACAGCAACATCCTGCAGTGCTTACCTGTCCCCAGCCCCTCCATGCCCGGGATGTCATCTCCAAACCTAGGGGAGAAAAGAGCAGGTGAAGGGTGAGTTTGGGACAGCAGTACCAAAGGGACAAGCCCCGTAGACCCAGCCAGGGAAGGAGTGTGGGCAGCAGATGATGAGGAACAGCTCTAGGCTCAGGTGGGCCAGCACCACGACAGGAGAGCTGATGGCACCATGGGGCAGGGGAAGCCTCCTGGATCCTTGCCTGGGGGAAGGTGGTGTCACAGGAGCCCAGTTCAGCAGTGGGGAGCAACCCAGTTAGAATGGTTTCTTTTCTTTCTAAAATGCCCTTACCCTTTTACTCCTTTTTTAGGAGGCTTGCTCTTGAACTGCCTTGTCTGTCTCTGCTTGAACTTTGGAGGCCCCTTGCGTGGTGTGGTGGGACCGGTGGGAGCATCTCCAGTGGTAAGGTTGGTGGTGGGGTTCTCGCTCATCGTTGGGCTACTGTCAGAAGTATGCCTCGCTCAGATCCCTCTATCTGCAAGAGAGTGGTAAGGACTGACACAACACTGCTTATCATATCTATGTATCAATAGTCTTGTGACAGGATAATTATGGGAAGTATAATTGTGACAGGATTAAACATAAAGATACAAAACATAAAGAAAGACTGTAATGCATACAAAGCAAGCAAGATAACCACTGCATTTCATCGTAAATGCTAGAATTAAGATACCAGACTTCTGGTCTGACATTCCTAATAGGAAAGAAAAGAAACTTAATCCCATAGTGCAATGACCTGTAGAATCTTGGAGAATTACAACTTGGTTAGATTATTGGAGACAGTTTGCTGGAGCAGCTTTTCCTATGGCTTGGACTGGATAGGCAGGTAATGCCACTGTTGTTTGGTCGTTTGTCTTCCAGTTTGCATTCACAAGAGCAGAGCTAGCATTTTTACTTACAAGTTCTAGGTATGACTACTAGGAGCCATAAGGGCACACTTATGGACTTATGGCTTAGAGATTTATCTCGTCCTTTGGAATCATTGTGACATACATCACTTGTTCTTGCATCTGTGCCTATGCATTGCCTTCTGCACACTGGTGAAGATGGGACACTGAGCTAGATGGGCCTTTAGTCAGAGGGCAGCTGCATGCAGGGCCTCAAGTTTATCAATGCCAACCTTATGAGAAACAGCACAGAATTTCTGAAAAATTGTGAAGGCCAAGGCAAAGCACTGCAAACTGTGGTTTAGACAGAAGTTAATATCTGAGGACTGAGGAGATAAAAGCCTGTAACTTTCCACAGTATATGTTGTCCATCTTGATGTTTTTAAGCATTATATTACATATATTGACCTTACCGCACCATGCTGCACATGAGCCAAGTTCCACTTCTCTGGGGCTACAGAACTGTCGAGCAGCAGTTCTGGTGTGGGAGAAACCTCTGCTTGCCTGAGAGCTGCTGCACAGAGAACTTAGGGAGGGCAGCAGGAACTCTCACCGGTGCCCAAGGGGGAACTCTCAGCTTGATCAAATTCTGTCCTAATTAGTGCTAGAGCAGTTTGACCACATCCATTTATGGACAAAAATAATTGCCATTTTTTTCTCTCCTCCCTGGAGTCACATTCTTCGCCATGACCACTGTAAAACTCCTGTCTCCAAGTTTCTGACCCTGTGCAGCCAGGCTGATGGAACAGCTGATGGAATTAACTTCAGGATTTTGGGTACTAAAGGCTAATCCTATTATGTCACCATAATGCTCGGGCCTAATCCCCAATATCACCTGCAGTGACACTCCAGACTTCTAATCTCAGAACTATAAATGCCATCAAAGATGAGTGTTTTTTTTTTCTTAGTTTGAAGAACAGTCCTCATCTTTGACAGTGCCTGAAATAGCCAGAGTGCTGAAAGCAAAGCCTGAGATGCAAGGAGAAACAGCATCCAAACAACACTTCTGTGTCACTGGCAGACCAGTGCAAGGCAACGAGCCACATTTCTGTATCTGTGGCAGTCTGGGAATACTTCTCCCCTGACATCCTTAGATCTGTGATAGCAGTAGAATGGATCCTCATGAAAACACCTAGAGGCATGCTAGTTCTCCTGTTGCTTGTGGCCGGGCTCCTGTCTCAGCTGTAACATCCCGTGCAGGAGGCTGGAAGGGTTCCAGCATCCCCAAATGGAGCAGCAGATGGTTGTGTCTGCAGCTGAACGATGCACAGATGCTATTTCTCCGCCTGTAACACAACGCTTCCCAAGCACACAGTGTGCCCACAAACACAGGGACGAGCTCAATTCAGAGAAGTTGCTGGTTTGGCTGTTCTCTGAAGAACCTGAGCAACTGCCCAGTATTTGCGGCTCTATCCTCACAGCGCGGAGGCTGGACAGGCATGTGCTTCCACCTTCATCTCTTGCACAACGGGACTGGAGGTGCAGCAATTAGTGCTTCTGCATCCTTGGCACCCCTCGCAAGGGCTGCTCCCCAAAGTACAACAGGAGAAACAAACTGGCTAGTGGATTTCCAACCCTTTGTCCTGACAGGCAAGATTTGTCAGACGCAGCTGAGCTCAGACTTAGTTCCCAACTCATGTCAGCAGCTGCTGTCTGCCAGCATGGCAGACAAAAATGTCTTAATCACAAAAATGTCATTGAAGGCCAGCTCCTCTTAGTCCCTTGAGTCTGTACCTTCATTCCATTGAGAAACATCTAATGGGAAGATTCAGTCCTTGGACTTTGCTCGGTCCCAGTCTGGAGTTGTTGTATCCACATACCAGCTACTCTGTGCCTGGGATTTGGAAGAAAAAAGGATCTTCCCAAATCACACTTCATCCTGCCTCTCACATACATGAATTCAAGAAACAGCATTCAATGTAATTAAAAGGGACAATTCTGTCACCTTCCTTACCAGTATCCCTCTTCCCATTCTTCCCACACATCACCTAAAGATAGGGCAGAGGGCAGGAAGCAGCCTTAATGTCACAGAACAACTTCTATCTGGCAAAAGGAATCTAGCTTCTCTCCCGCTGTGGAGCTGGTGGGACTTGCTTGCCACCACCCACAGGCAGAGGTGCCTTGGTTCACGCTGGAACCCACCCTGTCCCAGTTCCCACTCCTCAGAATCAGCTGCCCCTGCCTTGGGATGGCATCTTCCCAAGGACGTTTCCCAGCCTCCCCATACCTGGCTGGTCCCTGGTCCCAGACCAGGCAGATAGTTGTCCAGCGTTGGGTGCAGATGGGTCTCCTCTGGCTCCTACGGGTGCTATGCAGCCCCAGGCTGTTGGAGCTCCTCAGCTGCCTCCAGCCCTGGGATGCAGCTCCCGGGTGAGAGCAGACGTGGACGTGCAGGCTGCTGGGGAATGAGATGTTCTTCCATGCACTTCCTCTGCCCGCTCCTCTGACAAGGAGTTACCTAATTGCCCCTGACAGCATTTCTGTTCAGTCCAGGGATTAATCCTTGGGGTAAGAGCCTTGCTTGCGTCCAAACGCTAATTATACCTAATGCGCAGTAATGTGCTTATCTCAGTTGCGTCAGATATCCCACCTCTGGGTAGCTGGCCAGGTTAATCATCCTTCTTTTAGTTCTCTTTGAACCTAAAGAGGCTTGAATACTACTGTCAAGTGCTGGCTCTTTAATCTGCCCCCTCCTGCCCCATAATCTCTGATTCTGTATGGAAAATTTCCCCAGCAGATAATGCAGATGCCTCACATGACTTTCTTCAGACATGTTCAGTGCAGGATCTCTTCTTTCTCTGTCAGGTAACTTCAGGTACAGACTCCACCATGTGCCTGGTGTCTTCATGGTGCTGTGGGGGTGTCAGACACAGAGCTGTGGCCCTCCACGCAGTGATGCACTGGGAACAGACAGCAACCAGAAGGAAATACCCCCAATTTTTCAATCCTCTGGATAATTATTTCTTGACCTCAGGAGAGCCACGGGCATTTTCCTTGCAGACAGGCTTTCACCAAGGCATATTGAATCCAGTGTAAGATGCCTGTGGGGAGTCTTGGCGGCAGTCTCAGTTTCTTGAGTTGGCTAATCATAGACATGGAAACAGCACATGCAGGTCCAGCCCTTTCTGATCCAGTGCTCTATACAAGATCTCAGAACTCTTTTTAAAGTTTTAAGACCACAAACAAATGAAAGAAGATGCACTCCAGAAGACAGAAACACACTGCCAAACTGTATTTCCAAAACAGCTTCCCATATGGGAATCACTGGAAAGACTACCTCAGTTAGGGGTTGACATCAAAGGAGGGATTCGGTCACATGGGAGATACAGTGCTGCTTAGGACAAGCTCACCACCAACGTGCCCTATGCCCTGACCACCCCTGGGGACCCCAGGGGTGAGCCCACAAGCCAGGGACTGCCAACAAACCCCCCACCAAAGACTGCCCAGCCTCAGAAACAGAGTGGTCTTGGGGGATGGTGGAGCCTGGGACACACCAGTGCTGCAGTATATGCCTTGATGCCACAGCACCCAGCCTTAATGTTAAGAGGAAACAGCAACAGCTATGCAGAAACACAACTCCCTCTCTCAGCTACTGAGTGCACTCATGTTTTCCAAGCATAAATATCCAAGCTTTTCCTCCAACAGGTAAAATCACCAGCAGCTCTTGCAATCCTCTCTCCCCCCCCCCCCCCCCCACTTAATATTCCATCAAGCTCCTGGAAAATACTCACAGTCCTAAGAGCTCCTCTTGCAAATCATTCAACTCCTGTCCTGCAGCCTGGGTAGAAAAAAGTCTCGAGGCATCCTGCCTCCCGCAGATATACCCTGCCAGCAGGTGACATCAGGGCACAGGGCGCCAATCAGGGCCAGGCCCACGTGGGGCAGTGAGAGGCCACAGGGCCCTGCAGATACAGAAGGGAAAGAGCTGGGGCCTCAGCCCTAATTCCATTGCAGTGAAACCCCTCTGGCAGTAACACACATTATTTTGTGTGGGGCTTCATACCTCCAGTGCATTTCAGTTGCCCATTGTGACTGCCTGGCAGAGCAGTGCTAGAGGTTTGGAAAAAGAGAGGTGTCTGCAGAGGAGAAGGACCAGGGTCCTACTGGGAGGTGCTAGAAGATCATTTTCATCCTCAACTGCCGCAGCACTGTTTGGCTTGAGCCTAGCCTTAGGGCAAAGTAGCAGCACCCTGGGTCTACTGGCTCCGGTGAAGCTCTGCTCGCATACCCTCACTGTGCCTCTAGCTAAACTAAAAGAGGGGAGATTTAGGTTAGATGTTAGGGGGAAATTCTTTACACAGAGGGCAGTGAGGCACTGGCACAGGCTGCCCAGAGAGCTGTGGTTGCCCCATCCCTGGAGGTACAAGGCCAGGTTGGATGGGGCCCTAGGCAGCCTGAGCTCATGGGTGGCAGCACCGCCCATGGCAGGGGGTGGGACTGCGTGGGCTTTGAGGTCCCTTCCAACCCAAACCATTCTGTGATTTTATGTCAAGGACAGGAGCTGTCTAACATGAAGGGCCCTGGCAGAAGGGTCTGGTGCAGTGCCGCTCTGCTGCCGAGCCAGAGCCCACAGCCAAGGCCCCTGGCCTTCCAGATGGCTGAAGGTAAAGGAGAGAAATTCTCACTGAGACTCTTGAGTTACATTTAGGATAAGGTCCTACCCCTAGAGTGGACACAGGCAAGCAAATCCTGAGTGCAGCTGGGGGCCTTCCCATCAAGCAGAGAGGCAACAGAGAAACAGCGCTCCATGTCTTCAGGGATGATCATGCAGCTTTTGGGGGCTTTGCGATTCTTTCCAGGCATAGGAAGAGGATTGGGGCACCAATGCTGGAGTTTAAGAAACGTCTGGATGATGCTCTCAGACATACCGTCTGATTTTTGGGTGGTGCTGTGTGGAGCCAGGAATTGGATTTGATGATCCTTATGATCATGTTAGCATTGCCTGTTCCCTTGTGCTTGCACACAAACGCACTGAGGCTGATGGTACTCAGCAGCTCCTGACAGCAAAACTGATTTCTGTGGGCAGGAACCTGCCTGTATGGATATAAACAGGTGCAGCCCACTGGCAGCAGGCTCCATCCCATCCCTGCTGCTCATTCCCATGCCTCCATCTGTTTCAGTCAGGTTTCCGGGGGCTCCCCCTCCCTCTCTGCTTTCTCCTATGTGGGCAGAGCTGCTGGGAAAATTGGCTTTGCAGCCCCCGATCCTCGTAGTCCTTTTGCTTGCTTTCTTCTTGCCTCCTCCTCCCTGCTGTTCTGAGACCTTGCAGGCTTCCTTTCTCTTAACCTTATAAATTTACATGTTTTCGGGCTGTTTGTTTTCGAAATATCCCTTTTGTTTTCCTGTTTTTCCAGGGAAAGCAGGCCCACTTGTCTTTATAAAAGTGGACATGTGGGAAAAAATTTCCAGTGTGTCACACAAAGCTATTTTTGCTCCTTAAGTAAGTGTGGCAGAAACTCCTGGAGCAGTGCCGCTTGTTGTGTTCTCTCCTATTCCCCACCATGACCAGGCCATTTCCTCTCTCCTCTCCTTCCCTCCCTCCTCTCCTTCCTTCTCCTCTCTGCTTTGCTGTGATGCTCCTTTTGCAGAGCTGCAGGCACCAGCTCTGTGATCTAACTGGACAAGGAGGTTTGCCCAGGAATGAGGTAACTGTTCATAGAATCATAGGATCACAGAATCATTAAGGTTGGAAAAGACCACTAAGATCACCTAATCCAACCATCAGCGCATCCCCACCATGCCCACTAACCATGTCCCTCAGTGCTACATTCACAACGGTTCTTGAACACCTCCAGGTACAGTGACTCTGCCACCTCCCTGGGCAGCCTCAACACTCTTTCAGAGAAGAAATTCTTCCTGATATCCAACTTGAACCTCCCCTGGTGCAACTTAAAACCATTACCTCTTGTTGATGATCCTTTCCCAGCCCACAGTCCCTATCCCTGCACCTGCCCAGGCTCTGGGACCACAGCAGCAGTCACCACACCGAGTGCCGAGCTCCAGGAGCTGTGGGGCCCCATGGTAGCTGGGCAGTGGTCCCAAAAGGAAACTGTGAGCTTCATCACCTCTGGCCCGGTTAGTCCCTATTCTAAGGAATTGCTTAAAGACATCTCCGAGGTTTTTGACCCTATTTATGAGCTGTGTAGCCATGGTAACTGTAGTTATACCAGAAATAGCAGCTCGCTTGAATGACAAAGACAGCACAAGTTTACAAGACAGTGACTTTTCCGGGGCTGCTGTGCTCGTGGGACTGTGGGAGGAAATCCTGGCCAGGGCTCAGGCTGAGGATGCAGTGGCTGAGGGCTACAATAGCTCTTTTGAAACAAGTCTCTACAAGCTCATGCGAGGTTCTTGTGAGACGTTGTGCTGTATCGATAGAGTTTGATTGATTTCAGTGCAGGCGTACCTGCCTGGGAACCGCTGGGGAATTTCTGTGGGTAAACGGATGTTTCCCACCTGCAGAGAGGCAGCCTAGCAAGTGCTTCTGCATCCCTGGCAGGAGGACAGAGGTAGGACCTGGGTTTGGAAAGCAACTGCCTGTTTATTTTGTAGGTCAGTGAAGTTGTCATGTCAACAGTACTTCAGTGGGAAGCTTGGTGCACTAAGGTATCTGCAAAAGAAGATTCACATAGAATCATAGAATTGTAGAATCATTTGAGTCAGAGAGGACCTTTAAAGGTCATCTGATGCAACCCCCCTGCAATGAACAGGGACACCTACAGCTCGATCAGGTGCTCAGAACCCCTCCAGCCTGACCTTGGATGTCTCCAGGGATGGGGCATCCACCACCTCTCTGGGCAACCTGTGCCAGTGCCTCACCACCCTGATCGTAAAAAACTTGCTGCAACCCTCCTTCCCCACTGCTCACCATTGTTCCTCAGCAGTCTGTCTGTGCTGGTGAAAAAAGAAACAGCTACAGAGGACTGAGTGTAGCTGCAAATATGTGGCTGAAAATGCATGCAAACCAGCCCATCACAACTGCAGAGAAGGCATCTTCATGGCAGGTTGCATTGTCCTTCCTTCAGGAGGTCATGCGCTCCGGTTTCAGGAGGAAGCACCTGACAGCCTGCAGTAAGCAAGGCAGTTTGCTGACTCTGGGGATCTGTGCCTCTGTTCTGCTGAGTGCCCCCACACTCAGCTTGCAGAGGAGCCTGCGCTTGGCTCTCATTTCCACTCATGCCATGGAGATGGCTTTGTTGGCAGGGCTGGAGTGGCAGAGGCTGAGGTCTGCTTCTCCACTGCTGGGGCTCCAGAGAGAGATTTCCATGGGCAGCCTAGAGAAAGATGTCCTTTGAGGAAACATAAATCAAGCTTCTGGCAACACATGGGATGGATTCCTAGTGTGGCTGCAGACAGGGCCCTACTGCTGTTCCCTCCTGGGCTGCTCACAGCCCGATGCTTCATGTCTGAGCTGTCTGAGCATCCTGCCATACCAGGACCCCCTCAGGGAAAATTAAGTCCTCGCCTTTCTCCTTCAGTCAGTGTGCTTGATTCACGCATTCCAGCAGAGCATCTTAGACCCCAGGCTCTCAGGCACCAACACTTGAGGATGTGCTTGCTTTTTGTAGCAGGTGATATAAAACCTGTGTAGCTGTCATACACTTAATTAGCTACCAGCTGCATTTCCTTGCTTCTAAGCAGTGAGCCTGGCCCTTCTTTACATGGGTAACAAAGTCTTGCCACCTAACGCCAACAAGGAAGAGATGGGTAGGGTTTTGTTAACTCACACCAACCTTTCCATGATTGGTAGTAGTAAATACGGAAACTGAGGTACACAAATGACAGAGACCTGCAGACCAGACCCAGCCACCCTGACATCTGCCACAGGAGCGAGGAGCATGGCCGTGCAGCACAAAGAGCTCTGCGCTGTGTAACTACGCTGTGAATTATCACTTGGGAGCATCCCCTGCTCATTGCTGAGCTGTCCCAGGAGAAGGCAGTAGCATTACTGAGTGTCCTTCCTGTGCGCTGACATTGCTTAAATGTCTGCAGCCAGGCTGCTGGCAGTGCTGCGAGGGGACTGTGTTTGTTAGGTCAAAAAGCTTCCTTTCTTTTCTGTTCTTGCTCTGCCAACAATTGAAATATGTTTTTTTTTCTTTTATTATTTCCCCCCAAATGCCATTTAGCAAACAAGCTTAATGTTAAAGTCCTGAACTACAACCTGACATTTTTTTTATTTTTCTGAACAAGCACAAGGAGTTAACCTTGCTCTCTGTGTGGCTGCCAGAAGGCAGAGCACGTGGTCACTCTTAAAAATGCACTCGAACAGCAGTTTTTACAGTGGTGTCTCCAGGATCTTCCTCAGAATTTTCTCTTCCCATTATTGACTCCTTCTGTATGAATTATGTGCCATACACCTGCAAACAGTGATTCAGTGATCCACTAGCACTCACTGAACATGTTCACGCATTGAATTAAACATGGGAGTAATCCTGTTTATCTTCATTGCTAAGAAGAAAAACAGAAGAGCCAGCAAGAGGGTGTCTTTATTTAAATCAGATAATGCCAGTGCTTCATTCAGTTTGAAACAGTGAAGCAAGTGACTCAGTGTCACTGGGCCACGGAGAAGTAACTGCGCACAAGTCAGCTCCAGATGTCTCCTCTCCTGACAGCTCCCCTTCTCCTCTTGCTCTGAAGGATCGATTCTCTCTCCTTGGCAACCAGCAGCCCAATCCAGAGAGGCTCTTCTAAAACATTTTGGTGAAATGTTTCTTTCTTCTTAAGGAGGCACATCCATTACCGTGGCTTTCACACCACACTACAGACACGCTCTTCTTTCCTCCTCCTCCCAGATAAAAGCACCACCGTGCAATCTCATTCAGCTCAGCTCTTTGCCACCACCACCACCATAATTAGGATTGTTTTTTGAAGTAACAGCTGAGGCTCTCAAACAGAACTGATTGCTGCCGGGGAGCATCCCGCATTCTCCTCAGGAACATTCAGCTAATGGGCAGAGGAGGCAGCTCTTCCTGCCCCATTAGCTGGTCTCCCGGGTGGCTGTGCACCTCCCAGGCACACTGATGCTAAATGCTGCAGTTGCCATGCGATAGCCAGCTGATCCCTGCTGAAATGACTGCGGAAGGGGGAAAAGCCAAGGGATGGAAATGTAAATCACACTGAAAAAAAATTTTCTTCTTTTATTGCTGAGGTCTATTGCCAGGGATTAAGCCTGATGTTGTCCCCTCAGGGTTTCATAAAACCTTAGGTTTTAATGTTTTAAGTTTTTTATTTTGATTTTGATTTTATGGTTTTCACTGGCACGTCCTAACCTTTCTATTAGCGTAGAGCCTTGCTTTCATGCTTGCTTGCGAGTGGAGGTGCACCTCTCACCAACTGAGTTTGAGCCTCTTACTGGGAGGCTGTGAGGCTGCTCTGTGGCAGGGGCACGGGGCTGTTGCCACTTCTGGGTCCAGTCAAGTATGATGAGCACATCATAGAATCATGGAACCATAGAATATCCCAAGTTGGAAGGGTCTGGCTCCACACAGGACCACCCAAAATTCAAACCCTGTGTCTGAGAGCATTGCTCAGTCACAAAGTGAACTGTTCAGGAGGTATCATTGCACACTGGGCTTACCCATGTTGCACAAAAGATATACTGGCAGGTTGACATCCACAGAGATCGATTTGCAGAGTCCATAGCTGAAGGCATACAGTGACTGTAAAGGTTAAAGCTGGTTATAGAGGAAAATAAAGGAAGGGAAGAGAGAGAAAAAGGAGAAGGTTTCCCTGGTGACCAGCTGGGAATGGCAACAACAATCTCCCATAGGAGTAGGGGTGCTGCAGGTGATGAGGAGGAGGATGATGAGGATGACAATTTCTTGCCATGTTTTCCTTTAGCAAGAGAGGCTTTTGATCAGGATCCTCTTAAGCTCCCTATTGATTATCCTCAGTTATGACTCTGTTAGCTCTGGGAGAATTCTAATTGCATGCAAACGTTGTTAAGCCTCTGGGTATATATGTTATTGGATGGCAGCTGCTGAGAATTTAAATAGCTGTTACCTACTTTGTTGAGTACCACATTTGTTTTTCTCTTTTATATCCTGAAGTCTACAATAAAAGAAGGAGAGGGAGGAGGGCAGTTCTCACCCCTGTGCTTTCCATGAGAACCAGCACAAAACCACTGTGGGGGCTGGCAGGGTACAGCTGTGGGATCCACAATGGGAACAGCACAAGTGCAATAAAGCAGAACTGTTGCCGCAGTGCCCGGAGCAGCGCTGTGCTGAACACTAAGGCATGCGCGGCACCCGAGAGCCAGCGGGAGCCTGGGCTTGCTCCAAGCTGTGAATTTCAGCACCAAGTCAGGTTCTCTACTGAGATGAGTGTTCAGCATGGGCAGGGCAGGGTGCAGCTGGCAAGGAAATTTGCTAAAGCCAGAGGGGAAAAAGAGGATGCCGCAGATTTCCTAATTTAGTCCCTGTTTCAGCTCTGGCTGTGTCGGAGGGAAGCCACAGAGCATGGAGCATGCTTGGATAAATACCTCCCTAACACCCTGCCCAGGGATCAGCTTAGGGCTGAGATTTGGTTACACATTCTGAGATCTGGCCTTACATAACCACTTCTGAGAAGCCCCCAGATAATCCATCCCACTCCAGTGGGCACTGGCCCT
This sequence comes from Numida meleagris, assembly GCF_002078875.1. Taxonomy (NCBI): domain Eukaryota; kingdom Metazoa; phylum Chordata; class Aves; order Galliformes; family Numididae; genus Numida; species Numida meleagris. Next base: position 48,655,541 of record NC_034409.1, read on the forward strand.
GCTGGCGGCTGGTTCCTACCCAGCAGCTGCTGAGGAACACGAGATGGGGGCTGCTCTCCTCCATGCAGGCATTCAGAAGAGGGACTCCAGTTCCTGGGGAAGGGATCTTCCCACAACCATTACCGTCCTTCCTCTTTCCCCTTCACCCCTTCCACCTTCACTGCCTTAAACTGGGCTGCTGTGACCATCCTCAGCCTGTCTCAGGATGCCCTCTGGATTTCCTCCACGCTCTGTTTGCCTTTGCTCCCCCAGCTCCAGCCAAGCCCTCTCTCTCTCCCCGCCCTGCTGTTCTCCCCTGTGGCCGGCGAGGCATGCAGGAACAACATGTGAAGTCTTTGCGCGCCTTCAGGCTAGAGATGGGGGTTATAGGATTAGCACATTAACTGGCCTGAAAGCTACTTAGGCAAGCATTACATCTCCAATCTCCTCTCCATCTTTCAAGGAAATCCTTTCTGGAGGAGCTGGAGAGATGGAACACCCAGTCACATGTTGTGAAGTCAGCTCCTTGGCCAGCTGACAGCCCGCAGGGTGCTCTGGAGGCTTACCCTGTGATCTCAGGAGGAGGACGGGTCTCCATGCAGTGCAGGGACACCTGGCCTGGGGACACCCATGGCACATACAGATGCTGCCCTTTCAGCACTCATTGACATTAGAATCATAGAATCATAGAATTAGCTAGGTTGGAAAAGACCTACAAGATCATGCAGTCCAACCATCCACCTACCACCAGTAACCCCACTAAACCATGTCTCTCAACGCTATATCTAAATGTTTCTTGAACACCTCTAGGGACGGTGACTCCACTACCTCCCTGGACAGCCCATTCCAGCGCCTGACCACTCTTTCAGAAAAGTAGTACTTCCTAATGTCCAGCCTAAATCTCCCCTGGCGCAACTTGAGGCCATTCCCCCTCATCCTGTCACTAGTTACAAGACAGAAGAGGCTGACCCCCAGCTCACTACAACCTCCCTTCAGGTAGTTATAGAGAGCGATAAGGACCCCCTGAGCCTCCTCTTCTCCAGACTGAACAATCCCAGCTCCCTCAGCTGCTCCTCATAAGGCCTGTGCTCCAGACCCTTCACCAGCTTTGTCACCCTCCTCTGAACACACTCCAGGGCCTCAATGTCTTTCTTGCAGTGAGGGGCCCAAAACTGGACAAAACAGTAGTTTGCTGCACCACGAGGCTCTCTTCTTGGTGCATTGCTCATAGTGTTGCTGGAAATGGCAGAAATCTTGAGGGGGAGGCAAAGCTCAGGACAAGGACAGAATTCAGCTGCGTTGTTCATTAGAGAGCAATGTAAGTGAGCAACTCCATGCATGGAGTTCATCGCAGATGTATATGAATAGCTCTGAAGCAAAATACTTAACAAGAGCAGTGGGAAAAGATATTGCACTATATAGTCTCTTAAAACGACAAAAATGGATTCCTTGCTCAGAGAATCATAGAATTAGTAAGGCTGGAAAGATCACTATGATCATCTAGTCCAATCATCAGCCCCTCACCACCATACCACTAAACTATGTCACTCAGTGCGACATCTACCCTTTTCTTGAACACCTCCAAGGATGCTGACTCCGCCGCCTCACTGGGCAACCTGTTCCAATGCCTCCCTAGACTGAACTCTGTATTCCCCTCCTTGAGGAATATAAAAGTTTCACAAATAAAGTGTGGATGAAAGTACAAGATTATAACAGGTGATGTTTTCCTGAATTGATCACGTTTAAAGGTCATAAAACAGGTCAGTTCCTCAAATTCAGGCACCTCTTATGTGGAACAAGGAGATGACATTTAGCAGCAATGGAACACCATGTGAAAAAAATGCCACCACAGAAGTGCTGGACAGCTGATGGCAGCAACGGAAACACAAAGAGAAGAATAATGCCATGCCTAATTTTTCTTAATGTTTTCAAGAAATCTCAAGATGAGTTGGATCCAATAAGCTGCTACAGAAAGCATTTGACTATTGGGAGCAAAGGCTGTGTAGGTGAAGGATATGCATTTGAGGTCCCTTGCAACCCAATCCATTCTGTGACTATGATTCTCTAAGTTTGGACACTAGTGGTTGGTCACATGTATTAATGTGGTCAACCAATTCTATGACCGGCCACGGTCAGTGGAGATCAAGTGAATAAGAACTACTAATAATATTTTATTTAATAACTTTAGATATTATTTTCCAACTAAAGTCACATTTTAAATATTGCCATTTCTTTTGCAGTCAAGCAAGTACAGTCTAGGCATTGTCCTCGCCTCCTTCTGTCACAGACTAAGAAGTGGCTGTGTTGGACAAAGTCTGCCAAGAGATGGTCTTCATTGCATGGCATCAGATTGTCAGAGATCAAATACTTGGTGGTAAGGATTTGCTTTCAGAGATATCTTGCTGTGACATAGTTCAGAACCTGCCTTTTTTCCAGCAGATCATTGACGTGGTTCCCCAGCGGGATGCCGGATATGCCAACCTGAAGGATGCTGCCTGGTTTCTAAGCTCCCATCTGCTCACCATGGTGTGTATCCAATGTCTGCGCTCTTACCAACAGGAAGATGAAGCACAGAGCAATGACATTTATCCATGAGTACATGCTAGCTAATTTCTAATCTAGGGATAAAATCTGTTTCTCGTATGTGCTAGGCATTCATGCCAATATAGATTGAGCGTACATGCTCAGGTGTATGTCCCTATACCTCTGTGCACATGTTTGTGATATACTGGTCTTGATGTATGCTCACGCACATTTAGAAATAGTGTGTATATAGCATTGGTCTCTGCACACGGCCACTAAACCCAAGGAAACCTCAAACCAGGATGTAACCAAATGGTAACCTCAACCCATGCACCTTCCCAGCCAGGGTGCTCTGGTCTCCAATGCAAACTGGTAATTCAGCTGAAATTGGAGAGTGAGTCAAGGCACCACAGGAGCCAAGACTAAAGGCTGTTCTACAGGAGGCACAGGCTGCAAAATAAGACCATAGTTAGCACTTCCAGCTTTCCAAATGTTGTCCAGGCCAGCACTGCTCATGCCAAACTATAACCACTATAGCCACTATAACTTGGCATGGTCATGGAAAGTGCTTGCTCTGTGCTTTCCCAATCCCCACCCCCACACAGCCCCTTCCCTTTGCCAGCACAGGTGAACAAGGCTGGGAAACCCACATGTCTTAAACTGAGCACAGTACTGTGTGCACAGAATCACAGAATGGTCTGGGTTAGAAGGGACCTCAAAGCCCACCCAGCTCCAACCCCTGCCGTGGGCAGGGCTGCCCTCCACCAGCTCAGGCTGCCCAGGGCCCCATCCAACCTGGCCTTGAACCTTCAGGGATGGGGCACCCACAGCTGCTATGGGCAGCCTGAACCAGTGTTCTGCTCAGTTCTGCTGTACTGTCCCATGAAGAGGGTGAGCCTAGGAGTGGGAAAGAGCAGCAAAACATAAAACAGTTTCTCTTGGTCAGGAACAAATTAATGGAGGCTTAAAATGGTTCTGGGGCTACAGCCCTGACTCAGTGGGAATCTGCTGCCAGCCAGAGATGTGCCCTGTTTGTCCCTTGAAAAGCATGAGGTCAGAATCAAAGTGCCATCCACAGCTTGAATTAAAGCGAAGGTAGGTTTGGAAAATCAGCCCCTCTATCCTGAGATCCGCCCATCCCTGGCAGAGATTCCTCTGATTCAGTTGTCTGCAGCCTCTAAAAATTGTGTACAATAAATATTTTCTATCAGACATGTGAATCTGGGGCAGTGAATGTAAGCCCCTCGACAATAGATTTGCTTCACTCAGTTTGCTTCTGCAAATGCTTTGAAAGAAGTGCATCAGTCATTTCAGATCCAGATTTGCTGGTTGCAGACCAATGATCTAATTTGTCCTTATATTTCGCACTGAGGATGATGTGCACGGAGGAGTGATGTGAGTGAAGAAGCAAGTGGGCAAATTTGTGAGTGGAAGAAGATAAAACCTGCCTGCATTTCTGAGTGGAAGTGGGGTAAAATCCTTCTTGTATTTAAGCATGCTTGGGAAATGTGAGCTTATTGTTCCGGAGGCAGCCGATCTTTGGGACTGCTTGAAAATGGCTGGGAGTGGGGCACACACAGCTGATGGGAACGACGAGCCCATCAAGTGCAGCAGGTAGCACGCGTTACCTGGGAAAAATGAGGCTCACCTCTAACGACCCCCGCTTGTACCCCCACATACGCGTGAATACACTCGACCCGATTTTCCACACATCACCAGTATAAATCAGTGCAACAACGACGTACACCGGGACCGGCTTTTCAGACCGACCTTAATTACGGCGAGCAGGAAAAGAAACACAATTAAAACCGGGGCCGAACAACAAAGAGCCGCGCTCCCAGGCACAGGAGCAGCCCGCACAAAGAGCCGGGAGCCTCTCGGGGCCCCCTCCCGCACCCCGCCCGGGGGCTCTGCGCTCACACAAAGCCGCGCACACGGCCGCGCAAGAAGAGCGCAGCGCCCGGCGGTCAGGCAGAGCGCGGTGCGCGGAGCAGCGCTGCAGCATGCGGTCTCGGGGCTTCCTCTTCGAGTGGGCTGGTGGAGGGAGGCTTTTTTTTTTTTTTTGTAGTGTGAGTGATATTTATTTATTTATTTTTTTTTCCCCCACCAACTTCCTTCCTGCTCCAACTGCCAAAGCGCAAAGCTGAGAGCTGAGAGCAGAGGAGGACCCCGCAGGCAGGCACCGCGCAGCAGTGAGTGCGAGCCCGGGTGGGGGGGGAGAGGGGGGCTCGGGTGGGGGCAACTTTACGCCTTTGTTCCAGCGTTTGGCTCCGTCGCCCAGCCCTGCCCCGGCATACGGGCAGGGCCCTCCCCGCATCGGACGGGGAAGTTGGGTTCGGCGGTGGGATGGGGAAGGGATGGGGGCAGAGGGAGGGCCCCGCAGTGCCCGGGGGATCCGGCGGTAGCCGGGTGCTGGGCTGCCCTTCTGCCCCCGCACCTCTGGGGTGGGACGTGGGGCGCCGGTGGGGCCGCGTGTCACTGCCCCGGGGTGGGAAATTGCTTCCTTGCAGCCAAACCTGCTTCCTGGAGATAAGCCCTAGGTTGAGGGAGGGGGGGCATTTAGAGGAGTGAATTTGATGCGCTGAGGGAGTGTGAATAAAACGCTGTCCTTGTGACAGCCCTCTTTGTACCTTGTGGTGGCATGGGGGGATGAGGAGGTGCCTACCATTCACCCCGTGTGCATCCCTCTGCCTCAAAATGCTGCAGATGCACAGGCAGCTCCAGCACAGGCAGCGATGCATAGGAGAGCACGGTCCCTCTGTGTCCTCCCGCACCTGGCTTTATGGTGGGAAGTCCCTGACATGAGAGGGCTCCAGCCCTCTCCCTGCCGCTGCATGGAAGCTCCCAGACCTCAGAGGTGCAGGTAATGCACAACTGAGGATTGAGGCTGCAGGCAAGTGAGAAAAATATGGCAGAGCATGGCATAAATCAGCCACCTGTCTCCTTGCGTAAAGCATCTACATGGTTAATGCTTTTCATTTTTAATGCAGCTGGTGGCCTGAGGCCCTGGGGGGCTCTATGGAGCTGTGTGCTTGGCACAGGAGGCCAGGCACCCCAACAGGTGGGCGCTAACATGATCATCCTGGGGATGCTGTGGTGCCTCAGCCCTGCAGCACCTCTTTGCTGCTGGAGGGCACCAGTCCCACAGGTGGAATCAGCAGATTCAGTGCCCAGAGCTGTTCCCATCCCCAGCTCTCCCTGCTACTCAGGGCTCTTCCTCAGCCCTGGGGAGCTGCTGCCTGTGAGGTAAGGGCAGGGGCAGGGAACGGGTGAGATGTGATTTCCTCCCTGCCTTGGGAATGCAGCAGGATGGTCAGGCTCACAATTTGGGGAGAAATGCTGGAGTGGGGTCTGATCAGTGCCATCTTGCAAAAATGTATTAGAGCTGGGGGTTGTTCAGCCCCAGCCAGGCTGTCCTCCATGGGCTCTTGCCATTGGCACAGTAGGCTACCTGTGTAACACTTTGCAGGCTTTCAGAGCCTGAATGCATCTGCGCCTCAAGTGAGCTGCCCCCATGGGCTGGCAGGGGAAGTCGTGCCAGCAGGAGTGATGCAAAAAGGAGGTCTGAGGGATGGGGAGCAACCAGCTGGCCCTGTCCTGGCTCTGCCTCTTCTGTGCATGGGGCTGGTGAAATCTCACCCTCCTCCTGTGATAAACCACAACCCCTATGTAGAATGAGAACAGGCAGGCAGTTGCACCGTGGTTCTAGTGGTGGCAGACAGCCTGGTATCGCGAGAAAGCTCCGGGGAGTGGAAGTGACTCAGATCTGAAGCTGGAGCCCAGTGGATGGCAAGACCTGGTGCTGGCTGCCACAGCTTATCACATCCTCTTCCTGTGGCTGCTGTGCGATGGCACTGTGGGGTCACGAGGTGCCATCATTAAGCAGCTGTGCTGGGGCTGCACAGCGGTGGGACACGAGCTACAGTGCTGTCATTGGGGAGCTTCTGGTTTCTTTTCTCAGAATGACAAGCTCGTGTGCCTTTCCCATGGTACCCAGGTCCTTCATGCTCCCAGAGCCAGGAATGGGCATGAGCTCAGTGCAGGGCATTCAGCTTCTGGGACATGCTTTCCTTCAAGGCCATTGGAGCTGGGATTTCCTTTTATTTACTTCCTGGCTGTCCCCCCTGCAATAGTTCCCGACTCATCACAACTTGCCATTGCAAAGCAGCCTTGTATCAGAGCTGTAACCCAACTGAGTGTTCTCATCCCTGTGCTGCTCGGTCCATCCTTGTCCCTCTGTTATGTGCCTTTGCCAGTATGCCCCTCCTTGAATGTTTTCCACTGGTCTCATCCATGCTGGGATAGCACTGGGAGGTCTGTGTATTACTCACTGCTGCCTGATTCCACTTGCTGATTCACTGTGGCCTGTTGCGTAAATATATATTTTTTTATTTGCATTCTGTTTCAATGAAATTGAAAACTATCCTTGGAGCTCCCTACTGGGAACTTCAAGGCCACAGCTGTAGAGAGGAACAAAGGGATTAGTGGGGGAATTGCAAGCAACCAGGGAAAAAGTGAATTTTTAGCAGGGACAGCCTCAGAGGATGAGTTAATATAAGGATAAGCTGAAGTGCACTGAGTGATCTGCGTAGCAGTACAGCTCACCTCTCCTTCCTCTCGCTTTGCCTTTGTCTCCTCTCTCCCCATCATGTGCTTTCTGCTTCCCTGCTCTGGCTCCCATTTGGGATGCTGCCCAAGCTGCCTCACCACCTGCCTGGCACTCAGCGTTGTGCATCCTGGCTGAGCTGAGCCCCAGCCTTCCTGCCTCTCCTTTCAGAGAGATGAAGTGCAGGTATGCAGGGCTGGATGCAGCCACCATCGTGCTTCCTTCCTGAGCAGGAGGGAGACCTGATGGGTCTGGGGTGAGCTGTTCCTTGGAGCAAACACTGGGAATACCAACAGACAGATCAAAGTGAGTGCATCTCCTTGGGTGCTTTAGATAACATGCTGATGTAAGGGAGCTGCTGCCAAGTATATGATCTTTTGATGATCTCTGACTTTTGGCTTGTAACAAGAGAGTGAGTGAAACATCTGTCCTCAGCTGCATTTCCCATCTCTGTGCCCTGCTGTGTGGCTGTGGCTCTTTGTATGAGCTTTCTGGCAAGCGCAGAAGCCTTGCACAGTGGCTTGTAATTGCAGGGTTGTCGGCCAGCGATCGTGCTGCAGAGCGACTGTAAATCACTCTGGTATCAGCCCCTGCTCCTGCGCCTCCTCCCCGCAAGGGAAGGCTGGTGGAGGTCTGCGTGTGCGCGGTGCCTGTGGGAGAGCAGCGAGGGCAGAGGAGGCTGTGTTCAAGCCCAAATATCAGCACGGCAGTGTCAGGATTGCCGATCACCGCCGCCATTTGCCTTTGACGATCCTACTGCGTTGTGCCTGCCCTGCTGCCTGGGGAACTGACGCACAGCGTGCCCCCAGGGACGCTGTTCCCTCACAGAGCAATCCCATTGACTGCCCCTCTCTGCTACCCAGACCAAGAGACCATGACTGAGAAGACACAGGAACCTCATGTGGAGGAGGACGATGACGAGCTGGATGGGAAACTGAACTACAAACCTCCTCCCCAGAAAACACTGCAGGAGCTGCAAGAGTTAGACAAAGACGATGAAAGCCTCACTAAGTACAAGAAGTCCCTGCTGGGAGATGGACCTGTGGTGGCAGGTAGGCAGGAGCATCCTGGTAGGAAGGGACTGGGGAGATGTATTGCAAGAGCGTGCCTGAATATAGAGATGGGGCAAGATGGCCTCAAAGAAGTAACTTGGCTGACCAGACTTCTGCTGGAAGGGGGTGGACATGTGGAGAGATGCAGGGAATGAGGCAAGGAGGGTGCTCTGAACATTAGATGTAAGGTACCAGAGAGTGCTAGCGTCTGAAAGGGGCTTGTGGTATGGGATGTGTGGGCTGTGGAGGACTCCAGGGGTTTAGGAACATGAGGGGAACAGCTTGTGCTGAAATGGGACCAATAATCTTAAGAGAGGTGTCTCTTGTGGTGGAAAGATCTTGTCTAGGTATTGAGATAGTGGCTGGAGGGATCCATGTCAAGTGTCTGGGATAAATGCATGGTCCTGTTGTGCAAGGTTGGTAATACTGAGTGCTTTGTGAGGTGCATCCTCTGTGTGGGAAGTCAATGGCATTTCTTCAGTTTTTGTCCCCCTTCCCCCTCAAACACTTAATTTCACGAGCTGACAGTTTCCCCTTCACTTTCCTACCTGCAGACCCAACGGCTCCTAATGTGGTGGTCACCCGACTCACCCTGGTGTGTGACTCTGCTCCAGGGCCGATCACTATGGACCTTACAGGTGGGTACAGGCTCACTGGGCACACAGAGGAACACACAGAGGTCCTAGGATGTTTCAAATTGAAAGGGAGTTTGTTTTTGGGATGCTAGTGGGCTTTAGAGGAGTCCTGAGGGTATCATAGCCTTGCTTTTGCTTTTAAGGTATGCTTGTATGAAAAAGAAGATGCAACAAAGGAAAGTGTGTGGGGTCTTTCCCTTCATCTAGACTGCTCTGGTAGTTTCTGGTAGAAGGGTTCCTTCTACTTTCTCTTCTTCCTTTCATTTAGAGCTCATGAGCACAAGGGATGTGCATGCATTTGGGTAACAGGCTGTTTTGAAACTTCAGAATCAAGCAATACTGCAGTTCCGGCTCCAGAGGACATAGGGAGAGGACCAGGCTTCACCTTATATGGGCTTTTCTACATAGAGAGGAAGCCAGGCCCAGAGGAGCAGAGCAGCTTCCTGTTCAGCTGCAACCACGCAGTGTCTGGGCAGCCTCACTAGGTGGGCAGGGGCTGTGAGACACGCTCAGCTCACCCAGGCCTGGGGCTGGGCATGGCTGAAGCAGGGCATCAGTGGTGTGTGCAGTGCCTAACGATGAACCTGCACATAAATATCTCTGTGTACCGAGATCTATGTGTGTTGGGCACTGTCCACACAGAACTGTGTGGATGTGGCACTGAGGAATGTTTTTAGTGGGCATGGTAGTGATGGGCTGATGGTTGGACTAGATGATCTTAGTGGTCTTTTCCAACCTTAATGCTTCTAGGATTCTTTGGTGTGGAGATTGACGCATACGCACTGCTCAGGTGTTGGCATTTCTGCCTATGTCTGCTCACCATGCAATTGCGTATGCAGGCCTCTGTGTACTCGTGTTGCAGGTGTGCAGCCTTTTGAAGGGATGCTCACCTCTGACACCAGTCCCAGCCCCGGCCCTCTTCGGGTGTTCTCGCTGTGACACCCCTAGCTAATGGCTTGATCCTCTTCCCACAGGTGACCTTGAAGCACTCAAGAAAGAGACCTTTGTATTAAAGGAAGGAGTTGAATACAGAGTTAAGATCCACTTCAAAGTGAGTTGTTTACCTGCTGATTGCTTTAGATATTGTTCTACCCAACAAGGGACCTGGCCTTTCCAGAGAATTACTTCTGCCTGTTCATCCCTTGGAAGAAGTTGCCTTCTGCCCACCAAGGATGGTGAACAACAGGTTATTTGGAAATTTTGGCTGAGTTTGGCTTGACATTGCAGCCAACAGAAAGTCTTTAATTGACGGAGTGGGAATGGAAAGGAAGGAGAAAAGATGATGGCTTTACATAACATGGTATTTCTATTTGCATTGCTGGGCTTGGTGAATGCATAGCAAAGATTTCATACTGTAGCATTTGGCTGAAGATACCTGAATTCTCTTGAGTTATGACATATCCAAATGGGCTAGTTTCAACCCCCACTCTTCTGTTAAGCAGTGTGTCAGCCACTTCTGCTGTTTCCAGCTGCGAATGAAACTTAGTCACGCTGCAGTGTGGCATCCAGCACCTCTGCAAATGTTTGCTGCAGACAGAGCTGGGTTTGGCAGAGAGGATGAAGATAAGGAAGACAGTTTTCCTGAAACAGGAGGGAAAATGTGAATGTGTGGGCTCTGCAGGAAAGATTTCCCCCTGTCTCTGAGGCTCGCTTGCTGTCTCAGATGGCTTTGTCCTCAGAAACACCTCCAGCTCTCTTTTGTGCAATGAAATATTTCCAACTGTATCTGAGCCCTGTTGACAGGAGATGCCGGAGACAGATGAGTTACTTAACTCCCTCCCTTAGTCCCAAGGCTGGTAAGAGCTGGCACCATGTGAATTCTCCCCAGGATGTAAAAGAATCTACCCATCTTGTTTCTCCGTGGAACAGTTCTGTACAGGGGCAGTGCGTGCTGGATAGGGGCAGCAAGAGATACGTAAAAGATATCCATGGGAGATTTGAAGAAAGATTACAAACAGAACTGTGCCCTCCATCTCTTGAGGAGTACCTTTGCCAGCTCCTGACTGAGTTTAGAGGGCATCTGAGAGAGTTCAGTGAATCTTTCCCACCTGTTCCCACCGTGCTGAAAGCATGACTCCAGTCACCCATCTCTGGTTTCCCATATGGAAACTATTATCTGGGAACTCCTGCTTCACTTTTCTCAGCCATTATCAGGCTATTCTGGGAATCTGCCTCAATCACCTTCAAAGTCGGGAGAACGATGGGGAAGAGTAGGAGATGCCCTCAGACACACAGAGAATGCTGCAGGTCTCTGGGTGCCTGCTGGGAAGTGACATTAGGACTCCCCACAGCGTGTCCTGTACCAAGCCCATGAGAACAGTTATGTGAGGAGCCAAGGTGGTCATCTCTCTAAGGAGAGAAAAACAGCAGATACAGGATCAAAACCCTCCTGGTGACTCTTACTTCTGGTCACTTTGTGCAGGTAAACAGGGACATTGTGTCTGGACTAAAATACGTGCAGCACACCTACCGAACAGGAGTGAAGGGTGAGTAAGAGACCTGCGTGCCCTGCACACCTACACTCTTTCTCTTGTGACCCTCTCTGCTCAAAGAAGTGTTCCTGCAGATCTGGGCCAGGACAGAGCCTCCCTTCACCCCCAGGGCCTCCCTGTGCTGCTGCACAGGAGACGTGGGTTCTCAGCAGAGTGCATTAGTCTGCATTTTGTGTCACCCAGGCCAACTGTTTCCTGTGCCTGTGTGAACTCATTACAAGCCAGCTCTGCTGTCTGTATGCTACACCACCAGCTGCAGCAGAAACGTCCCCAGAGATGCTGTTCAGACAGTGTTTGCCACAGGTTTCCTCTTCACCTCCCCCACCAGCCCTTGAAGTGTAGCTCAGTCCTTGTGGAGCTTCTCACCCATCAAAGTTTTTTCCAGATGCACTCGGTAAAATTCACAGCTGCTCTGCAAAGCTTCCTACTGTCTGTGGAGGCTTGTGCTTGCCCGTAGCCTCACACGTTTTTACAGTGCTGCCCTGCCCAGGCTTGGCAGAGGAAAACCGCATTTTGCACACACATCGCACATGTGCATTTTTGCATACAACCACCACTAAGGCTCCACTGTCCTATTAAGCATGCAAGTAATGTCCTCTCACCAGAACAGAGAAGTAGCAGAGGATAAAGAGAGATCTCTATCTGTATGTTGTGGGTGCCTACTTCCCACAGCTGTATGTTGTGGAAGCAGCACATAGATGTGAGAGGGTACAGACTCAACTGCCTGCCCATCTGCCTGCCCATCTTAACCTGCTTTCTCACTTCCTTCACTGACTGTACCCCTTGGTGGCCACGTCCCTTTCTCTCACCACTACTTCCTTTCTGTCAGTGATCTGTACTTGTGTTCAAAGCTTTTTATCTCCTTTATTATTCCCCTCCTGAGTCTCTTTCCACGTGGATTATTTTCTCCTAGTGGACAAAGCCACATTCATGGTTGGCAGCTATGGGCCACGGCCAGAGGAGTATGAGTTCCTGACGCCTATTGAAGAAGCTCCTAAGGGGATGCTGGCTCGAGGCACCTACCACAACAAATCCTTCTTCACGGATGATGACAAGCATGACCATCTCACCTGGGAGTGGAACCTGTCCATCAAGAAGGAATGGACAGAATGAGCTCACCCTGTTTGCCTTCCCCCTTCCCATCCCCTTGCCTCCTGCACCAGTCTCCAGGTGGGCCATGCCCACCACGCTGCTCCATCCTGCCACCATGGCTGGCCACAGCCCTTGCAGCCCTCCCCGTGGATGCTGGGGCTCTGTGCCAGCCTTGGTTGATGCACAGGCCTGCAGGTGGCCTTTGCTGCTTCTTCTGATACACTGAAAATAACCCGCCTGTTCTCATCACCACCCCATCATGACATGCAATGGATTAAATTGAGAAGCATCTCCTGCCCTTTCTCCCAGTACTTCCTCTTGCTGCCTCCATGTCTCCTTCTATACCAACTCTGGTCCCGGGAAGTGCCTTTTCTAGGAAACAAGATCACCTCGCCAGCTCCTTGAGTCTCCTGGCAGGGCAGACTGGTCCCTGGAAAATCCCTCTCTGAGTTACGCTTGCCATGTGCCCTGACTCATTGTAAATGGCTACTTATCTCCCATGATGGTCTCCTGGTCTGTATCTGGTGCCCTACCCCGTTGAAATCCATCCTTGTGCAGGCAAAACCGGTCAGGGGGATGCAGCTAGATGCTGTAACAAGACGTCAGTGTCTCAAGAATAAAAATGGTTTCCTTCTTCTTCTCTGCATAAGCGTCTCTTTCTTTTCTGCAGTAGGGGTCCTGATACTTCAGAGTTTGGTGGTGAGGTGTACATGGCACTGAATTCTCGCGTTTAATATTTCCCATGGCAACTGTTCCCATCCACCAGAGGAGATGCAGGAGCTGTGTGTCCCACTGGCTGGGCGAGTGCTTCGCAGCATCTGTGGGACCCAGCAGCTGGGGAAGTGCAGGGGATCCCTCTACATGGTGGGGCGTTCTCACCAGTTGGGGTACCTAGCTGTGTGGGTGCAGCTGAGATGCCCAACGCTGTGCATGAGGGCACACCAGCAGCAGCATTGGTGAGCCTGTCCAAGCCTGATGGCTGTGCAGCGGGGAGGCCCAGGGCTTTTTCCCAGCTAAGCAGTTATCTCAGGAGCTGGAAGCTTTGCCTGTGGCCAGCTGCTCCTTTCCCATTGCGTGGGAGTGATTGTGAGCCCAGAAGCAGCTGACGTGTCACTTGCCAAGGAGAGGTGTGGAGCAAGGTGGCATGGTGAGGAGAGGGCAAGCAGGCACCATGGGCACCTCCGTCTTCCTGTGTCTCTTCATTATCTTCCTGGCCGGGAGCTTCCCAGCAGGCTGTGCTGGAAACAACAGCTCTGCATCCCACGGTAAGTGAGCCTTCCCAGTCCTCCTCCTCACTCAGAGTGTGCTATGCAAGCTGAGCATCGAGCTGGTGAGAGAGGTGTGGGGGGAGCATGTAAGGGGTGGGGTGCTCACATGGGTACGCGTGGGAGCCTCGGAGCTGCTCTTCTATACCTTCTGTCCAATCCTGACCTTTCCTCTCCAGGCACAGAGGGAGGTGCAGATAAACTTGTCCTGTTGAACGACATCGCAGATGCGGAAGCCTTCATCAGCGGTGCGGAGGTGGCGGTTGTTGGGTTCTTCCAGGTGTGTTGGCGGCAGCTCCCCTCTGCCAGGTGGGAGCCCTATCCCTGGTGGGAGAGCGGGGCTGGATGGGGCCCTTCATACACCCTCATGCGATGGCTCCTGCTGTGGAGAGGTGCCGGGGTTGTAATAGATGTGAAGGGATGAAGTGAGGGGTGTACAGAGAGGGAGATGGAGCAAGGGAGGGATGTGAAGCTGTTGATAGGAGCCTGGAGTGGGAGAAAGAGAAATGCTGCAGGGGAAGGAAAAGGGGAATGTGGGTGGCAGAGAAATTGAGTGCACTGGCACGAGATGAGTGGGAACATTGGCTGTTGGCTTTAGTCATTGGTGGCAGAGTGAGGCACTGCCTGTGTGACAGGGCTGAGGAAGCTGGGCCTCTGGGAGTGGTGATGGTGGGGATCCTCTGATGTCTGAGAGGATTTGGGCTCAAGCTCAGTTTCCTCTTAGGGAGAACAGTGGCACGGTCCCTCTGGCTGCTTTGTTCCCCACAGTTGATACCCTTGAGGCCTCTGCCTCTCCATGACCAAATTCAACTGAAATCAGGTGACAGAGTGACTGATAGATGCACGTGTCATTTACCTCTTTTTCCTGCTACTTGAACTCTGTGCTGGACTGTGTACACTGCTCATGCCTTTTGCCAGAGAAGACTTAATCCTTCCAAAACTAACTCCCTTCTGCAAGCCCCTTCCTCCTCTTGCCCTGATCCTGGGGCTGGAGGGCAGCCTAGTGAGGGGTTATGCAGGTGAGGATGAGGCAAGGGGGTAAAGCACACTGCAGAGCGAGGACTGATGCTTCTGCAGAAACAAGTATGCGAATGCTGGAGGCCTTTGCCCCAGGGCCTTGCTAAACACTGATCACAGAGCACTAGCTGCCTAGGGCTGTGGCCTGCAGGCATACAGAACTCCTTAGGGGCCTCTCTGGCAGCACTGCAGCCCTATGAGCCAGAGAGGCTCTGGTATCTCCTTCCCCTGGGCAGCTGGCTGGGGTTGTAGCAGGGCTGGGACCTCCTGCGGGCAGAGCCTCATGCCACCAGTACCCCATGCCACCTCCGCCTCCCTCCCATGGCACGGTTTCATTTATCAGTCAGCAGGGTGCTGGGCCTCGGCAGCACAGGGTGCTGGGGCAGGGAGGGCCGAGCGTGTCGTCCTGCAGCGTGGGGACAGTCCCGGCTGCCAGGAGCACGGGGCAGCAGCCAGCAGCCTGGCATGTGTTCAATGCGTGAAGCACAGCGGGGCTGCGTTTAAGCGGCAGATAAGGACCTGTGAGTGCCATGAGGTCTTGTCTTGGCCCTCTGCCCAAGAGTATATTCATCCGAATAATGCCCGTGTTCTCTGCTCACTATAAATCATTTCTCTGCTGCAGCCTTTCAGCTCACTGCAGCACGCAGCTCAGCAAGCTGTGCCTGTAATGAGCTGGGAACTGTGTGCCACGATGGAAAAACAGCGTGCTGCTCCGTGCGCTGTGTGAGAATGGGGCCTGCTCGGCCAGATCAAACCCATCCTTCATAGGAATGCTCCAAAACAAAGCAAATTCCCACACCATGCCTTAATGCAATCGCCACAGCCATGTCGATGCGCTGGCATTTCCAAAACAGGTCACAAGAACTGTTTTCCTTTCAGTGAAGCAAGAATTTTGTTTTCTGTTCTCTCTGGGCTCGCAAACAGCTGAGCTGACAGTTCAAAACGAAAAGAAAAACAAAACAACTTCCAAGCAGAGACTGTGTCTTGAGAATTTGAATCTAAAAAGTACCGAAAATATGTCCCTCAGTAGAGAAGTTGGGAATGGGAATAGGATGGCGTGCGTTAACGCAGCCTCAGGCTGGAGCTAATGCTCTCACTAGATACAAGAAGCCCAAGGTATTTAACAATTTTAACAACCCCCTGGACTCCAGAATCAAGAGGCTGTCTTAAAAATGATTTATGTGTATAATGTATATAGCATACACGTCTGTACGTATATATATGTAAGGGTTACGTCTGGGTTCCGACTTTCTCCCCTCCTTTCTGAGAGCTCCAGGGCTTCACATCACCGCAGGGGGGGCACGCCGCAGCCCCAGCGCGGGGAGGAAGACGAGGAGGAAGGCTGCAGCCCGCCCAGAGCCGCGGGAAATGGCGGAGCGAGGCGCTCGGCGGGCGGCTCCCAAGGCGGCCGGCAGGTGTCCCCGTTCCGCCGGCGTGCGGCGGGGCGCCGCTCTGACCGCCCTCTCTCCCTGTGCCCTCAGGAGCCGGAGAGCCCCGAAGTGTCGCAGCTCCGCCTGGTGGCCGCGCGGATCCCGGAGGTGGCCTTCGCGCTCAGCAGCAGCCCCGCGGTGCGGGAGCACTACGGCTTGACGGCGGCCACCCTCACGCTGTTCCGCAGGGTGCGTGCGCGGCGGGGCGCTGGGAACGCGGTTCTTTGCAAAGAATCGGGGGGGTCTGTGTTCTGAGTGGCTCTCACGGAGCGCGGTGTGACTTGGATGGGCTTCCCGTGGCTTTGGAAAGGCTCCTGAGGCACGCGGAAGGCATCTCCCGGGTGTGTTACAGTGAATCAACACGGCAGGGTGGAAATCGCATCTTGCCAAGCTCATTTCAGGCAGGCAAAGCTGGCTCCATGCATGCCCAGTTTTTCCATCAGGGCTGAAACCAGAGCCAGAGTGGGGCCCTGCAGTGACAGATGCTGTGCCACCAAATGAAATCCCCAACACTAGATGCCTCTTAAGTCTAACACTGTGGTTTGAAGAGCTATTCTTTGGGCATGGGCCCATTAATAATCATAGAATCACAGCTGCCTTGTTCTGAAATTGAAGGTATTCCTACTGAAATGTAAGGAGATCGTATTTTGAAGGGTATTTTGAAGGGCCATGTACTTACTGCAAGAATACCACCAAAAGCTGAGAGTAAAAGTATCAGTTCCCTGGCATTGCCCCATGTGGCACTTGAAAACTGGAGAGAGAGGTGCATCAGAGGAGAGGGGCCTTAGGAAGTGCAAGGTGTCCTAAAAGGCTACAAAGTGCAGCATCACAAGAGCTTGAAGCACACTGGGTGGCTCTGCATGCTGCAGAGGCTGGATGTGGTGCCTTGGTCAAGTTCTAGATCTGAGTTGGACAAAGATTACATAAAGCCCGTTTGTTCACTTACTTTCTCATCTTTTTGTGCACCATGTTTACCACTGGTATAATCCAAATAGCGCAAGGAGAACGATCTGAGAGTGAGCAAAAAGTAGACAAGTCCTTTCCTTTAACCTTTATTTGCCATGCACAGATCATAGAATCATAGAATCACCAAGGCTGGAAAAGACCTCCAAGATCATCCAGTCCAACCGCCCACCTACCACCATCATTTCCCCACTAAACCGTGTCCCTCAGTACAACATCTAAACATTTTTTGAACACCTCCAGGGACAGTGACTCCACCACCTCCCTGGGCAGCCCATTCCAGCACCTGATCACTCTTTTGGGAAGAAATGTTTCCTAACATCCAACCTGAATCTCCCCTGGTGCAATATTGCAATTGCAATTTGAAGTAACATTCACCTCGGTTTTGGTTCTTAGGCATGATGATTTTCTTCCAGAAACACTGAAAAGATCCTTTGTTTTTGCTCTGTGGCAGATAGTGAGAATGACTGCATTGGGACAGTGTTTGATAAAAGAAAGTTTGGATTGTTGGAACTTGTATTCTATGGAAACTTCGCAGTCCAGTTTTTACAGCTGAATTCTTATTTAATAAGGAAAAAAAAAGCAAGAAACAAAGACACTATCTAGGTTCAAATGAGATTGGCAATTCTTTTGTCTAATTTTCTTCAAGTTATTTTTCTGAAATTTGAGTTATTCAGACACATTATTTTTCCTTTTATTCTGAACACTGTGTAGGAGTAAGGAGTCAGAGCTAAGAAATACAAGTAAAAAGAACTGAGATGGGAACTTAGAATCAAATACTCATTTGAAGAATACAAAGATGGGTGACCAGGATAGCAGTGAATCAGAGGCATAAACTCATTCTTCCTTGTTTTTGCAGAGTATAAAACACACATAATACTTAGAAATTTATAATTACAGTAGTGGGACGGTCTGCTGTCAACTGCTGAAACTTCTTTCTGTATAGTGGAGCAAAGCTAATTTATTCTCTTGAAAAATCTAGCCTGACAGACCTAAAAAGGATGTAACTAACAGATGTAAATAAGCTAATTATACAGAGTGATAAAGGCATTTTGACCAGAGCTTCAACTATTAGATGCAGACTATTTTTCAACCTCTTTTTCTTGGAATCCTAAATGCTGAGAGCATGTCAAGGATATTTTTACCCCAAGATGAAAGCCAGGTGTCTGCAGAATTCCACTAAAGTTATGAGAAAGTTTTCTGTGCTTAGATTGGTTCCCAAGGCCTCTCTGATCTCAGCCGCTCAGGTGTTGCACTGACCTGATCCCATTCACTAGAGTAGAGCCACCCTTTCATTTTACCCTGGGGCAAATCCGTGAGAGAAATCACGCTGCACTGTCTGAAAAGCACCAGTTTGGGTTGTCAGACCCAGTGGCCCCCTTCCAGATCAAAGACCTTGCTAATGACCACAGGAAAGCAAAAAAGTTTGTTAGATGTCTGTACACCGCTGGAAAAACTAACACAAGTGTTTTCAGAGGTTGTACAGATGCAGAGGATAAAATCCGGGGTGTGCATGTGGACATTTCCTCAGCTCTGAGAACATCATTCAACACGAGTGTGAAAAGTCTTCAGATCCCAAACTTTGATCCCACTGGTTGTCACAGCCTAGCATGCCCATGGCTCAACTCATTCATCTCCTGCTGTGGTACCGTACAGCAACTGTGCCCTGTTGGCTGGTTTAGCCATTATTTGATGTTTGACTGTTTTTTTTTTTTTTTTCCTGTTTACCAAGTCAGGCAAACCTCAATAAAATTACATCTTTGGGGTGAGAGGGGGTGAGTGTGGGAAGATGTGTGGCAGGATGGATTTTCCTCTAAAGCTAAAATGTGCTGTGCTTGATTTTTTTTTTTTTTCTGCTGTACTGGAAAAAAAATCCTCTTTTTATTGGAGAGATTTCCTGCTTGCACAATGTTTCCAGGAAATCCATACAGGTCCATGCCAATGTTTATTACTTGCAGAAGAAATAGAATAAGCAGATGAAGATTTTAAAGAGGGCTATAAAGCCAAAATCGATGTGAGGAATTAGGCTATGTTAACGATCTCTTCCCACAACTCCTAGATTAGTTTATTGGCTAATCTTCTCTGTCTCCAGTGCAATAGGAGCAGATAATGATAGGGATGTCTTGTCCTCAGTGATTTCTCTTATGACATGAGTTTGACTTGGCCTTGGGAGATTGAGGGAGGGTGGAAGATCCTTATCTTGAAGTGCATGCAGATCTCTGTAGGTATAATGGCTCTTGACCTCAAGAAATGGGGATTACATTCTGGAAAGAAGATGAAGATGGTGTCCCAGGGGGTGGTGTCTCTATGGGTGAGTGCCATCAGCAGCTCTGAAGGAAATAAGGAGAGGACAGCTGTGACCAGAGGTATCTTTGCATGTCTTCAGGCAGACAAAGACCGGAGAGATTTGGATATGGACAGCGAAGAAATTGATGTCGATAAGATGAGTCGTTTCATTCGAATGAATGAGCTCCGCCTGGTGACAGAGTACAACCCTACGGTAATTAGCAGCTCCTTCCTCCCCTCATCCCAGCACCTGGCCTCCTCTGCATGAGCCTCCTCTGGCTCAAGTGTTTATGCACATGGATGTGTGCAAGCATTGCCACAGTGGTGTAGATGGAGTTGGGGAAGCCATGTGTATCTTTGCTACTGCTGAACAGAGTGGAAGCAGCTGGACTGGAGTATACGGGTGGGGTGGAGAGAGAATAGAAGACAGTTCTTCTGATCTCCCAGTAAATTTGAGGCATTGGTGGGCAAAGAACTGCATTTCTTAACATTCCTTCTGCTTCTTCCCTTGGGCATTTGCCACGTTGTACTGTGCCTGCAGACCCTGCTCAGGCAGGATCTTCTCTGTGACTAAGAAGCCTCAAGAAACATGGGAACCCAAGCGACATGCTCCTAGGAGTAGGCATTTCTTCATCACCCAGAAAACTGGGCTCAACATAAGTCTGGCTATTTCAAAGCATATTCAAAATTGGTAGGAAACTTCCCATCCTCTCCGTCCCTCACTCCATAATTTGTCAACTCAACAAGAAAGATTAGACATAGGATCATAGAATCATAGAATATCCTGAGCTGGAAGGGACCTGTAAGGATGCTCGAGTCCAGCTCTTGGCTCCACACACAATTGCCCAAAAATCAGACTGTATGTCTGAGAGCGTTGTCCAGATGCTCCCTGAACTCCAGCAGCTCGGGGCCATGCCCACTACCCTGCGCAGCCTGTTCCATGCCCACCGCCCTCTGGTGCAGAACCTGTCCCTAACCCCCAGCTGCCCCTCCCCTGACACAGCTCCATGCCGTTCCCTCGGGCCCTGTCGCTGTCCCCATAGAGCAGAGTTCAGCGCTGCCCCTCTGCTCCCTGTGAGGAGCTGCAGCCACCATGAGGCCTCCCCTCAGCTCCTCTGCTCTGGGCTGAGCAAACCAGGGGACCTCAGCTGCTCCTCATACGCCTTGTCCTCCAGATCCTTTATCATCTTTGTAGTTCTCCTTTGGACAATCTCTAATAGTTTTATATCCTTTTTGTACTGAATGCTTCCATGGTGGCCATCTTCTTTAGCTTACCCGCCTGGCTGACACTTGGAAGGTCCCAGCTCCTTCTGCCTACAGAGGGTGGTCAAGGATTCAGGCTCCCCTGAAATGCTAGCAGTTCACTGGGTTGCTTGCTATGGAGCAGGCGGGTCTTAGAAGTCCAGCTGACTGCAAGGCTGAGACTGTCATTGCTAACAGTATATTTTGCAATCTTCTGAATAGCTCTAGCAGTGCTGATCACACTCAGTATAATCAAAGGAGTATGGCCTGACCAGTTTCAAAGCTGTATCTTTTCAAACAGATGCCAAACGTCAGCTAAGAGGGCTGGCACATTCCCCAGTTCAGGTTCAGTATGCTATTTTGGGAGAGTATTTTGTTTTGGACATGCAACATTTTGTTTCTGGAGTGAAATACTGTAGAATCATACTTCTTCTTCTATTTTTTTTTAAATAATAATAATTAAAATGTGGATTTGGTTTTTTCCTCCTGAGAAGGGATATGAAAAACATTTCAAAATCACAGAACATTTCCTAGAACAGAAAAGCTATATTCTACCCAACTGTCCTGACAACGCTTTGAGAACACCCCAGAAGTAACAGTGGGGATATTCTTATTATCCTCATAATTGTCCTGGCCTTCTGAATCCTTGTGGCCTTCACTGCACCTATTGGCAGTTCATCAGATTATAGCTCTCTCTTTATGAGTTTCTGATGGTGTTTTGGGCTTTTGCTCCATAGTGTCCCATTTGGCACCCAGACTACCTCTCTGACCTGGAGCTCCTTTGCTATTCAGCCGTTCCTTCCAGCCTGGCTTGCAGTACATGTAGTGCTTTGGGTTTTTTTTCTCTTGACACTCTGGAGCCCTACCAAGGTGCTGCAATTAACACTGCCTCCTGCTGTCCAAGGCTTGAAGCCCTTCCACCTCTGCTAACATAGCTTATCATTTTTTTTTTTTGTAAATATTTATTCCCAGTGCATATGCTGTTTATATTTAAGAATGCTGCAGGTCAGCAAAGGCTTGGATAACAGGGATCAAACCAAGCACTGCCAAGAGTTTCTCTCCTTGTCCCGGGGCCCTGTTTCTTCCACATACTTCAGGCATTTTTAGGCAACACTTAGCCTGTGCACTTCCCAGGAGAGTGTGATGCTATCCAGCCATGATGCTGAACTATGCTAATCTCTTGCAAAAGTCTCTGTGGACAGATGCATCTTTGTGTGCAGCTGCCAGAGGAACTGCTGCTTCAGCCATGCTCCCACAGCCCCATGGCTCTTGGTGCTGCCTGGCTTTACCCTCACCTCCAGCCCTGTCCCTTTCCATGAGATCTTCTAACACTGTTTGCATCCCCTCTGCTCTCCCCTGCCCCACCTGCATGCCACAAATAAATTAAGGGACACAAAAAGTCTGATAAGCATTAGGGAAAGGAGAAAATCTCAGCCACCAGAAACAAGATGCTTTGTGGTGCAGACATGCACTCCCTGACCCCATCCCTGTTACTCCTGTAGCGTATGGAAACTTTCTCCTCCTCTGGGGAAGTGCTGGCATGGATCTCTATGGCCTGTGTGGTTTTGGCTGCGTGTGGGGAGGCAGCAGGTCAGCTGGAGCACAGCCTCATTCCTGTTTGGTTTGAGGGAGAGGTGCTGTGCCCTTGGGAGCAGGTGGGAAGAGAGGTGGGATGAGGAGCAGTGAATGCCTGGAGATGGTGCAAAGGCTTCCTGGGCACTGCCTGCCCCTGCTCCTCACAATGGGCAATTGTGTGAGGCTTGTTCAGCCTCTGCCCAGGGCACAGCCTGCTGCAGGCCTCTTCCCACTACAGAGCTGTGGAGGCTATCTTAACCCGAAGCACTCTGGGCTGCCCAGCCCTTGGGACTGCTGAAATGGGGCTTTGGGCTCACCCTTATCCAAAACAGAGTGCAATGCTGAGGAAAGGAAACAAGAGGACACACCAACCCTGGCACCACAAGCCCTTCCCACTTGCTTCTTCCCAATTCAGCCAGGTGCTGGACCTCAGTGATTCAGGGCATCATTACCATGGAATCATACAATCAGAATCATTAAGGTTGGAAAAGACCTCTTTGATGATCTGTCCCAACCATCCACCTACCACCAACATTGTCCACTATGTCCCTCAGTGCCACAGCTACATGTTTATGGAAAACCTCCAGGGATGGTGACTCCACCACCTCCCAGGGGAGCCTTTTCCAGTGCCTCAGCACTCTTGGAGATTTTTTTCCTAATATCCAATCTGAACCTCCCCTAGTGCAACTTGAGGCCACTCAGTCTTGTTCTATCACTGTTACCTGGGAGAAGAGGCTGACACCCACCTTGCTACCACCTCCTTTCACGTCATTATAGAGAGTGATGAGGTCTCCTCCAAGTCTCCTCTTATTATATCCAGTGTTTTCTGGCCTTCCCTCTCCAATTCCTTGCTCCTCCAGACATCAGTTTGCTGTGAACAGACGGTCTCCCTGCCTGGTCACTGGCCATCCTAAGACCAGTGAGGAACCATTGTGGTCTGCAGATTCTTGGCCCAGGAATAAGTGAAACCAAGAGGTTAAGTGCTTCCACAGAGAACCCAAATTAGATGCCTCCTGCTTTAAAGAAAGTTGTCCTGCTTGTTAGGCTGATTTGCAAAGAAGTAGCAGCTTAGGCATAGGGGGTGATGCCCTTCTGGCAGTGCATCCAATGTGCATTGAATGTCTCCTTGTCTGTGTGTGTTTCTCTCTCTGTCTGTGGTGGTCGTGTTTTTGGCAGACAGCAGTAGGTGTGCTGCACAGTTCTCTCCTGCTCCACCTCCTCCTGTTCACAGACAAGAAGTCCCCAGAGCACCCTGAGCAAATGCGCAGATATCGTGCAGCAGCAGAGCTCTTTGAGGGTAAGGTAAGTCCAAAGAGGGGAG
This sequence comes from Numida meleagris, assembly GCF_002078875.1. Lineage (NCBI taxonomy): Eukaryota > Metazoa > Chordata > Aves > Galliformes > Numididae > Numida > Numida meleagris. Next base: position 48,679,019 of record NC_034409.1, read on the forward strand.
TCGCGAAAGAGTAAAAAGGAAAGACAGTGATTTCTTCCATGGAAATGGAGGGCATCGTGTCCTGTTCTGTGCATTAGGGGAGCAATGGACAAGTGGGAGGAAAAGAGTATCTGAATAATTAAGTGGAGAAGTTGGATCTGTTCACCTTTTGCCACTTTACCTCCAAAGGGGAAATACCCTTTGTATCCCGCTTCCCTACTCTCTCAGTGGACATTGTGTACTTCCTTGCTTCTAGTCCAATTTTGTTCCCTTCCACTGGGAGATGACAAACAGCTGTTGCACTTCAGCCCAGCAATGGTCACATTCCACTGGCATGAGAGGTGATCTTGTACATACAGCTTGTGAGATGCCAAAGAACATTATATAAGTGACCAGACAGCAATTAATGTTGCATTTGTTAACACTTAGCCTTCTGGTTGGTTCCTGAGGAAGCAACTGTTTTAAAGAAATTGAGGATGGGTTTTTCAGATTTCCCACAGCAAGATGGTGGGGTAGATGGGGTCTTTCAGAGAAATTTCCTCCAGCTCCCACCCCTGTGTGGACAGAGCTCCCCAAGCAGTAAATCTTCATGTGCTCGATTCTCTGCCAGCAGCTGGATTACAGGGGATTTTGGTCCAGGGAAACAGAGAAAGGAACTGGCAAGCAAAGAGGGATTGGAAGCAATAGGCAGGCATTTAGGGCAGGGGATCAAAGCATCAGAGAGGGCTGAGCTGAGTGGCAGTGGAAGGGATCTTCCTGGGAGAAATGTGGAGTTGGAAAGAGTTGGGGTTTGAAAACAAGAACATCTGCATGCATCTGTTTGCAGTACTAAAGGAGAAGATTAAAATTCAAGTGTATTCTCATCTTAAGTTGGAGGGGCCATCTCAGAACCATACACGCTCAAATATTTTGAGATTTGTTTATGACAGGAGTTCTTTGGATCTTGCCATCTCTACCACCAATTTGCAAGAGAGCAGGTAGAAACCATGCATAAAAGTCAAAACGTCTCTTGAAATGTGTTTTGTTTTGATTGATACTTGCTGATAAAAGAAAACATCAATCTGAAAAATTCCAGATGTCATGTGAGATATGTGTTATAGTGGCTCCATTATCTCTGTCCATGAGCTGTGATACTGTTAAGCATCACTGTCCTTTGCTGATGCAGCTGCAGCCAGTTTTCCACTTGTATGGCATGCTTAGATCTGAGTGAAGGGGAATGATTTTCGTAGAAGTACTTCACAAAGCACTGGATGAAAAGTTGTACTGAAGTCCAGATAATTAGTGAATTGCCAGCAATCCAAATCTAACTTTTTTTTTTTAAATCATGCAGGCAAATTTCCCACTGAATCAGCCTAGAGGAAGTTTGCAAAAATAAAATAAGAGCTAAAAGGCGTGGGGATTTGACTAGTTATATGCACTTTACTGCAGTAGTACTGCTAGACACCTAGATAGAGGGACTGAGAATCTAGTAAGTTGTTTTTCCCAAGGGACAAGCATTCTGAGAAGTAAATTGTTATTTGGGCTGCCTTCTTACAAAGCAGTAAGAAAGGAATAGGATCCCCGTTTGGGTCACTTGGATCTTAGATCTAGATACTAAGGAATAAGCAGAGCAATTATGCCAACTTAGAGTTGTCTCCATTGCCTTTTTTTTTTTTTTTTTTTTTGTGGCTAGCAAATTGTCGTGTCAATAAATGCCAGATTCTGGAATTTACTTTTTTTCAGAATTACTAGTGAAAAGTTAATGCCCTGTAGGCTGGTGGTGAAAGGCTTGTTTGTGCTGCAGATTTAGAGCTGCCAGTGGTTTGGGTAAGGAATCACTGCTGTGCAGTGGAGAAGTGTTAAATCCTCCTCTGAGCATGTATCACTGAACAGAGCTTTCAGAGTGCCAGAAGAGTGGGGAGACTGTGTGTGTCCCATCTTCTCTTCAATGACAGCACAGAACACTGATGCAACCTTCAGAAGGTTCTCAAGCAGGATTTGGGGTACCGATTCTTTCACGTATCTCTGCTGAGGTCTGAGGGAAGAGGGGTCTTGTCATTGTCATCACCAGCTGGAGGAAGAATATAACCTGTTGTGTGGACTCATGGGGAGATGAAGAGAAAATGCTATTGACCCCAGAAAGTGAAGAAAATAGATAATGAGGAGGTGATTCACCTGCCACTTCCTGAGTTATGATCCCTTCCTCTTTGTTTTATGATCTTTTCACCTCTACCTGAGACAAATCTCAGCTTTTCATCTAGAGGATTCTTCTAGATTTGATAGTGGAGTCTGAGGGCTATAAAATGCTGGAGAGGAAAACACAAATGTTAGATGATGCTAAGTAACCAAGAGCTGACGAGAATAATAATAACAAATATGGTACTTTCTGAGTGGATCTTGAGAAACAATTGTGGGTGAGTAACAATGAACAGACAGAACTCAGCGCTACAGCTGCAGGAACCCACCAGTGTCCTTGGAAGGGTCCCACAGCAATCAAATATGTACTCATTTGGAAAAGTACTGCCAAAAATCCAAGCTTTCTACTGGAAAGGAAATGTCAAAATTAGTGTAAGTGAGCCAAACTAGCATAAGCATCTTCAGTTTTCTTTCTGTAGTATCAGAGTACAACATGACAATGACATTTGTTGTACCTCATGAGTGTTTGCAGAAGTTTCAATAAGGTGATGCTGGGATTAATAAAAGCAGTTTTTGCTACAACTGATATAACTTGGTTTATAATGTCAAAATGATATGTGTAGTGATGTTCACAAAGTCCGTTTTAGTTTATATGTAGGCTCATTTAGAAATGAGTTCTGAGAAACTGCTGAAAGTCCTTCAAGACTTCTTCCATGAAAAGGAAAGGACAGTGTCCTTTTTCTTGAAGACAGTAATTTATACACTTTTCATTGGTAAATACTGATGGCTCCAAAACTGAGACAAATTATCTTTAGAGATGCCTCTTTTTAGCCATAAACAGGAAAATGTGTAAACACAGAATATCTCTATCACTTGACAGATATCTGAAGTAAAGTTTTTATAGCTTTCATGACTAATATTTTCATTTTGCTTTGATTTACTAAGTAAGCTATTAAAGAAATGACTCAGACATCCGAATTTGATATTTTTGCTTAGGCAGTCTCCTCAAAGAATGAAGGTCACAGCTCCATACAGCTTAAGGTCATACACTGGATACAAGGCTTGATAATCCTTCCTGTTGATCTTCCTTGGAGAAGAAACTAAGAAACATGAAATTGGTTTCCACCATTGCAGTACTATGTTCAATTTCACTGAATTCCTTGAGCAATAGCATCATTTTGTACCTTAGTATTTACCAGGAACTTCATGTTCTAAAAGCACTGGGCTAGGAATCAAGTTGTCAAGACACTAAGACAATGCCAGAATGAAAAAATCCTTGAAAGAATTTAATGCAGATGACACTGCACAGATAATATTGCATGGTGTTCTGTTTTCTCAGGACATCGTGTTGGGAGTTTGTTTTGGGAGTTCCTCATGCATGCAGTAGCTCCTTCACTACCTCTAGTAGCAGGTCTTTGAACACACACACACACACAAGAAGACTGATACAAGATAAAACAAATTCATAGAAAATTGTTTCAGAAGGGGAAAAAAAATCCAGCTATTGTAGAGGATAGGTTTAAACAGAAAACAAACTTTCTGTTTTGGATGAAACTACCTAATTTCTACCAGTCGTATGAGAGTTGCCATCATAAATGGAATTTGTTTTTGTGAGTTACAGCTTTGGTAAGCAGTCTGAGCAAAGGCTTTAGGCTCATTTCAGCACCGGTGGGAGAGAACAGTCCTTCTGTCCCTTCTAAAATACGTGGAATAGAAGTGCCTGTCACCATTTATTGAAGAGTTCATCCTAGATAACTGCCAGAGACCAGACCAAGATTTAGATGTCAGAAGTTAGGCAAAGTGAATCTTGTCTCACGGTTAGTAGGATTTTCCATGGTTACTGCATTTATTCGTTATGATTAGAGCTGGCTGGGAATCTCTAAGCAAAACAAATTCCTCATGAGAAAATGCCAGTTCCACCAGGTGGGATCTATCATGGACGTGTCTGCGCTCAAAAATCTGCTTGGTTTCTTGCTGCTGAGGAGACCAGGCTTCCAGTGCTCGTGGCCTCAGCACAAGTGTGCGCTACAGACTGCCTCACAGCTGTCACTTGGAGGCCAGTGCACTCAGTGCAGGATGCCCTGTCTATTTACTGAAGGAGGAGGCATGCCATGTCGTAGCACTTACCAGGAATTTATCACTCTTAAATGCATGTGATTGGCATTAAAGTGTCTTCTTTTGAGTGACAGTAAGCAGATACAACTGCTGTCTCACCCTTATTTCAGGAAAGCACTCACAAGATGGGAAGGAACTTCTGCTGTATTTTGGCAGCCTGCAGCTGTGTGAGCTCCATGTGTGTCACTAGAGATCGAAGACAAGAACTGTGGATGATGTTATCTCAGCTGTTCTAGCTGAGGGGCCCACTGTTTGTATTTTAACTGTTTTCTTCTGCAAGGAAGAAGACAAAAACTGATTGGAGTTCTAATCCTCAAACTTTTTATTCTTTTATTCTTACTCTGTTCTTCATGTTCATAGATAGTTTCTTAGTTTGAGGGTTTTTAATGAAGGCTGGAAGCTTGATAAAGGGAAGAAAGTTGACTTCCATTTATATTACTATTTTAAAAAGCTGCTCATCTATTTCAAAGCTGGAGGAACTGCATAAAAAATATTAGCAATTAACAAACTTAGTACTCCAAAGTCTTTATTAAATTAAAATTTGTTTAACATTTGATCTAAGAAAATGCTGTTGTCTAGTGAATATTCCATAGAGAAAACCAAAACTTGGTGAACAAACTGATGAAAAGCATGATACCACCTCCTATACCATCCTTCTGAAAGTGCTTCCCTCCAACACCAGCCTGTTCCAGTTTGCATTTTAGAAGGAGAGCCTAAAACAAAAGGCTTGTTTCAATTCCTTCCACTCCAGCTCAGAGCTTGGGGTTCAGCTCTTAGGTCAGGTCTTTAAATCTGTGACCCTTGGATTTATGATGCTCTCTGTTTTGGAGGATAAAAATCCTACAAAAGGATGAGCTTAGCACTGTGAAAGAAGTTCCCCGCAGCCACAACCTATCTGCTCATTAACTTGTTGCCTTTGGGACATAGTTAACTTTTGGAAGAGACATTGCAAGTGGATCTGTCATATCCAGTGAAACTGTTGTTGCTGTTATCACAGTGATTAACTGCAGTTAGGCTTACATCAGCCTACCTATCTTTCTTCCTATAGACTGTTGTCTAGGGAAGTTTCCATACATATAAATATATATATATATAATTTTGTTTTGTTTTTAAGAACATAATTTTAATTTAAAAATTGAGATCATAGAATCATAGAATGGCTTGGGTTGGAAGGGACCTCAAAAATCATCAACTCCAGCCCCTGCCGTGGGCAGAGCTGCCACCCACCAGCTCAGGCTGCCCAGGGCCCCATCCAACCTGGCCTTGTACCTCCAGGGATGGGGCATGCGCAGCTCTCTGGGCAACCTGTGCCAGCACCTCACTGCCCTCTCAGTGAAAAACTTCTCCCGACATCTAATCTAAATCTTTCCTCCTTTAGTTTAAAATAGTTTCCCCATATTCTATCACTAGCTAACTGTGTAAAAAGTTGTTTACCACAGTTACTTATAGAGAGGAAAAAAGTTTTGAACTAACTTGAGTGTTCTTGATTGAAAAGAAGGAAAAACATGAGTCACAGCCTGGGAACTGAGCACATCATCTTCACATCACATTAATGTTATTTTTTTAAATGCCTCTTTTTCTTGTACAAATTGAGTCATATCCATGTCTGTAGGTACATTTAATATACTAGGCCCTATAGACTGCACAGCTCAAAGAGAAAATAAAATTACGTATATTAGCTGGTTGTTTGTTTCTTTGACTTGGTGTCACCTGCTGAAGTATTCTATTTAATCAGATCATTGATTAAATTGCTCAACTGCTGTACTTACTTTATGAAATGTTTACATAATCTTTGTATTTATTATTAATAGATAATTAATTTTTTATATAGATGAACATCTTATCAATAATCTTTTAGATTCTAGAATTTCAATTTTTTACCAGTTCCTACTGCAACCTGTAAGATCTCAGTTGCAATTTACTCTTGAAATCATGGGATAAATCAGCACTGTCACGTCATCCTGCCAGTATTATAATCCTTGGCTTTGTCTTGTTCTCCAGAACTATTTGTGAGTCCAGAAAAATGTAGGCTGTTCTCACCAGGGGCATCTCTCCCCAGGTCTGAACAACTCTCCACTGAGCTTGGCTGTAGGGGCAGTGGTGTAATGCCAACAGTTCCCATTTCCCAAATGATTGCACCTTCATTTCTAGTTACTCCAGCTGACCTAAATTCATCCTTTGTGTTTTGTACTCTCATGTTCTTATCCTTGCTGGATTATACTGCCCTATACTTCCCCTCCCACATTCTTGCAGTTGAGTTTGATCTTCTACACACCAAAATACTATTTTGCTATGCCTCCCTGGGTCTTGCATATATCTAAGCATCTTATCCTGACAGCATGCAAATAGAGGAGTGAGCTTCTTCTACATGTGCCTTTGAGTTAAAAGACATCTTTGTTCTTCATCTGTTAAGAGAATGGAATAGGAGACCACCTTTGTAACATACTGTGGATATATTTTTTAAAGAAGAGAAAAGCAGACAGTTTGAGACATATTGTACATATGGTTTTGATAAAATACAGAAAAATGGTCTGCATGGAGCAGTTAGATAGCGACAGAGGAAAGTGTTGTTACATGGTAGGTTTTCTCTAATTCATAAAAACTTTACTGTTAATCTGTGTATGATGGCTGTTTGAGGATATCTGTTCTCTCTCAGTCTCTCCTTTGCTCATGTTTTCTCTCCTTTTTATATCACAGATTCTCTTTATCCTGGTAGACATTAACTTGAAAAGCAATGAACAAGTGATGGCTTACTTCAAACTGAAGAAGTCCCAGCTGCCAGCTCTGGCAATATTCCACACACCAGATGAGAAACATGATGTGTTGCCTCTGGATGAAGTCTCCACTGAGCGTGTGAAGGACTTCTGTAATGCTTTCTTACAAAAAATGCAAAAGGTAAGAGAGCACTTCAGTGTAGGCTACAGGACACTCGGGTCTAATAGAAAGGTGCTGTTTCTCACAGGGCTCTGAAGGAAATAACTTCAGCTCCTTGAACTCATTCCCAATCTGCCACCTCCTCCTCATTTTCATTTTCACCTGAATATCAGAAAAACATTAGATCTAGAACAGAGCAGATATGGATGCGTTTCCAGAGCCTCTTTATTCACTGACCTCTGTCGTCTTAGTCTACAGCAAGAAGACATCATTGACCTCTGTATGGAGGTCTCAGTGGAAGCATCTAATTTCTGGGAGCAGCAGATGGGAAGTTGGATGGAGGATGCTTTCAGTATGGGCATCCTGAGTATGAGCATGGTGGTTGTCAGCAGCTGGGAGAGGATCAGAGAGACTGATCAATGGCAGGGATAAGAAGAAATTCTATCAAGAATGTCACAGAGATAAGGTATAAAGACAAGGGTTCTGCTGGAGGTCTCTGGAAGGAGAGGGACAGTTCATTCAGTGCTAGTATTCTCTCTTTGTCAAAGCTCAACTTCCTGTGACACAGAAGCTTTGTGCATCAGAACCCTGTGTTGTGCATTTAAATGCAATAGGCAAGGCAGTGACATGGAGAACAGAGGGAGGCATTTAAGTTGGCTTGTTTCCTTTTATTACTATGCTAAGAAACTGCAGTTTTCTGATTTCATGCCTTTACTGTGTTTTAGGAAGAAGACAGGATGGAGGAGAAGGCCTTCAATGAGGAACTCTAACTCTTTCTCAGCAAACATGATGACTATGCCCAGAGCCACCTGCTCTTGATGTATAAAGAGTTCACTGAGCTTCACAGCTCTGGAATTCTTGGCATAATAGGATTAAGGGGCCAAGTCAGTCACGGATTCCCATCTCCATGCCGCGCACATATTTGCTGTCTGTCCTCTCTAGGAATCACTCCTCCCTTCTGATTTGCTGGCTCCAGCTCTCTGTCTTATTCCTCCAGGTGCTCTGGTATTTCTGTACACAGTGTTCTTCCATGCCACTGCTGATGAAGCAACGGGCAATATAACAAAATGGCAATATCAGAGATACAGCTTGTAGCTCCCAGAAAGACTGACACATCTGTTTCTCTCATGATGCCTCCCATGTTCTCTTTGCTTTTGGTGCCATGCTGGGATCCAGCAGGCTGAGTCAGCCTCTTGTGACACTAGGAACAGATTGGTTGTTTAATGTCACATATTTTACTAAATAAAGCAGAAAGTGAATATCCTGAATTTTTATGGAACTATGTGATCTCCCACTCCCCATGTCTGTCACTTAAGGAGAAAGCTTGTGTATTTCTGAATGAATAGGCTTGCAATGTTTAAGCAGACAGATTAGTTGCGAAGAGTCATTTCCCATGGGACTAGACACATGACCAACAAGTCCATGAGGATGAGAGATTTCTGTGAGGGTCTGGGATCAGAACAGCACTGTGTACAGCAAGTGTGAGCGGCTGCAGCAAAAATGAGTAAACCTGAGATGCAGACTAAGGAATGGAAGCTGTGGCCGAATGGCAGTAGAAGATTGCACTGCAAGGTGGGGACTATCTCCACAGTGCATTAGAAGGAAAGGCTTTTGTCAGTTTATTGACCTCAGTTGTCTGAGGTCTCACTGCTGGCATACAGGGGATGGGGACTTAGCAGGAGAGTAGTATGAGCCATCTCTGTTCTGCTGTTTTAGGTGCATGCAACAGCCTTGCCTCATAGTTGGCTCAGCATCCTTTGGCATGGAGTATGGATGTTCCTGTCAAACAGTGACTGCATTGTCTCTTGGGGCTTGAGAGACTTGGCTTGAGACAGGGCGATTAAGAGGCATAGAAACCTCAGCACTTTCTCAGAGATTGCACCAAGGCAAAGAACTGGGAATAGAAAGGAGTTGTACTTGCCAATGAGGCTAACACAGATCCCTACCACAGAAGGAGAGGTGAAGAGTTGAAGGGGATGCAAAGTAACTGCTAACCACCACAGTGAAGGGCACAGCACGGAGAATCTCTGTTCAACAGAGAAGCAGGTGTTAACCTGGCATTAGTTCTTGCCTCCTCCATGCAAATCTGGCTGATATCTCTCATCAGCCTGAGGCTCTGTCACTTATGCAGCCAGATTTACCTGCTTTAGTGCTCTGCCCTCCCTTCTTCTCCACTTACATAAAGCAAGCTTATTACTGTAAAAGTCATTTAGGGAATCAATATTGCTGCCCATTTCCAGGGGAAAGTGAGATGACCAAAACAATATTCAGGATTGTGCCTTGAGTTGGCAAAGCTGACAAACTGTCTCCTTCCATAATGAGCTCTCCCTTAAAAGGCAGGGAGGAATCAACATGGGGTCTCAGAACTCTGTAGTCATAGAATCACGGAATCATTAAGGTTGGAAAGACCACTAGGATCATCTTCTCCAATCATCAGCCCGTCCTCACCGTGCCCACTAACCATGTCCCTCAGTGTCACATCCACATGATTCTTGAACACCTCCAGGTTCGGTGACTCCACCACCTTCCTGGACAGCCTGTGCCAGTGCAGCACCGCTCTTTCTGAGAAGAAAAGTTATTCCCTTGTCAGTTCCCTTGTTGAGTTCTTCTCTTTTCAAAATTGAGTGCTCCCTAACCTCTGGTTGGCATATGGCCTACGGGAACTATTGGTATCTGGATGCAGACAGATAATAACAATGAAGATGTCAATGAGGAGGTGAGTTTGGGGCATTATGTGCTGTACATTTCTTTCTTTAGACTGGTAAAAGTGGAGGCACCTGCCCTTAAAGGTCTTCTGCCAGGACATCTTGAGGAGCCTTGGCATTGTGGATGTTCCCAGTGTCACGCACCTATGTGGTACAAACCAAACAGTGTGTGGGTAACCAGCCTGCTGCATGGGTGTCTGAGGTTTGTGTTTTGGCCCTATATGAACACAACAACTGCAGAACTTGGGCACAGCAACGTGACTTCCTCAGGGCCAGAGGGAAACAAAACAGGATGTGAATGAGGCCCTGGTTCTGCAAACAAGCTTGCGAGCAAAAGCAGTGTCCCCGGTGACCCTGTACACTGTGTACACAGATAATTATAAGGACAGCTTTTTGGGATTTTCACTATGTACATGGTGGGGTGGGGGGTTAATTCCCTCTGCACCTTTCAGAGCTCAGCACATAACCAACAACAATGGGAGCCACAAGACAACCACCGGAAAAGCCTATGGTTGCCAGGAGGACTTGCACAGTGGTGGCAATGGAGCCAGGGAGTTTGGTCTGCCTTATTCCTCGTGCTCTAAAGCTTCTGCAGTGCAGTTTTAGTGGTGGATTTAGTCACTGCAGTGGTGCAGCTCTCTAAGGGAGAAACCAGAGGGAGAATCTCACGGAGGTACAATCTCTGTTTGTTGTTTTATTTTGGGCTTGGGCCCCAGCTGTATTATCTCTGACTTCAGTTTGTGATGTACTTGGGCCAGATGTTTGGAGCTGCTTGAGGATGCTGGGCTGGCTTTCAGGAGGAGGAAGAGCTAGATGCAAATTGACAGAGGGCAGGATACTGTGTGAAAGCCCCTGCTTTGCAGCAATGCCTTAACCCAAAGAATGTGTAAAATATTTAAGGTAGCAGCTGAGCCTGCCCAGGAGCAAAGCTGGGCTCTGTCAGCACATGAGAGCTGCTGTCTTTACCCCAGGGAACGGGGAACTGGGTTGCACCATGGAAGGTGCAACTTCACATTCATCCTTTCTGAGAAAGGATTTGGGCCTCCAGAAGCAGAATACTGAAAAAGCCTTGAGGTTCAGTGAGGGGACTGACATTTTTGTGTTTTCTCCTCCTTAACTCTTTAGTGTGAAATAAGAAAATGTCTCCTAGAGTTGAACACAGTCCCACATGTAATCCCTACATAACCTCCTTGGGGATAAGCAGCTGCCAGGTCCTCATGGCACTGCTCAGCTACCTCAGGCACTTCCTACAGCCCTCTCCTCAGTGTTTCCTGCTTGGTGGTGGGGTATTTCCCCACTCACTGTTAAGCTTTCATCACCTTGGGCAAGGATGTTTGGTGAAGGGAGGATTCAGCATCATATGGGGGTATTAATCAACAGCTGGCTGTTGACTGAAGAAGAGGAGGAGGCTCAGAGGAAACGTTATCACTCTCCGCAATGACCTGAATGGAGGTTATAGTGAGGTGGGGGTTGGCCTGTTCTCCCAGTTAACAGCAACAGGATGAGAATGAGAATGAGAATGAGAATGAGAATGAGAATGAGAATGAGAATGAGAATGAGAATGAGAATGAGAATGAGAATGAGAATGAGAATGAGAATGGCCTCAAGTTGCACCAGAGGAGGTTCACGTTGGATATCAGGAACAATTTCTTCTCCAAAAAAGTGGTGCTGCACTGGACCAGGCTGCCCAGGGAGGTGGTGGAATCACCATCCCTGGAGGTGTTCCAGAACTGTGTGGATATGACACTGAGGACATGGCCAGTGGGCATGGTGGGGATGGGCTGATGGTCAGACTAGATGGTCTTGGTCTTTCCCAACCTTAATGATTATGTGATTCAAAGATATGTGCAGTGTTTCAGCTGTTGGAGTCACTATCTCTGTTCACTCCTGTCCCTGAGCACAGAATTTGTTTCCTCCCTTTTTTTTGTAGCATAGGCCCAAACCGAAGTCTGAGCATTGCTGAATGCAGGGGAATTAAACCTCTATAATATCCCCCATCTAGGCAGAACCTAGAATTTCAATCCAAACATCTCTGCACCTAAAGCATGTTGCAGAGTGCTGTGTCTGGTCATGAGTGGCTGCTGAGCTGTTGGGAGTCTGGTCAGCAGGAGAAGGGCCAGAACAACCTGAAGGAGACGAGACAACTCTGCCTTCTGTGTGTAGGCTGGCCTGGAGGTTGGAGGAGGAGGAGTGAAGATTTCAGTTATGGTAAGAACTGTTATCCTCTTTATAATAAGAGGAGGAAAGGCACAGCAGACTGACACCTCTGCTTGTCCAGAAGGAAGCTGGACCAACAAACCCAGGCAGTGACACCAGAAGAAAACCCTCCCTGGCAGGTGGACAGACCACAGGGCTTAGTCACCCTATGCCTCTACACAGGACGCTTCCCCTCAGCTCCACTAACAGCAGCCCATGGGCTGGCAAAGAGGTGCAGGCAGTTGACTCTGGAGGGGGAAATATTGTCTGAAGGATGCAGGTGAGGAAGTGGTTTGCAGGAGTGTGAAGGAGCAGGGCAGGGAAGAGCCAGAGGCTGGTATGGGAGGAGGAAGGGACTTGACTTGGGGGGTGATGCTGTCAGGGACAGGCAAGGGTCAGTGTGGAAGGTGCTGGGTGGGTACCACAGGGAGCTGATGATGATGGGGAGGAGAATATAGCAGGGTTTTTTCTGGGGCTGTGAATCAAGTTCCTCTGTGAGCCACTTTGGCTCAGTCACTAAGAAAACTTCAGTGGAAAAACCTGCAGAGCCACAGATGTGCGTTGAAGAAGAAAGTACTTGTTCTCTTCTTTGAATTTCTCTCTTCACTGCTAATATATCTAAAAATCTAGGTAGGCAGGCTGTTCCCCTGAGCTGCAGAGCAGCACATTTATCCAGCGCAGAGGAAAGACTCATGAATTACTGCCTGCCTTCTTGCTCCAAGCCTCTGGGTATGGCAGCTGCTCACTTGCCTTCTGTACCATGGCTGCAACCAGCACAGTGTCCTCCTCCCCACATCCTCACCTGGGCTCGAGCTCTTAAATCTGTGCACCACAGCAGCCCTGGAGCCTCCCATGTCCATGTGCAGGATGAAAAGCCAGGCCTGTCCAACCCACAGCCTGAACTCATGGGTTGAGCACAGAGCTAGGGAAGCCTCATGCTTCAGAGATTCAGATTGTGCTGAAACTCCTGTCCCTCCACCATGTTAGGGGTTCTTTGGTGAACCAAGCTGTGTGGTTTGTATGATGTCTGCATCACCAGCATTACTTCTTGCCCTTTATCTAGCAGCTGAGTCATTGGTTGTATCACTTTCTGTATCTTCTTGCACAGGATTGCGATAGCAAGTTACTACTTCCACAGGCCCAGAAGATATAGTCAGCTTCAGTGCAGTTCACTTCTGGTTCCCTGGTCTGTGGGAAACTGCAGAGAAATGTCAAGTCCCTGGGTCTGCTACTCAGATATCAGGGGACTAGGATGGGCTCTTGCAATTTTCCTGCTGTTGTTGATATTAATGACTGGAACCAATAGAATAATTACCCCAAGAAAAATTCTTCATCTGTTTTCTCATCCATGAGTAATACAGGGCTGTACATCCAAAAGATTGCTTTTGAAAATATAGACATGGATACTTTCAGTATAAATCTGTTGTGCTTTAAGTATTCTTTGGCATTTTGGAATCCAGTGTGGGTGTTGATCCTAGGCTATTTCATGACTTCCCATTGTAATCAAGATTTTATTTTCCTTGGCCAATTACTTATATTATTTGGCTGAAAAGTGGAAGAGACAGACAGTAACTTACCTCAGATTACAAAGGAAGCCTGTGGGCAGAGCTGGAAAGAGAACCCAGGTCTCCCGGATCCAGATATCCCTAGCCTTAGCCACATGGCCAGACCTTCTCTTCACTCTCCATCTCCCTGTGACTACCAAAGGCTATTTTCTTAAATTGAAGTGGCAGTCTTTCAAAGAATATCTTTACATTAAGAAGATTAAAAAAGAGATATGGAAGGTCAGAGAAACCTATGAATGATCAACTGCCTGGTACTTTTTAGCTTTGGCAAGAGCTTTGGCAATACCTCAGCATAGTGGAAAGGAAGGGACTGTTAAATGCAAATAGATTCAGGGTATTTCTGATGCTATAACTGAGAAAGTGATGCTTGTATCCCAGCTTCCTTAAAAGGTTATCACTCTTTTCACATACCTGTTCTTTCACTTGGGGATCTGGATCTTGTCACAATAAATGAGTCTTCCAGCCATTCCACCTTGCACTTCCCTAGCAGTGAAATAATGAATCCTTGTTGATCTGCTAATGCACCACCACTGCAGAGAGATACAAAGCACTCTGGAAAGATGCTGTCCTCCCAGAGAGAAGCAAACAGGAGCAGGGTACCCTGAGAATCACCCAGCAAGGCTGTCCTCAGTATCCCAAACCTCTCTCTTGTCTTTCTGCCTCCTCTATTCAGAATGGAGACCTTCATGGGTGCAAACAACTACACAGACCCTCAATGACTCTAGGATGGAACTGAATGTACCTACACCCCTCTCCCCGCTGGCTCCCCATCTTTTTGTGAGGTGCAGGCCTTTCGACCCTGGCTATGAGTTTATTTCTCTCTTTGCCCATCCCTTACTCTAGAGGCATTGGTGCCCCAAGCATAACCCTGCTGCTCCTGAGGGAAGGTGCCTGCCACAGTGCATGTGCTCCAGACACTTCCTTCTAGAAGAACAAATATCACAGGCAAACTGGGAATGAGAATCCACCAGACATCCTTCTTCCCAGAGATGATGAAGCAACACCTAGCAACACAAGGGAATGGATTTGTTGCTGCACCCCGAGGGCCCTGTTCACAAATACATTTCTGCTTGGCCTGTGAATCCTGGAACTGGTTTAGTGAAACTAGGTGTTGGGCAGAGAAGGAAAGTCCAAAAGCTGCACCATTAGCTTTGTTATGCCAGGGTATGGTGTTTCTGACCGTAACACACCTTCACCTCTTCACAGGAGCCCTCGGCCCAGTCCCTGCCTGAGACAAGCTGTCCTGGAGTTGCTGCTTGCTGCTTGCCCAGTGCCTTGCAAGGTGCCAAGCTCTGTGTCACTCTTGTGCGCTCTTCTTGAATATCCAGGCAGGAGTGTTTACTTTCATTTGGGCTGGGCTTAACCTGACCGTCTGTCCTTGTGCAAGGGACCCATCACGTGCACAAACCCAAAGCCCTTGAATTGTCTGGCTGCTATTCCTAGCTGTGACAATCAGCCAAAGGCTTGGCACTGGTTTGTTTGTTTTTATGTATTAAATCTGTCCCTGTGAGTTTCCCTTTTCCCTTTGACAGGCAGAGACATGCTGTGTTTGGGCAGCGTATGTGGGAGAGGGCTCTGTTTCCAGATGGGCACTTTTCTCTGCTGGTTTGCCTCCAGCCCCACCATCCACTCAGCGAATTCACAGGTGGTTGGGAAAAGCAGCAAATACTCCCAAACAACAGCATAGAAAACAGGGCTAGGAGAAACAACAATGTCATCTGCCCCAAAATGCTCACAAACAGAGTGGAGATGGCAGAGTCTTGAGATGGGCACCAGGGTATGGAGACTTCAGTTGGCTTCTGTGTAGCAGCCAGCATCTGCGATAACATTCCTGGAGTACAGCAACAGATTATCACTATACTGATGGTGCAGAGGTAGACAGAGAGATCAGTTAACACAGAAGAGCTCCAGGGGATGAAGAAGAGGGTGAACTGGATGTCCAAGCCTCTGGGACACCTGCATATTGTCATCTGTCATCATCAAGCTCGAGGCTTGGGAGGCGAAGCGGTGATAAGGGAGTCCTTGGCAGATGGAAAGTGCTCCTGCCTGTCAGGCATCTCCTGTGGAGGAACAAGGGCAGGCATGTAACTAACTACACATCTTTCCCTTCTGGGGCTTTTACAGAACTCAGCACAAACAAGATCTTACTGCTCATGAGTTCCTTGGAGCATTGCCTGGGAGAGACTCATTTGACTGCAGTCCTTACTGGAATTAGTGTTAGCTGTTCATTTCAGGTGTATGCCACTAGTGAACCAGTAGGTTCACTAGTGAAATGATTATCGAGAAAGACAGGTACCTACCTCAAAGTGTTGAAGTGACAGTTAGATCATAGAATGATAGAATCATTTGAGTTGGAAGAGACCTTTAAAGATCATTAGTCCAATTCCCCTGCAATGAACAGGGACACTACAGCTGATCAGGGTGCTCAGAGCCCTCCCAGCCTGACTTTGAATGTCTCCAGGGATGGGGCGTCCACCACCTCTCTGGGTAACCTGTGCCAGTGCCTCACCACCCTGACTGTGAAAAACATCTTCCTTATATCTGATCTAAATCTCCCCTCTTAGTTTGAAACCATTTCCCCTTGTCCTATTACAACAAGCCCTGCTGAAGAGTCTGTTCTCTTTTTACTTCTAGCCTCCCTTTACATACTGAAAGGCCGCTCTCGGGTCTCCCCGGAGCCTTCTCTTCTCCAGGCTGAACAGCCCCAGCTCTCTCAGTCTGTCCGCATAGGAAAGTGTTCCATCCCTCGGGTCATTTCTGTGGCCCTTCTCTGGACGCACTCCAACACGTCCATGTCTCTCCTGTACTGAGGACTCCACATCTGGATCCAGAACTGCAGGTGAGGCCTCACCAGCACAGAGCAGAGGGGCAGGATCACATCCCTCACCCTGCTGACCATGCTCCTTTTGATGCAGCCTAGGATACAATTGGCTTTCTGATCTGCGAGAGCACATTGCCATCCACCAGGACCCACAAGTCCTTTTTGGCAGGGCTGCGCTCTATACTTTCATCCCCCTGCTTGTACTGATAATGGGGGATGCTGCAACCCAGGTGCAAGACCTTGCACTTGGATTTATTGAACCTCATGGCTGAACAAGTAATATGGGAGAAGACTCATTCTACAGATGTCTACGGATGTTTGGTAAATAATATATACACAGCAGAGACTCTCATGCAATATCTGCTTTAGGAAAATTAAATAATATCCTCACTAATCTTAGGCTTAGCCAGCCATCAGTTTTGTAAATGCTTGTGTACTGAACACATGACTCATCCAGTGTATCTTGCTGGTGAACACAGAGCATCATTTTCCAGTGCAGATGTGGCTGTAAGAAGGAGCCTGTAAAAGTAGAAGTCTCAGTGAATACAGCTTAGTGGGAGCCAGGAAGTATTGCCTATGGATCTCATTAGTGGAACAAAGGGGAAAAAACTGTTTAATTAAAGGCCCAGGAAGGACAAGTTCTCTTTGCTGGCAAAAGTCTTTAATGAAACGTCCTACTAAGGAAAAAACCTCTAGGCTATATAGAAGTTATATGTGTGGTTTTAGGTAATTTTGATTCTGGTATTGGGTCTTAAAATGCCATCCTTTATTGTATACAGTGAGAAAAATGAGTGATTAACGTCAGCATGGTGGACCCCAAACAATGTTTACTAAGACAAGTGAGGGAGGAGGTTGAGTTCAAGAATGTCGCCTTATGCCTGCAGCACTGCTGCTCTTCTTGTGTATCTGACCTGTGTTTCCCTTTGGTGTCTGGCTAAAAAGACCACAAATCAAAGTGGGAAGAGCTCTGAGGAAAGTTTCTTATCTCATAGACCACTGCCAAAGCTGCACAATGGTGTGAGATGCTTTTGGATGAAGACTTTTCCGTACTGAAGATATCATAAAATGTCAGCATGGAACCTTTTGATACCTCATTTCTTATTAAGTAAAGTTGCAGTAGTGGAGTAACAGAAGTCAGTGTGAGACACTACAAGAAGGGAAGGCTTTGTTTTAAGCCACACTGATTTCGCTCATTCAGACAAATACTCATAACCACATATTCACAAGCACGAGGACGCATTTGTTCATATGGTTTGATTTCCTTGCAGTGACATAGAATGCAGGACACCAGCTCTAGATTCTTCATTATGTCTCCTGGGTTTGTCATAGTTTGGCCACTACATGCTCATTTTAAATACATTTTCTACATCCTTCAGGAACTGTCAGTAGTTGTGGTCTTTTGTCTCTACATCTTTTCCCACCTCTGAGTATCATTACGTCTTATTGTCTTTTGTCTCCTCATCTAGGTATCTTATTGTTCAGTTGCATTGTTTTTCATAGCACCATCATCTCTAATGATTTGATTTTCTGCTGGGAACTTAACAATCTCCTAATCAAGGTGCCATCAATATACACTGTTCTTGTAGCCCTTCTTCTGCCTTTCTTCTAAGTGCTTCCACACCCAGAGCTCTCCTTCCGTTTATACAAATCCTGTTGCTTCTTTCACTATATAAAGGGAATTATGGCCACTGGCGATAAAGACATTAACCCTGGTAAAGCAATGAATGCTGGATCCAGTGCCATTTTATGAAGAAGAAAAAACTAATTCAAAAGCAGTAAAAATTGATCTATCTTTCCTTCTCCTTTCAAAATTACTTCCTGATTTATGAGAACAATGTTTCTTTATAAAAATAAACAGTTGTCAGATTTAATACAAATAATAAATATGTCTCCAAATAGCATATAATTGGTATGTGAAATTCATTACTATGGAAGGTCATCAAGTCAAATGACTTGGCAGGCATGTGATGTTAGGAACATTAATATCATTTGTAGTTATGCACCAGAAGATAAGAACAATCAGATTTAATGCTTCAAGGGATAAAAAAGTCTTTCATCTCACCAAACACTATTTCACAATTAGCTGGGTATCACGCATTTCCCCCCCAGTCCTCCAATCTTCCTTTGAAGCCTATCAACTCCTAGCAACAAACAGAAACCAAGATCAGGGCTTGGTGTACCACAGAAAATTTTATTTACTTTCTAAAGACAAAATGTATGGCACTATAGATACTGAACCTAAAACAGAACAAAGAAGCAGGGGTGCTTGTAAATATTTCAGTGGCTGCCTGCATTTAAAACAGCCCAGAAATGTTTCAGTCTGATCTAGACTTCACAGGGACCGGCAGGTTTTGAATCTAAGACACTATCTAAGTTCATTGGTTAAAAAAGTCACAACATTGTTCTTTTTTATTTACCAGACAGATGAGCAAAGTGAAACGGCAGCTGCTTTCTTATCACTCTGCATGTCCGTACAGGAAATATGGTGGGTAAATCTCATCTGATCCCAAGCAATGAATCACGTCAGGACATTTTTGTGCTCATGTGGTGAAGTGAAAGGGTCGGAGGTGGACAAGGAGGAGAGATTTCTGCTCCCCTTTCCCACAAGAGCGCAACCCAGAAGCACACTCTGTTTTTACAGTCAGATTTCAGTGTTTTTCTTTGCTTGGTTTTTAATAGGATACTGGAAGTTTAAGCAATTTTAGTCACTTGTATGGATTGGTTAATCCCTGCAAAGGAGCCTCTGCCAATTTTTTTCAACATCCAAATATTAACAATATCCTTTCTCTTCCTTCCTTCCCAGACAGTAAAAGAAATAGGCTGATTGGTGTATGTGGGTGTGTGTGGGTGGGTGGAGGTGAAGCCAAAGGAAGCAACAGAGTTAGCTTTTAGCCCTGAATGCTTTGGTTGATTTTTTTTTTTTTCAATGAATTAAATATCCTTGGTCTGGCTTCTGTGAAATTCTGCTCTTCTGTGTTCTGAATTTCCCGTTACCAGTAATATTTTTTCATTGTTTCAGGCAAATACAGCTGTTCTGGGAAGTCCTGGCCAAACATGGAGAGTCAGTCTTTGAGGTAACTAAATGATATTCCATGGAGAGTGCTATGTATTGGAGTTGAAGGCTTGAGGCAGGCTCAGTTTTTGCAGCAAGCAAAAATGGAAAGTAATGACTTCCCATTGAACTGTACTGCTGACCCCAAACATTCCTGTATTTATACTCAGCTTGAGTTTTTTCCAGGATACTGGGCTTCATTTTGAATTGTGATGGATTTCAAGGAGTGACTTCGAGGATCACAACTCCATGGACAATGGCTGTGAATTTATATCTGGTCAGTAATCTCTGAATCACAATAGATTATAGATTAGCCACCAACAACAGAATACAGTAGCTAAAAAACCCAATCTGTCAATCAACCAACCAACCAACCAACCAAAGAAGCTCCACAGCTCACAAACTCGAAATCTCTATTTATGAAAGTGGCTGATGTAGATACAAGCCCAAATTCTGTAGGACACAGTAAGTGAAGGAAGAACGATCCTTTTACCTTTGGATTTGGTCAGAGAGGAAGGATTTGGGCCTTTTCATGTTGTTTAATTTCAATCCTACTCCTTGGCACTGGAATACTGAGCAACCAGTCAGCTTGAATATGTGAATGTGCTCCATGTATGAGGCAGGACCAACTCACTGAAAGTCATCGTGTAGCATGGAAAAGGGAATTTCTAATGTGCATCTTGGCCTAAAACTTTGGAGGAACCATGAAAGAAAATAGCTATGAGCTGGCATGTGAATCTTTCTCCTTCTCCATAGGAGACTGACACTACTTATAAGCTTCGGGTGATAGTTTCTAAAACACTAAGACAGTATATGGCATATTTGCTTTGTTAGAAGAAATTTCAATTAGAACCAATAGGTATTTTCCCACTATAAACTTTTCTTTTTCCACAAAGCTGTAATGCTGGTGGCAAAATTCTTCTCATGGGAAAGGTAGAAACAGGTTTCAAAGATACATGTTCGAGTATTTTAAGGAAAAAAACAGAACTTACTTCTTATGAAATTACTCCTTTATCCCCACCCCACCACTGAAATGGAAATGAATCATTTTGGTTGTTGTGAAACAATTTTTTTTTGTTTGCTGTGAAACTAGATTTCTCTGGTTTATGTGTACACCATTTCTTCTCATCTTTGAGAATTTTTAAATCTAGTTTTGAAATGTTTAAATCTGTGTTTTTCCTGGGTTGAACAATGGACTTTTGAACTAGCTGTAGGGTTAATATCGGGTAGTGGAATGAGTTTGTTGCCAGAACTAGCACACGTTCAGATATGGATATCAAGTTATTTAAATGTCTGAAATGTGTTCCATTTATTTTCATTTCATACTCTTCTGACTAGCTCCTGTGTTTAAAAATCATCTCTCTTTCTAAAGCTTAGTGTCAGTAAGCTAGTTTTCAGCACGATTTATTTCATGAGGTTGTTGACTTTAATTATATTGTGGATACTCAGATGCTGTTACTTAGTGGCTGAATTATACTTGCTTCTTGGATCTATTCCTAGGCATTACTTAGGACTAAATGAAAAAGTAAAAATAAAGTCTTGTTTTCTCATGTGCTGTAGAACTAGTTGTTCCAAAAAGCGCTTGTTTATCATGTTGAGAAATCACTAAGCCATAGACCCTGTGGTGGCTGACTAACTTACATCCTGAAACATGGGAGTGAGCTTGGAAAGGGCTGTCCAGATCAGTGAGTTCAGTTCTTGGTACTCTGGGCAACCTGGGTTTGGAACCCATGTTTGAAATGCCATGAATGCAATGGAGCTTATGGAGTTTATTTCCCTGCTGCGGTGCTCAGCGACTGCCAAAGCCTTCCTAGAGGCATGAGCTGGGCAGTCAGAGTGGCTTAAATCATTCTACCTCCTAGTGCTTATTGCAACACATTCATAGAAAACAAATTATATCTTTTCATTGAGCTCAGTGAGCTGTTCCTTTCCTTTCCTTCTTTATTTTCTAAACAGCCTCTATTTTCATTGCTCACCCTGTTAATCCTCATTAAGACCACTTCTGCAAGAATTCTTCTTCCCTGAACACGAGTGACCTGGGCCATAGAGGGGACTCCTGCTGAGGTCTCACTGGTATCTTATTCAGTGGCACTAAGTTTCCCATTTCTGACAGCAGATTCTCAGTAGACATCTCAGAATCATCCTTTTGTAATCACCTTTTTGACTCTTGGTTCATAATTGGTTTTGTTCCCTGTTTATTTCCAGCTTGTGAGTTCTTAGTTTACAGCAGGATTTTTATCTACTCATCCCCTTGGAAGACCTTGCACTACTGCCTGTTACCCTCTTTCTGTTACTCCAGCTTTCCAGGCCATCTTTCTCTTCCTGTAGGACCTCTCAGCAAACCCATTCCACTGATGTTCCCTTATTACTTTGTGTTATCAGCTAACCTCCTCAGCAAGTATTCCCTTTCTGAGCAGTCACTAATATAAATATTCAGTTAAGATAGTTCAAAGGGGTATTCAAATGGTATTTTCTGAACATTTCTCCTTTCCACTGCTCAATCTTCTGTCCCATTTTTCTGCTTCCTTATCATCTCACAATTTTGGCTTTCATGCCCATCTCGTCTGATTTAACTAATAACTTGCCAGATGGTACCGTGGCCAAAGCTATTTGGATATCAGTATAGTTGAGAACAGCCAGACCTTCTATGCCTCAGTTTCCCTCAGGGTTCTGTGTAGCACAGGGCTGAATTTTCAGCAGTACCTGAAAGGCAGTAGAAGGGGCACTAGAGATAGTCTCCACTTTGCACTGCTTTTCAGAGGTGGTTCATGACAACAACCCCAACACCCTGAGGATATCCAGGGAACATTTTACTCCTTCTCCCCTGTCCTGGCAGGAATTAAATAAGAAGACACAGCTCTGGCCCACATTCTGCCATGTCAGAAGTCAGGGCAGAGCCCTCCTTCCTTCACCATCCTTAAACCTCTGCAAGCTGTCTGTAGCAATAATGGTATGACTCCAAACCAGACATTTCCATGTCACGTTGCTGTTCTCTGGCTCTGAGAGCCAAGAGCTGCTTGTACAAGTACACACATAATCTGGTACCGTTGTGCCACAGGCAGGTCTGAACTTTCTGCAGTCAAAATTGGAGCCAGCAGTGTGCCCTCGCAGCCCAGAAAGCCAACCCTACCCTGAGGTGCATCAAAAGGAACGTGGCCAGCAGGGCAAGGGAGGTGATCCTGCCCCTCTACTCTGTACTGGTGAGACCTCACCTGGAGTACTGTGTCCAGATGTGGAATCTTCAGTACAGGAGAGATATGGAGCTTGGCTGAGTTGGATCATTGCTGACATGGGTTTCTGTGTGGGCTCAGCATCCCAGTATGGTGCACATGGGCACCTGGCCTTGGAAGCTTGGGTGTGTGGACAGAACCAGGAGCCCAGGACCCCAGTAGCCCAACCCAGCCAGCACATGTCCTGGGTTGTCCAATGGCTTGTCTAGCTCTGTTGTGGATCTGAAGGAGGGGGAATTAGTTGCAAAAGAAGGACAAAAGGAAGTGGGAGAAGGCCTCCTGCACCCTATGGAGGAGCAGGCGCCCTGGCCAGCAGCATGGCTCTGCTCAGGGTGGGCACAGAAAAGGGAGAAACTGAGCTTGTCCTTGGATCTTTGTTTCCAGGCACAGAAAGGCAGCCTGGGCTGTGCCTCCCTCACCCCCAGTGCTTGCTCTGTCTCCCTCCTTTCCCTATTGGCTTGAAGTATTTATTTCCTGGCTGAGGGATTAAGGTGTTTTTGACTGAGAAGGTGGAAGTCTGAGGGTGGATCGAGAGTGGGAAACAGAAGAGGGGAGGAGTCACTCATCAATGCTAATAAATAAAAGGCCCTTCTTTTTCTGTGCAGGGCCCACGACGCTGGGAGAACTGCCCCTTGGACGAACTACAGGCTGGCTTGGAAGGACGGCTCTGTGAGTATGCAGGGACTGCCTCGCTTTGCCTGGATGGCTGCTTGCTATTAATGCCTTTCTGGGGCTTCACAGCTGCAAACTGCTAGGGGTGGTTGCTGTGTCTTGTGTAGCAGTGTGGTTCTCCACTCCAGCAGGAGACAGGACAGAGAGCTGATTTTCCGAATCTCCGCTTTTTGGGGGACTGTGGAAATCCTCCTGGCATTTGCAGGCAGTTCATCTTACCTCCTCTTTCTGTAGTTCTAACCAGTGGATGCTACTAGAAAGCAAGGGGGTTTGGCTCACTGTACCACACAAGGTGTTACATGTGGGGCAGCACAGTGATGCTGGGGGGGGGGGGGAAGTGTGTGCTGGAAAACCCAGGGTGCAGGAGGAGTGAACAGGAGATCATTCTTTCCAGGGGAAAATGCTCCCTGAAGTCAAGTTATTGGTATAGAGCCAGGATGTTCACTGATCCCTTGGAAACTGCCTTGCCTCTGTGGAGAAAAATTAAACATTTGAGTTAAAGGATGTTTGCAACATTTCTCCTGTGGTGATGGCATGGGATACTCCAGGGATCTGTGAGTTTCTGAGATTGTAGTGGAGTAGTCCAGAGAGTAGAAGGCTCTGCCCAGAGTGAAGATAGGTAAATAAAGACAGTTTGGCTGGAAAGTCTGTTGGAGTTTCCCGCTCTGCAGCATCACCTTCATTCCAAAGTACTCCCAGTACCTTCTTCCCTGTGCCCCACTGTTCTCCTGCTAGGCTCTATCCCCCAAGCCTCTATTTCTTGGCAGTTCCCAGAGCTGCCAGACTGTACAAAACATTCAGGAAACCTACAAAATCCACATTCAGCACTAACTCAAAAACCCTGGGCTCCAAGGAATGCAAACAATCCTAGAGCAGAGAATTCCCTTAAAGAGACCAGAGTGGTGGGGCAGGTTTTCATCCTGATTTTAGGCTGAGCACTAAATGGGCACAATGTGGATGGTATAGAGAGCACTGATGCTGTGGGACTGAGCTGCAGTTTGCAGCTTGCATGGTCCCAGCTCCACCACTGCCATGGAGAGTGCTGGCAGACACTGGGTACCCACCTCTCCTCACTGTCTTGCCTCTTTTTTTTTTTTTTCCCCTCATTTAGTCCCCTCTTGTACCACAGAGCTGGAAAGTCGAACTGCCACCTTATGTCCATCACTGCTGCCCATAATACTGGACCCAAACGAGCTCTTTTGGTGCTAGCAGACGAAGTAATGCTCCCAGAGACTCCTGGCCTGGGAGATTAATCCTGTCTGAAAAGCCTTACACTGGCCACTCAGAAAGGTGGTGGATGCCCCATCCCTGGAGAAATTCAAGGTCAGGCTGGAGGGGCTCTGAGCACCCTGATCTAACTGTAGTGTCCCTGTTTATTGCTGGGGAGTTGGACCAGATGGCCTTTAAAGGTCCCTCCTAACTCAAACAGTACAATGATTCTATGACTTCTGACTTCAGAGCCCAGTGGGCCAAAGGCTGCTGGTGGCAGAGCAGAGGCAGCAGTCCTGGAAGACTTTGTCTCCTTTCAGAAAGATGTTGCCCCTTGGGCTGGAAGAGTGTTCTGGGTGCTGCTGTTATATCAAATCTCATGATCCCTGCAGCAGAAGGAATCCCTCTGTATCACTGCTTGCCACTCCTGGAGCAGTGAAGGAGGAGATGGGAAGGGGCAATAGGGCTGGATTCCTGCTCCAGCATCCCTCAGGCTGGGAGGGCATTGGGCCAGCTGGAGGAAGGGGGGCTGAGTGTAGGGGAAGCGCCTGGAGCCTTATTCCCTATGTCTCCCCCAGCAGAGCTGACAGGACAGTCTGGGCTCTGTGTATGCAGACAGAGGATGGCGAGGGCAAAGAGAGCAGATCAGAAGAAATATGTGAAAGGCAAACATGTACATTTGGGATCAGCACACGTCTCTCCCTGCGGGCCCCTGGCAGCCCCTGGAATTCCTTCCACTTGCATAGGCCAGGTTTCGGAGTGTGGAGCGCCGGGGACATGTTTGCCTGTGAATTATGGCCCCCGCCCCAAACCAAGAGAGGAAGGGGAATGCCGCCTCCTTCCTGAAGCCTGACTCAATCTGCTAATAGAAGCTGTGTTGTAATGGCTCCATACAGAGTGTGTACCAACCAGCCGTCTCCTTCCCCACGTTCTTTCATGGGCCCCCTCCTGGATCTGTTTTTATAATAAACATTCCACTGCTAATTTTGCAGGATCTCTGTCTGCCTTCAGTGGGAAGAGAGTGAGGCACAGCAAGAGACGGAGTGAGTGAGTCCTTGCACAATGCGTGCTGTGATCGTCCTTGTGCTCCTGGCCGTCTTGGTCATGGCCGCTACTTGCTATGGTAGGTGAGCTTCTTTTTCTGGGTGGAGCAACAGCTCCAACACTGCAGACGTCTTTGGGTCTGTTTGGATGTGTTATATTCACCTTTAACCATGACATGTGGCTTGAATTCCATGTGACTTACACATGTTGTACTCTTTCTTTCCCCAGAGTCCCATGAGAGCATGGAATCCCATGAGTATCTCAGTAAGACTGCTTTGCTATTTTTTTGAATTCAAAGTGCACTACAGACATCTCCAAGGCCATTTCCTTGTACTTTACTGTATCAGTTAAATAGGCAGAACCTCTTAGTCCAGGGAAATTGAATTCATTGCGTGACAGAGTGTCAAGATAAATAGGAAGGTTAAAACAAAATTCATATATTCAGGCACAATTACATCTGCTGTGCTTTGCAAAGAATATAATAAAAATTGGAAAACACAGAGTCACGAGCTTAGATCCCTGCTGCATGCACCTAAACCAGGTTGAATGGCACCAGAAAAGGACATTGCTCAAAAAGCTCAGGAGGGTACTGTAGAAGCCAGTAACATGGGCTGCCCTTATCCAAGGATGGGGAGAACACAACTCTCTGCACTTGGAAGAAGCAGGTGGGATGTGTGGGCAGGAGGGATTCTTGCTCTGGAAGAGGGAGTTATTGTCACAGGAGAAGCATGTGAGGGTGGAGAATCACTTAGGAATGGGCAGAGAGTTCAAAGCTAAAAAGAAATTAAACCATCTGGGAGAATGACTTCACAAAGCAGCTAGTCAGAAGCGCAAGTGGGAGCCAATGCCAAAGACTCCTCCATTCTACAGCAGGACTGTGTTGTTCCTCAAAAAGAACAGAAGGCACTTTCAGGCCCCTCACTTCAAAATTTCCGCACAGACCTTTGCACAGTGATTGCCCAACCTTGGAGGCAGATAAACTTGTTCAGGCCCTTCCTGTTTTCCATCACAGCTTCACAATCCTGCTAATTCTGCTGTATGTGTCCAGACCCCCCTTGGTCTGTGCTGCTTGGCACCTATCTCTTGTCCCAGCTCCACCCAGCCAGAGGGGCTATGGCAGCAGCTTTACCCAGGGTGGCTTGAGTAACAGCAGAACAAAAGCAGTGTGTGTGCTTCCATAGAGGTTGCACTTGCAGAGGGAAAGCTTGTCAGTGAGCCAGCAGGGCGGGCAGGCAGGAATATTGGAAGGTGCTGGATCTCACCAAGTGTGGTAGGGCAATCAAGGAGACTGTCACAAATGTGGGAGAGGCCCTTGTGGAAATCAGGTCTTGCAGATAGTGTTTATCTACTCTGAACCACCTCTTGTCTTCCCAGACCCCTTCCTCAATAGGCAAAGGGCCAATGGCTTCATACGAGATGACACAGGACTAAGAGCTGTCCTTCAGGAGAGGTATGTTATGGCATCAGGGCACTGAGGGTGGGAGCATGGAGAGGTATCTCCTTGCCAAGCACAGGCTGGTACCAGGGGAGGAGCCATGGTGACTCCTTGGAAGCCTCAGCTCTTCTCTCTGCTTGAGGTTCCCAACCCTGGAAGAACCATGGAATCAGTAACGTTGAGAAAGATGACTGGGATCATCTAGCCCAACCATCGGCCCATCCTCACCATGCCCACTATGTGCCTCAGTGCTACATCCACACGGTTCTTGAACACCTCTCAGAAAGCAGAGAGTGGGTCCATACATTCAAAGTCATGTTCGGCACTGGAGGAGTTCTTTTTAAATTTGTCTGAAGGAAGGAATAGCAAAAGGAGAAGGAATCAGTGTGGGCCAGCTGGAAAGGAAGCTCAGCCGGAGATCTTATTCCACTCTTCAAGTCTTGTGCAGAATTTGCATAACTTTTTCTGAATTGCAAGGCCTTCTGTGGGCCTCTTTTCCTTGTCTATAGAATGCAGATAAAGGCAGTTTTACATCTTATGCAGGGCTTGTGAAAATAAAGGGTGAGGCACAGAAGGGAAAGCAGTACCAGGTAGCCCCTTAGCGGGAAGCTCCTTGCCCTCCTTTCTTCATGCCTGGGGTTAGAGAAGAGCAGAAGTGCTGGAGGGAGCAGACTGGGGGACTATTCCTGCAGCGCCGGACTGAGGCAGGAGCCTCCCTCTTATCTCCACAACTCTGCTTAGATGTGAAGTAAAAGGTTACCTAGGGAGGCAACCACTCCTGCTGTATTCCCATTGGTACCCTGGGTGTGGTGAACACTGGTATGCCATGGTCTTGGTATCTTGGTGGTAGAGGCTGGGATGGACTCTTAGACCTGGTAAGGCAGAAAAGGGCTGTAGATGGATATTTAAGATAACACCTCTCATTTCTCCTACTTTTGCAGGATCAGAGAACGTAATAAGGCACCTCAGGAACGTCAGAGGGAGATCTGTGAGGACTTCTACCTGTGTGAACAGTACGCTCTTAACCACGGCTATCCTGCTGCTTACAGGCACTATTTTGGGAGAAGGAGGAATAAGTAAAGATGATCTGTCCCCACCCTGGGGCTTGGACCTCAGGGTAACCTCCTAGGAAAAGCAGTAGCTCTGAAATATATTCAGTTGCTTGTGTCCCTGTATGTTATCCTGCCTGCTGCTTCTCTCCCATTTAGCCATGGATGCCTACACTGTGTTAATTAGCGCTGAGCTGACGTAGCAGAGATCAGAGAGAGTTCAGGATGTGGGTGTTTGCTGCACAATAAACTGCTGGTTTGATACAGTCATCTCACGAGTGACAGTATTTTAGAGGATGACTTTTCACAAAGAAGCTGAGTTTCTTTATCAGAGAACCTGGTGCAGATCATGGAAACAAGTCCTTACCACACAATCACATGAGGTTGGAAAGAACGTACAATGATTTTGCTCTGGGGCCTACAGCTGACTTGCTTTAGACATCGCTGGCAAATTTCAATTCCCGACCTTAGGTCATCTTAAAATCACCTGGTGTTCAGAAGGCAGGGTGAGATGCACTTTTTGAAAACAAAATCTCTATGAGCTTTCCTCAGTTGGGTAAACAACATCCAAGAGTCTGTTTAATCCTAAAGACAAAGTTGGTGTGAAAATTAGTGGCAGAAAAAAACTGTCAATGGCACCTTGTTCTCCCAGCCACCTTTGATCCTGGTGTATGGTGCTCCTGTCGAAAGGACCATGTGGTCCAGACTTTATTCATATTTTTTCAGGAGTGCTGTTTTATCTCTTTTCTTCCAGACAACTTTAGCATTAGCCTTTTACTTTGAAATATTATATAGAAATTATTATTTTTTATTTCTTCAGCTAAAATCAATAATGCAGACATAAATTCTCCTTGGTTCAACACCTTGCTCTTGTTGACGTAGAAAATCAGTTTGAATCATAGAATCATTAAGGTTGGAATGACCAGTAAGATCATCTAGTCCAACCATCAGCCTGTGCCTGTGACTTCTCTAGGTCATTTCTCTCAGTGTGACATCTACCCTGATCTTGAACACCTCTGGGAACAGTTGTTCTAACACATCCCAGGGCAGCCTGTTCCAGTGCATCACCAGTCTTTTGAAGTTTTTCTTGATATTCAAGCTGAACCTCCCCTGGCGTAACTTGAGGCCATCACCTCTCGTCCTATTGCTGTTACCTGGGAGAAGAGGCTGACTCCACCTCTCTACCACCTCCTTTCAGGTCATTGTAGAGAGTGATAAGGTCTCTCCTGAGCCTCCTCTGCTCCAGACTGAACAATCCCTGTTTCTTCAGCTGCTCCCCATAAGACTTGTGCTCCAGACCCATCACAGATTCATTGCCCTTCTCTGGACATGCTCCACTGCCTTGATATATTTCTTGTAGTGAGGAGCCCAAAACTGAATGTAGTATCCCCTTATACTCCTTTTGTTTCCTCTTGTGTCACTCTGAACCCATAAGGTGAAGGATAGCTGGGAGCCAAAGCATCAGCAAGAGAAGGGATAAACGAGGGATTCGGATCTGAGGAACAAGGGGCAAGTCCTGTCCTGTGTGGTGAGGAGGCAATATGATGGCTACAGCCACGCAGAAGGAAGGGCCTCTGGGGGTGGAAAGTGGCTGAAGGAGGCAGTGGGTCTCCTTCTCGGTAGCACTAGGCCTTGCCGCTCTCTCTGTTACCCAAGTGGCACCAGGGACAACAGCCAGAACTTGTGGCTCCCACCCCTCTGTTCTGCTCACTCTGTCTCGGAGGCAGCAGGATGCAGCCACAGCTCTTCGGACACCCATCGGTGTGGGGTGTGCAGATGTAAAATCCTCTATCTCAGCTCAGCACAGCTTGTTTCAGTTTGCACATCTCCAGGTTTCCCCAGTGACCTGCAAGTTAGAAAAATGGGAAAGATTACAGCACACTGTCAAAGTCTATAAGGTATAAAGTATCAAATTGTTGAATATTCTATGAAATTAAGTCTAGAGCCAAATCTACCTTCCACAGTAGAAACATACATCTTTTCAGAAATATGCTTTGTGGTTTTGCCAGCTTGGCAGATGAATCTTTGGGAAGAAAACAGATTTATTTATTGAAAACACTTCTGATAGGAAACTCCACCCTGACAGTTGCTGAGGTTTTGTCCAAAGGAAAAAATGAGAGAGAAATGAGTGTTGTGAAAAAAAGCTGTTCAGATTAGGTATATTTGCACCCTCATTTGTTCTGCATGTTCCTAAGGAGGTGACTATGAAGATCACCAACCAAAGCAAAGCTTTCATACCTTAAAGTCAACAAGTCTGTAGTGTCTGGGTCTGTCCTGACACTGTGACACCACCAAAACAGAAGGCATGGAGCTAGTGCTGTCTGGGTCTGTGTCCAAAAATATCTAGCACTTCCAACCTCCGGTTTACCAGGATAAATAATGAATAATATCAGAGTTTTCAGAGGTTTTTCATTAATGTAAGCAATAATCAAACATGCTTGAGAGACTACATGCTGATTGAAAAGCTTAGGAAAAGCTAGGAAGAGAAGTAAGGCTGTTTGGATGACTAGAATTTTGTATTTATACTCTTCCAAGCTTTCTTTTGCAAACGTTGCTTTCCTAGGATACCTATCGCTTCTAGATATTTATTTATTTTTAAACTATTGCTCTCTAAGACACTTCTTCTGGGTATTATTAGTATATATATATTCAGTCTGTCCTGGACTGTAGAAAAGCTAAACTTTTTTTTTATTCCTGAAATTTCTCTGATTTCTATGTAAGATGAAAGACTGTGTTACTAATAATCAGCAGAATCTCCAGTGGCTGTGACTGCCCTTGAGAGCCTTTTAATTCTGTAACCCTGTGTGTGGGGCTGTGGAGGACCAAATGCAAAGTGGAGGAAGATGTGATCCATGTGCTATGTAGGACGTGACTTTGGGAACTTGGATGGAATAGTGGAATATAGAAATATGTGGTACTGGTAGACAAAAGCATCTCAGCATGAGGAGGAAGAGGACATTTAGTCATACTGTGTGTGAGGAAGAGCACTGTCTGTTGTCTGACTTTGAATAAATGTCATTTAGCCATAAGCTGAAATGCCACCATAGCGCAGGCCATACCCGATGACAATTCAGCATTTAATACAGAGCTGTGATACTCACTAAAATTCTACTGAACTGAGGAGACAAAAACACAGCTTGAGGTCACTTCAAATACATGGTTTGTTGGTTGGTTAGTTGGTTGACGGGTTGGTGTGTTGGCTGGTTACCAGTACTACAAGCAGTGTAGGCTCTGGATGCTCCTTGGTGGGTCTGAGCAGGGACAGCAGAGATACTTCCATACACACGGGGCTTTGCAAACACCATCACTGGTTGGGGAGCATGCTGACATGAGCTGTCAGGAGCACAGTCTTTCCTTTGGGTCAGGGCCTGGCAAGAGCCAGTTCCCCACATGTGCCTCTTGATGTACC
The DNA here is from genome assembly GCF_002078875.1 of Numida meleagris. Lineage (NCBI taxonomy): Eukaryota > Metazoa > Chordata > Aves > Galliformes > Numididae > Numida > Numida meleagris. Next base: position 48,710,489 of record NC_034409.1, read on the forward strand.
CAAATAACCATAGTAACCCAAGACCTGAAGAGCAAAACATCTCTGGAGTCTCGAGGCTTATTTGATGTTGAGACAAGAGAAGCCAAGCCAATAGCCTCCAAACTGAGAAGATTTCCAGGAAGAAAAAAGAAAGGCCCCACCCCGCTATCTGTCAAAGATCACAATATTGTAAACATCTCAAATCTCTGCAATGGTTTGTTGAAACTGTCTCGAGTGAAAACCTACTGTACATTTGCCCTATGAAAACCATTTTATGGGTGTCCTTTCCTTTAAAGTTATGAGTGTGGTTGGGGAAAAGGGTCACCATCAGGTTCAGAGTCGTTTTCCACATGGGAGAGTCCTATCACACCAAAGCATCTGCTTCACTTCTGGATGTGCTGGTCTCTCTCCTGGCTTTCCTGCAAGAAGCTGAATCACTTCTATGTTTATAATAAAAGTGATTTTTTATCCAGTTGTTTTTCTTCAACAGACCTATTCAAAATCTCAGATAAAATCTTCTGGAAATGCCATAAGTCCTGAGATGGATGTCCAAATGGCTGCCAGGACCCAATGTTTTGTGGCCTGAAGGACCGTCTTTGTTTTGGAGCTCAGACCCAGGAACACAAGCCAGAGCCCTGATCTCTCCAGGCAATCACAGGATATAAAACGATGCTCAAAAGCAAGCTCCAGAGAGCCTTGGTAACCTCCAAGAACACGCTGAGTGTAGGGAGAGCAGCAGAGGCAAAGCAGACATGAGGAAGCTGCTGGCACCGCTGACCTTGACTCTGGCCCTGGCAGTGCTCTGCTGCTGTGAGAAAGGTAAGGAAAGCAGACATCTTCCTTGGGAACACTGCTGGATCTCAGTCTGGGAGGCTGTACCACAGTAGTAAATCAGAGGGATTTGGGGACAGACAGCCTTATCTCCTACTGGGTGCTTTCTTCCACTGGTCAAAAAAATAAACATTTGGACCATTGAACTGCAGCAGAGAATTCCAACATTTGACATACTGAGGTGTTAAACCAGTTGAGCAATTAGGTGAACTGGCAAAGGAATGCTGGATGTTCAATTTTGAGTAAGCAGGGTGACCTGCAGGGCAGAGCTGTGTCAAGAACAGGGATGGAGATATTATCCCTGCCAGCACTGGAGTGTTGCAGAAGCGCAGAGATAGGCACTGAGTCAAGTCTTCACCTGCTGAAAAGGTGGAATGGGGAGAACTCTAGAGGGAAAAAAAAAACACACTGATAGAAAAAAATGAGAGTTGTCCCATTGGATAAGAACACATCACATTTGATGATTTAGGCATGGCGACATTATGATCAAGAGGGAGTAATGCAGTAGTTAGCTCTAGAGTTGACAGATAGAGAGGGTGGGAAGATCAGAAACAGCAAGTATTTCTCCCTACAGCAGGAAAAGAGAAGCCAAGTAGGAAGGGGCCCTGTCTGCCTGTATTATCTCATTCAGTGTTAAGTTTCATTAAGTCCCTGGCATCAGATTTGTCATGATTCAATACTGGCAAATATATTTTGTTTGATCTGTGTTTTCCTTCTGTCAGTCTCTCGCTCACTTTCTCACTCTTGAGTGTATCTCTGGTTTTTTGTTTGTTGTTACTATGTTCCAGATTGCTTAACAGCCCTGGAGTAACTTTTAATTTTTATTTTTGAAATCCAAGGAATGTATGCATTGCTTAAAAATAGAACCACAAACAACTCTTCTCACACAAAGTCTTTGTTAAAGCACAGTTTTGTTTGATTTGTTGTTCTTTTTTTTTGGTCTCCACGGCTCTTTCTCTGCCTGTAAGTACATTTATGCCAAATACCTAGTGAAACAGTGGGAGAAAATACTTGTAAAACAGTCCAGTGTGGGAAAACCAAAATGAAGAGGAGACCTACCATGTTCGTTAGAAGACAATTTGCTTGGATGTTTGCAGGGGGTATTAAGGATTAAGATTATGATTAGGACTGGAAACAGAAATACAGTGTGTGAATTTGTCCTGGGAGGGCTGGTGAGCCAGATATCTCAATCCTCAAAACTGCAAAGTAGGTAGAACTGATCCTAAAGTGTAGATCCAGAAGTATAGCAAAGTGTAGAGTTGATCCTAATTTTTGGCCCTAATTCTCTTTGCTGTCAATATCTTGTGATTTCTGCCTAGAGTCAGGGAATTCTCTCTCTCCAAAGATACAGCAGATGTTTAGGTATTTAAAGGGGGGCTGAAGAAAGAAGGGGACAGACTCTTTAGCAGGGTCGGTCGGGACTGGAAAAGGGGAAACAGTTTCAAACTAAAAGAGGAGAGATTTAGATTGAATATAAGGAAGAAATTTTTTACAATAAGGATGATGAGGCACTGGAACAAGTTGCCCAGAGAGGTGGTGGATGCCTCGTCCTTGGAGACACCCAAGGTCAGGCTGGAGGTGCTCCGAGCACCCTGATCGAGCTGTAGGTGTCCCTGTTCATTGCAGGGGAGTTGGACCAGATGATCTTTAAAGGTCCCTTCCAACTCAAGCAATTCTATGATTCTATGATCTTCTGGTCCTGTCCAAATCTGGGGTTTTGCTCAAGTGGTCCCCTCCCTCCAGCCACGATGTTGATAAAACTTTTTCTGGGGAGGGACTGACCTTTTAGAAAAGAGAGGGAGGTGGATTTATTCAGTAACCAGAGTGATTCATTTAGAGAGAGGAGCAGAAGAGCAGACAGCACAAGCAAGCTCCTATTTGTTTGTCTGTCTGTCTTCCAGATCCCAAAGAGCCCTCAGGATCTCCCAGCGCTGCCAGTGAGTATATCGTTGTGATTGACACTTAGCTCCATTCTCCTGTATATTTCTCCTTTCTTCCCTTTGATGGGTTCAAGGGATGAACAAGAATCATACTGCATCTCTCCTTCAAGAAACAGTGTGATGTAGGAGGAGCAACGTGCCCGGTCTCCGTGCTTCTCTGAGCTGGCCTCAGAAACCTCTCCAAAGAGACTGCTGTGTCCCCAGCCTCTTGCAAGAGCAGAACCTGACCCAGGGTCTCCAAACAGAGGTCTTTGGATTTGCTGGTCAACCAGTCTAGTGCATAGGACTACAGAGAAGAAAGGTTTTGTATCTGAAAGCAAGTTCCTTCCTTGGCTGCTGCTGGGGGTTGCAGTCCCTCTTCTGTTGGGTTGCCCAGGCCAGGGGGAATTGCACATTTTGGAATGTCCACGGGTTTCACAGCAAGCTGATCCTGACAGAAATCTGCATGGAAAATCCCCCTTCTTCCTTGTGTCTCCGTTTTCACACCTTACAGGGTAACATTGCTTCTGTTGAGCATGAAAGTTGGTATTTCTCCAGCAAGCCAACACAAACATGGACTGGGAAAGAGAAAAAAAACCCAAAGTGTTCAGGGAAGGGGGGTGATTTCTGACAGGCTGTAATTTGGCTGTTTCTATGCAGTCAAGATCCTGCACAAGGGAACCTGACTAAACCTAGGAGAAAGAAGGAAAGCCAATACTCTGAAGTTAGCTGGGCTAGCGAAACAGCGTGCTGTTCCTTTCATTTTCTTTTTATTCCTATTTTTTCTGTCATGACTTTGCCTTCTGTGCATTTGCTGTGGACTCATACTGTGATGTGTGATAAGGGAATGGAATTTAAGAAGGAGCCCTTGCTTCACGTAGATGTGCAGGCTGGGGTGAGGGGGGAGCCCAGTTGTAGAGCATGAGTGGAGAGTGAAGTGGGGAAAGATGAACTGGCAGTTGGGATGAGCTGCAGCAGTCATCTGCTTGTGAAGAGAGAGAACAATCTCTTTTCAGAGGCTAGGCTGGTCTCTGATTTGTACAGACAATGGCCTTCCATCTCTAACCTGCTGTGTTCTCTCTTGGTAGGCATCACAGTTAAAAAGGAAGTTGCCAATGCCTTTGTGAAGAGGCAGAAGAGATTCGACATGTATGAATGGTAACATCACAAGTCAGATTGAGAGCTGGGCTCCAGTCCTCTTTGGAAGAGGGGGTGGGATGTTACAAAGCAATCCTTTGCTGTACATCTACACATCATGTCTAGAATTAAAAAGGCAGTAAGAGACTGTCATTGATAGATAAATTGTTCTTTTTTCATAAATATCCTTTTGGGAGCTGATTGCTGATTGCTTATTCCTTCCCATGGAGGTAGACAGCACTATCTCATGGGGTCAGCAGGGTACAAGTTAGAAGCTGCTCAAACCTGAAGAGACATCAGATCCAAATTCCAGGATAGTGAGCATCACAGAGCCCTGGCCATTGCCTCTACCTCCATACAAAGGAGCCACAGCTCCTCAGTGATGAGGCTAAATTTGAAGCTGTAGTTCCCACATCCATTTGTGCAGAATATCCATTTATTTGAGGGTGGTGAGGCACTGGAACAGATTTCCCAGAGAAGATGTGGATGCCCCATCCCTGGAGGTGTTCAAGGCCAGCTTGGATAAGGCCTGGGAGAACTGATCTGGTGGGTGGCAGCCTGAGGCACAAGGGTAAGAGCTCTACAATCATTAAGGTACCTTCCAACCTAAGCCATTCTATGATTCTATGATTCTATAATCTAGGCAGAGAGATTTGGAGAAATCCTAGATAAAAATATTTGGAGAAATTTGAGCTCAAGCAAGAATGCTCTTCAGACATTTCCTAGAAGGAATTGTTAAGCCACAGTCTCATGTAGGCCTGTGCCAAAATAATAATTATTCAGTCTGTCTTTGGACTGGAAGGATGATGGTTTTATTTAGATGATAGAAAATTGGGAGTTTCCATCTGCAGAGAAGAGGATCATAGTATGGTAGCAGAGGAAGTCACTCATGTTGAAACCTGGAGTGATTAAAAACAAAATGAAATTCAGATATAGAAACTGTACTGACTGCCTCTGTACAGGTGGATCATCTAGAAGTTTCTGCTACAAGCATAAATGAGGAAGGACTTAGGTAGAGAGAGCTTGCTGTATTACTTAATCACAAAATAAGTTTAGTCTGGAAATATGGATGCAACAAATAGAACTCAAGAGTGCTGCAGGGAATTTCCAATATAGAAATAAAGTAATAACTCATGAGATACTTGTAAGACTTCTCCTGTAGCAGCGTGTGCGGGAAAGATTAACCAAGTCTGGAAGAGGAGTTGAGAAGGGCATCCAGAGTGTGCAGCTGAGACTAAAAGATTTGTGTTTGCTCAGCATGGCAAAACAAAGCTGTGAGAGGGAAAGGACTACTGTCTACAGCAAAAGTGAGGGTGATGAGAGGAAACTACCTGAACTAAAGAAAGAGATTGGAGAGCAGGAAAATGAGCAGAAACTGAGCACAGATGAAGATAAGTAAGAAACACTAAAATAAAATAATTATAAAATAAATAATATAAATGTATATTTTAAAAGACTGTCACTTAGCTGGGAAGTGAGGTTGGGGACAAAAGCAAAACAAAACAAAACACCCAACACAATCAAGCAAAAAAACTAACTGCAAAAACTGACTGCTTCTGTGGCCTCCTTTTCTGGTGGAACTTCAAGAACAGCTGTTTAAAGCTGGGTTCAGTTCCAGCTTCTCCCAGCGTTTGTCAAGGAGGTCTATCCGCATGTAAGCAGATATTTAACCCACCATGAGATGTCCCCTGTTGGGGTGCCCTGTGGAGTCACTCCTCACATTGCTGTCAGAGTATGAAACCTCTCCAGCTCCACTGACTGAATGTACAGAACAGCATTTTTCTCTTTGTTCACTCCAGGTACTCTGAGTATTACAAGAGCCCAATGGAGCAGATGCGTGAGCGCTGTGAAAGCTACCCTCCCTGTGACTATCTGTCTGACCAAATAGGATTTCCCATGGCCTACAATCGTTTCTTTGGGAGATACTAAGGATGGGATGATTATTTTGATCATCTGACCGTTCTGAACCCCCCAGCAGAAAGAATCTTGTGGATAGGAAGAAGGGAAGAAGGACATCTACACTGGGACCTTCTTCTGTTGTCTCCTTTGCCAGCTGAAACACGAAGGCAATAATTATCCCACTTGTCTGGATTGCATCGGCTTTCTTGCTTTCATCAAAAATGTTTCTTCTCTGTTGTCTTCTGTGGTATTTTCAGTGCCAGCAGAAATGGCTGAGAAGACTCTGTGTTACCTGCTTCCTTTGTAAATACTATTACATAGCCAGAAATCACGTCCCAGTATGCTCTTCTTATTATTCTATCACAAAATTTGCCTGTATAACATCAATATTAAAATCCCCAGAAGAGTGTTTGAAGACCTTTTAGACAAGCTCTTCCATTTGTGTGCTACATTCAGTGACTGTGAAAAATGAATCAGAAATCTCTTACTGCAACTGATTGCTGGTGAAACTGAGTATACCGAAGCAGAACAAAAAAATCTGTCCCTCTCTGATGCTTTAGTTTTTGTGCTTGAAACTAAACTTATCAAAATAACTCCCCAAAAGCAAACAAAATAAAGCAATAAACTTTATGAAATAAAAAGAAAGCCATTCAGCGGTGGATTGAAGTTGGGACAGCATTTTGTTCATTCAAGGCATCTTGCCTCTCTCTTTATATATATAATGTATATATGTATCTTATATATATATATATATATATGTATCTTCTTCCCTCTACACTGCTTCGTTGTATCTCTCTGTATGAATGTTATACATCAGCAACTTTCTGCAGTCTCCCTTGACATGGTCTGTCAGCACGTTTTCCCTGAGGAGGTAGATGGCAAATCCTATCTCCAAAAAGTAGAAACTGCTGAACCTCAAGAAACTGAGAAAGACCAAATCTCTCTGGTTTCATGTAAGCTGGTGCAGCCATTCCCAGATGCTCACTGCAATAAATACTGCTTATGTAAAGTAGTTGGTGTGCTGCTTTTCTCTGTTCCTCTGTACGACCTGTTTCTGCTGTTAAGGAGATGTCTGGAAGATAGAGCAGGATCCTGATTGATGAGGCTTTCTTCCCCTCTCCTCTGCCACACTGTGAATCAGAAATCACAGAATCATAGAATCACAGAATAGTTGTTGGAAGGGACCCTTAAAGGCCATCCAGTCCCACTCCCCTGCAATGAACAGGGACACTACAGCTCGATCAGGGTGCTCAGAGCCCATCCAGCCTCACCTTTGATGTCTCCAGGGACGGGGCATCCACCACCTCTCCAGGCAACCTGTGCCAGCGCTTCCCTAAATGACTACACCAAGATTCAGGTAGTGACTCCTATACACCATTACAGTGATGGAGAGGAGAGCCAGGTTTTTACTGACTTGCTGCCTACTGAGTTCAGCATTTCTCTGTAAGACCCTACACTAAATTAAAGACATGGGATAAGTCCACACAGATGGTTGCTGTGTATGCAGCTCTCCTTTGACAAGTGGTTATGGCTTGCACTGGGTATACTGACCTTGGCCAAGGAGAAAACATTAATAAGTATCTCTGCTTGTCTTGGGCAAATATCTGAGAGTGGTTCCTCTATTGGCATAAAGTGATGCTCACAGAAAAACTCACCTTTGAAGGCCATCTAGTAAAATGAACAGTGTTCTCATTGAAAGCTGTGAAAATGTTGCCAGGAAAAATACCAAAGAGATTAGTGAGCTCTTAGTATCTGCCGTATGAATGTGAGGGTTTGTTGTTGTTGCATAGTTTTTGTTTTGTTTGGTAAAAAGAAAATCAAATTTTCTGTCAATATTTACATATTTCTGTTAGTTTTATATTTTTCTCTTCCTTTTGGTAAATATTTTTTTTTCTGGGAAGGTGAACATTAAGGCCTAGATCATGCAATCTGCTGTGTGTCACCGGACCTTCATATGGCCTTTGGAGAGCTGAATGCACAAATCAGATCGCAAATGCAAGGCTGGACTGGAGGAACTCTATTTTCACCTGCCCGAGGTGGAACAACAAACTTAAACACCATTACTCATCCTCTGCTGCCATCGTATGGCCATTGATTGCATTTATTGCTATGGCTGCGTGTGCCCACCTCAAAATCTCTCTGACCAACTTATTATTAGCAGGCAATGAGAAGCGGGCTTCGATTATCTATGTCACAGACAGAATGAAACCCTGGTAATCTTTGCTCTTTTTCTGTGCAGAAGTATTGCCGGAGGTCATGGGTCTTTGCACGTGAGTAACTCATTGTCCTTTAATTGGAAGAGTGACTGCAAAGCGGCTAGCAGGGAGGGATTGTTCTCGATGTAGAATCTGCATTTATGCACTCATCCTGAGTGTAACCATGTAATCAGGTCAACAAGGTGCCACTCTGCAGTGGTGTAAGTGGAGGATTGGCAGCACGCTATTAGGAACCAGGAGAAGCTAAGGAAGAGAGAGATATTTATGTTATCTCTGCCTCCAGATGGGATCCCAACCTACTGTGCATTTCTGTGTAGGCTTTATCAGAGCTCTGCACGTCATTAAGATGACTTCTTAAACTCTCAACTAGGGAGTACTCTCCACCTCATCTTCACATATAGTCCCGAGGAGAGAACCTCTCCAAGTCAGTTTTCCTTCTCTTTGCAAGAACATGAGTGCAAGATACCTTGGAATTAAGAGAATTATCAAGGCAAAGGACAGCTGCACTGGCTGAAGGTGGAGCGAAGAAACAACTCACAACGTCTCAGTACATCCAGATCCTTGTTTGTAGATTATGAGCATACTTCTACCAGTAAGCTGTCTGTTGGGCTTGATTAGTGACATCTGAATTGCTTTAAGAATCCGATGGGTGATCTTTGGTTGAAGAACTGTCACCAAAACCAGAGAGTAAAATACAAACTTCAGAACTCAAGAGAAAGAAACAAATGCAAGGGCTCTCTGCTTGAGCTCAGTGCTCTTTACAGTGTCTTGGGAGGACTCCAGGATGTCAGTGCTTCTGCTGGCCAGCATTCTGCTGCTGATCCTTCAAAGACTGGTAAGAGGGCTAAACATTGTGTTTTATTTGAAATGGTGAAATCATTTATCCTACTGAAATAAAACTTTTTTTTTTTTAATGAATTTAAAATATAATCTTTCAGGAGCTTTGGATTAATTCTCATGGAATCGTTCCTCTCCTTTTCCAGCCTGTCTCAGTTGAGATTCTGCCAACAGCAGTGTGCTGTTGGATGAGGCAGCGACCATATTGCTTTACTTACTCCTTGTGAATTTTAGCTTCCCCTCAAAGAAATTATAGCATTATTGAAAATAATTGGAATCCTCATATGGTTTGTGGACCAGATTAACTTCAGGGGATAAGAAGGTTATCGGATAATTAGCATGTCTTTTCACAGACAAAATACATTACAGATTATTTTCCTCTTATAGCACTGGGTTATGTAAAACCTTACTCATGTTTTTAATGTTTATTTACATGGCAAGTCCATCGGGGTTCACTGAGACAAAGCGGATAAACAAATGTTTTGGCACAGTGCTGCTGTGTTCTCCTTACTGAACATCCTGCTCTGGAGCCAGAATATGTCCAAGGGGTGTGATAAGACAGAAAGAAGAAATTCACCTCTGAGATGTGTTCAGGCTGCACTGCCCCTGGCTTAATGTTTTGCTTATTCTTTCATTCTTCAAAATCTCTTACTAAACATGAACAGAGTATTGAATTACATGCACTATAGGTCTGTCCTATGGGCCCTATCCCCTTGCGTTTTGAAGTGCAAACTGTCCATAAGTCTTCAATGCCACTGATCTCCATAAAATAAGAACTCTGGCATTCTGATTGTTATTTGAGGCTTGGACCCGAGGTTGCTCAGGAAGGGCTTGTCAAAGATGCCTGCTCTCTGTGCTTTTTCTGCCAACAGTGAAAAGTTGAAGGGAGAAGGTAGGGGAAAACCTGGCTTGCGTTTGCAGAGATACACAAAAAAATCACACCTCTGATGCTAATCTTCATTTACTTTTGCATTGCAGGCCGTGTCCCACCTTATGATGGATATGGCCCTACATTCCTTTGATGACCAGTACCTGGGTTGCAGAGAGCAGATGATGGAAGAACTGGAGCGGGGAGGCTATTTCCAGAAGGAAATAGCTGCTAGTAAGAATTATTCGAGCCTCTGGAAGAAGGCTCAGGAAGCTTTGTTGAAGAGCCCTGTAGGTCTCCTGAGGGAGATGCATGATAGTCATGCCACTGCCCTCATGGCTTACACCATGAATTCTTCCCTGCACTCCCAGCTGAACTGGGCCACATCCACAGCAGGAAGGTCTCCGGAGCATTACAGACACAATTTCAGCTTCAAATATTTTCACTTTTACCTAACAACAGCTATCCAGATAATGAAACAATGGCAGAGCAGCAGGGACAACGTGGGGAAACGTCACTGCTACCGGGTGCACAGAGGTGTAAAGGACTTATATATTGAGGCTACGGTCGGCAGCACGGTGCGATTTGGCCGTTTCACCTCCACCTCTCGCCTCCGGAATGAAGCCCAGAAATTTGGGAATGAAACTTTGTTTACGGTGACAACCTGCCTGGGAGCAGCTATGCAAGGCTTTTCTTACTACACATCTGAGAAGGAAGTCCTCATTCCCCCTTATGAGATATTCCTTGTCAAAAATTTCTTTCGGACACAGCATGGTAACAGGTTGCACCTGCATTCTATGGGGAACTACAGCAAGTATCGCTGCCAGCTCTTGGAAGGTATTGTATATACCCCTTTGAGCACTTGGGATGTGGGCCAGCCTGGTCTCCAGTATCCCCACCAGTCCATGCCAGATGTACCTACATAGGGCCACCTGCTGCACATCAGGCCTCAGGGTTCTTTGCAGCCTCCACTTATCTGCTATTGCAAGGATGGTGCAGGATGCATGCATTGGGTCCCCAGCCTCTGTTATTTGCAAGGGCAGACGAGGTTTGCAGGCAGCTTGAATTCAGATGTACATCAGGCTTTAGGACTACACAGGACTTTGGTGCACTTCTACTTTGGCAAGCTCAAATAAATGTAAACAAAACTACACTGCTTTACTCCTGTTCTCCTTCCTGTGGCAGAAGACAGGAGACGTATTGATTGGCAAAACACACGGTGTCAGTTTCCTGGCTAAAGAGATTGCCCTTCCGTTGGAAGACCTCAATGGGCTTGTTTCACAGCTCTGTCCTAAGAGTGCACCATTAATATGGGATCCTGCTTTTGTCCCATTGAAATGAGAATTTTTGCCCAGCCCTAAGCCAGAATAGTAGGTAGGCTTGAGGAAATGTCTCTTTGGGGCAAAGGGTGCATTAGAAAGGGCAGAAAGTCCTAGGCAGTCAAAAGAGATTGAAATAACTGCTCTCTTGACTTTCTTTCAGCTTCAAGAATCAAGAACAGTGGTTCAACTGCCTCAGCCTCCATCATTCTTCCTAGTGTAGTTGGAGTTTTCTTGTGCTTGGCCAGGCAATGGCTGATTCTCTGGCTACATCCAGATATATACACTTGAATAATGGACAAGAAAAAGCAGCTGGGTGAACTGCTTGGCTTTCTGAGCAGCTCCATGTAAGTTGGTGCTGCCATTCCATTGGAAATCCCATGTCAAGAAACACAGAACTTTAGGCACCTGAGAAACTCAAGCATTAGAAATGAAGGCACTTACGGAATGTGGGTGTCTTTGTTTTTTGGGCAGAGAAAGGGGTCGCGTTATGCTCAGTATTTCAGCCATCAGATTTAGACACGTGCAGTGGCAGAGACCATCATCTAATTATCTAAAATGTAGTAGCATGTTATGTCAAAGTGAACAGCTACTGCTACAGAAATCCTGAAACATGTTTGCCTGCACAGTTTGCAGAGCTATTTTATGATCAGCTTGTTCTCTATGTATATTTCACACTGCATTTTTGTTTCTTTTGCTTTACCATTCATTTCAAATAATCGATCGACAGAACTTTATTACGATTCCTAAATGCTCAGAGACACTAAGTACAGATTTCAAAAAGGGCTGAGAAGATGAGAAACAGCTGTCACAGGTACGTCTTGGAGGTGTGTGTTCAAGCTTGCTCGAACTCCTTCCTATGTGAGAATTAAAGGAATCAAGGTGGACTTCTAACACGCTGGTACATTTATGTCTCTTGCAACTTTTCTGTTATTGCTGGGATGCAGTCTTCAATCATTTTAACAAAGATTTGGAATGCTTCACACGGTGGCCTCAGCACCCTGAAAGCCTCCTCTAAGATGTCAGCTGCTACTTTCAGCCTTTTCTTTATGGATCTGTGTCCTCGGAGGAGGGTCTGTATGAAAGCAAAAAGTGAAGAGTTGGAGGATATGGAACGAAGCCTGAGCTCTTGTGATGTTTCACCTGAGGAGGAGCTGTCTTCTGTGGTACTCAATGTCCCATTCTGTTGTAGCATCTTGATGATATCAGCATAGTCCATGAGAAGTTCTGATACGTGGAGGGATAAAGCAGGAGAGCTCAGTAACTGCTCCATAGCAGATTCAACTGTGCCAGGGAAATTATCAAGTTTTAACAACACTGCAACTACTGCGCCCAAGATACTTCCTATAATCCCCTTATAATTCTCATAAATATCTTTTACTGCAGCCATTTTTTCTTGTAGAGAGATGATGGGACCGGTAACTTTAGCATACAATCTTTGCCTCATGCTTTCCTGTACATCTTTGTCTTTTGTCTCCATCGTGGCTTGCATCTCTTTTAAAGCACTGACCAGGAGCTGCAGGTTCTCTTTAATGCTGAAGTTCTCTTTTACTGTCATGATGGGGAAGCTGGTGCCAAGATGGCAATTGAGGATCCGGAATATTGTGTTGGTTGCAGAGACATAAATGTACACTAATTCATACAGATTCTGGCAGGCCTGCAGCAGCCTTTCTTTGTCACTCCTAAAACCGAGGCGGGCTAGCATTTCTGAAGGAGTTGTCTGGCTCTGAAAAGCAAACAGAGGAAATCCAGATGACATAGAGGGAGAAATACAAATATTTTCAGCTAGAATGTCACATTTCTGAAACAAATGTTACAAATTATCAAACCACCTTACTCTCCCCACAAGACTTCAGCATTAGAAGAAAACACGGAAAAAGCTCTTCGTCAGCCTTTGCAGGGTCTTACCAAGTGGGCCAGCAAAATCTGGTGTCAACAGCTGCAGGTATGGGTATTCTTTTGGATGCAGGAATTAGGAATCTGACCTTCAGCATGTCATCTGAAAAGCAATAGTAGAGGTGTAAATGGATTATTTTCACCTTTGATATTTATTGGTAAAGCTGTCTACGTCACCTCAAACAATCTATATTACGTCATCCTTAGAACTATAATCCTTCGGTTTGTATATACCAGTGGGTATACACGAAAGTAAGCATATTATAGGCGTCTTCACATGTCCAACATGTCATTTTTTTTTTTTGTCATTTTTTTGCTTGCAGCAAGTTATACCATCCCCTTTCAGCTATGACTGTAGGCACCTCTGCTGTAAGCAGACAGATTCATGCTGTTCCTATTCTCTTCAGGAACAAAAGGCCTTTGGAGGACCTAACAATTGTGAACTAGAATGAAATAAATCATAACGTGCTAAAATTAAAAGGAAGGGGAAATGAGGAAGGAAATGAGGAAGAAAATGAGGAGAATCTGGATCACATAATAAAATGAATGGCAAGCAGGCAGGCAGCAGGACCCGGCTGAAGCCGGGGCTCTGGATCCCTGACTCATCACATGCTGCTGGAAACCACCAGAGGAACACAGTGGAAACAGGATGAGATCACTGTCCTGTACACATTCAGCTGTTTGAAAGAGTGCTTGGGCACAATCAGGTAGGCAGTCTGAATGTTTAACTCGAAAAGCCTCTGGGAAAAACATGCCTGGAGTCGGAGAAATAGAGAGAGATATGGAAATATATGTGGTCTGCCTAACTCTAGAAAGTGAATGTTAAGAAAGTGTCAATGTGAAGAATAAGAGATAATTTATGTTTAAGGGACATAAAATCAAAAGAAATTAGAGGAAGCAGAAAGAATCATGTATAAAGAATAGAAGCTATTGGTATCCTCCATAGCTTTCTAGTAGGTAAAATATTCATTGAAACTCTGTTTCTCTTAGAACATTTTGTCTTCTCGGTTTGTATAAATGGGGATTAATGAATTACCTTTCAGCTTAGCATCAGTGAAGTGGAAAGGATTCATATCACACTGAGCCAGAGAGCATGCCAACAACATCCCAGAAGCATGAGGAATCACACCTTGAGCATAAGGAATCATACCTTGAGCTGGCAGGGCTTTTGTTTCCTGAAAATCAAAACCTTTTACTGTATGTAACCTTTGCTTTCTCTAACCTTAAGAAAGATAAAGGATTTATTCTCTTGACAGAGCTACAAGGTAAGTGTATGAAAAAGCAATGTACTGTGCAAAATAGTGTGGAAAAGAATTGTGAAGAGAACTGGCTTGTAGTTCAATACTAACACTAAAAGCTGGCTAGAGGAGTGTTGAAATCATTATGCTTTTCCACAGTGATCTTGGGGAAGGTGTGTTTAGTGAAACACAGCTGGATTTGCAGTTAGCAGATAATGCAGAAACTACAAAAGGCAAAAATGGCACAAATGTATCTTTCAAGAAGAAAAATCTAGCTAGCCTCCTACACATCATTATTTGTAGCTATAACTGTGGGATGTGGGCACCGAGAGCAAGAAGATATTTATCTTGGTAAAAACACAAAGTAATGCATAACAGTGGCTCAGATTTGCAATAAAAGAGTTGAGAAAGCAAAAGCACCACCAAAGAAACCGGTAATCCTACTCATCCATTGTTTGGCTCCGTTGCAATGTAACATGCATGCACTGAAGTCAAAATCATTTTTCCTTTGCGGCTGGTGATGGGTTAAAAGAAAGTGGTACAGAGAGAGAGCATGGCTGCATGAGTGGAGCAGACCCTGCAGGCTGCTGCCTGCTGCTCCGAGGCAGTCTGTTATCCCAGGCATCCTGCAGGAGTTCACATGGCACACTGAATGTCAGGGGGCTGCCTGTAGCTACTTGATGTTTGGCAGTGAAAAATCAGCAGGGACTTTGTGGCATTAGGAAGGGATGTGATTAGGAATGCTGGAGAAAGAAACAGTGAAGGAAGAGGGGCTACGTATCAGGGAAGAAAACACAGTGGGAGTTGTGTGTAAGTGACATGGGTAAAGATGCGTTTGTTATAGATAATTTTGCTATTCTCTATGAATTCCCAAATGTGATTTAGTATGCATGCAAAGATCCTATATTTCTCTTGAATGGGATAAGAAATAAATGACAGTGGCTTAAAACATCCTCACGCTGATACAGACTGCACAGTCATAATAGTCATTTAAAAACTGGATGCCACTAATTGAAAAAAAGTAGGCCAACAGAAAAGTATGT
This sequence comes from Numida meleagris, assembly GCF_002078875.1. Classification (NCBI taxonomy): domain Eukaryota; kingdom Metazoa; phylum Chordata; class Aves; order Galliformes; family Numididae; genus Numida; species Numida meleagris. Next base: position 48,725,671 of record NC_034409.1, read on the forward strand.
CTAGAACAGACCTTTCATTTCCGCAGCTTATTTTAGATTTTGCTGACTAGATGAGCTTCTCTTGTTTTTTTTAGTGAACTAGTTCAGCTTCTACCGTCTGCAGTTTCCTAAGTGAGGGAAGACTCACATTCATTTTACTGATCTACTAATTACATATTTGTTAGCTGGTTTTGTTGCTCTGAGCATGTCCAATGTCTCATAAGGTCCTTTTTGAATAATTTGGCTAAAGTTACATAACAGTGTTTAAGATTTATAAATGTACAAGCTGTGTCTTGGGATTTGATTTGCCAAGTAGAAAAAGAACTAGTGAGGCAGAGACAAAGCAGTCTACATTTCACTGCTTATTAAGGACTGGGATTATGGGTGTTAAACAGAGTGAGAACCTTTTTTTCTCTCTTGAAGTAGTTCATTCCTGAAGAATGGCACTGAGTGACCTCCTTTACCCAGAAAACCCCAAGAGACGGCAAGAACTGATCCATCTGCACCGGGAATTGCTTGACTGCATGTCCATGAATTTCCATGCAACAAATGAGCTGGCTGGAGTTCTGAATGCACACCTGGGGTGTACTATCACCCACATCAGGATGAGAGAGAACAGCACTGTCAAAGAGAACTGTGATATTATCATTCAAGCGATGCGTGAGATTCAGTGTCAGCTACAGAAGATTGATAGTGACTTGAAAGAGAAACTGGAGCCTGTGCTGTATCAGAAGCTGTATGACATCAAAGAGCCTGAACTGGAGAAAATTGCAATAGCCCATAAAGTTTTTTCCATTGTTCTTGGAGAAGTGACTTCAACAGCTGGGATGGTAGCTATCAAACTGCTTAGCTCCAACCTTATCACTCTCACTGTCTGCAAACTCCTCAGCCTCCTTGCACAAATCGGGGCATCAGTTCTTGGGGGAATCAGCATCACTATCCTTGGGCTCGGCATCGAAATGATCCTCCATGCCATTCTGGGAGCTGTGGAGAGGAGTCAGCTGCTGGCAGCTGTGCTGAGCTATGAGGAACACCTGGCTGAGTTTAAAGAAGCCTCAGAAAAATACCAGCGTGCCATACGTGAAGTGACTTCTTTGGTCAAAGACCAAGTTGAGTGAATGGAAAGACAACACCTTAAATATGTGGCACCTTTCCTTCAGCTGTTTTCCGGAATGTGTTGTAGATGAAATGCTATTAGTACTGGTGACAATAATATGCATTGCTGGAGTGGAAGTGGTGAGAAGGTACAATTTTTCTCTTCCAGAGTTTCTCTATCAAAATGACATTATAACGGGAGAAAATTATTTCAGCAAAATAACCCATATCATCACCTGGAGAATTCACCAGGGCAACTGTCGTCATTAAACTCTTAGTGTGGATTTGTGCTAAATCTGACAGGCTGAATTCCCCATTCATAGAAGCACTTACAAGGACTAGCTGAAGGACGTGTAATTCCTATTTCCTGTGCCACTCCTGCCTGAGGAGCCAGACAGATATCTTTATATAAATTCTAATCCCAGAAGATTAACAGATAAGAAAATCATGGGCATACCAGGCCCCACAGTTGGGAGAACCCAGCTGTAGTGCTCCTGGTGCATCTAGCTGTGAGCAACATCTTATTATCAGTATTGCCCTGCTCCTGCCCACCCCTGGGTAGATATTTCTGTGCACACTTGCTGCTTTGTTGATCAAATGGCATTATATGCTTACACAAGGATTTGTAAGATTACAGCCCTATTAATGTACTAAATTTACTTTCAAGTGCTTTACGAGTCACCAGTATGGGACTGCCAAGAATACTCTGATTCTACATTTCACAACACGCCACCAAATGGCCTTACTTTGCAGACTTTCCAAACAAAGCTAGAAGCAAGGGCGTGATTTTCTGTCAAGCTCTGATTTGCTGTGGTTTGCTTTTTTTTCTTTGAAAAAAAAAATATATATATATATGTAATTTAGGAATTAATAAAAACATATCTAAAGACTTTCAGAGCTCTCTTTCCTGCACTTGGTTTATATTGTTATTGTCATAAGATATCAATCTCAAACAAAATCAAGAAAAAAATATTAAAATCCTTAATTGCGGATGCAATTAATAAACTCTTCATTTGTGCTTGTTAATATTCAGCATCACATGTTTAATGGTTAGATAGTGCCTGTGAAAATGAAGAGATGAGTGAGATTAGATTGAGGAAACTCTCCACTGTCTTCTTAACCTTTTCATTCTGCTTTGGTGTTGTTTATATATATATATATATATAATTTTTTTTCTTCCTTTCCTACTGTTTCCACTTAATTTTTTTTTTTTTACTTTTTTTTTTTTCTCTTTTGTTTTCGCCTACGTGGAAGCCACTAGATGGCAATGCAGCTGCTGGCCCTCAAGCAGCTCTGAGCCATCAGAGACAAAGCTCCGGTGCCAGAGAGGCTATTGCTGAATTGATAAACTGGGACCAGCACAAGCCACAGGCTGGGCAGTGTGAGCCAGGAGAGGCGATTCAGAGGAGGCAAAAAACACTGCCTTACCAAGACATAAGCTTTTGTGGTGATGTGGTGACCCAAAGCACCTTGTTTCTCTAATGTGTGACACAGCCTCACTCCTGACCCAAACAGCACTCAGTTTAGTAGCAGATATTTAGAGGCAAGAGGCTGTACAAACTGTCCAACTGCAGAAGCAGTGCCGTTTTGAGTGTTGAACAGGAGTTTCTTGTTCCTGCTGCTTTCTGTGTGCAAATCTACATTCCAATTTAGGGAGAAAATGCATGTTCTCACTACGTATCTTTATGAGATTGTCAGTCAGTGCTGTAGGAGAAAAGTGGAGTCAAATAGAAGCAACTCTATTGTACTTTTCAGGGAGCTTGCCCACATTTTCTTGAAAGCAAATTCTGAGCAGTGCCAGTGGAAGCAGGGCACACAATGAAGAACCTGAAAATACAGTTTCTATTCACCTTTTGATTGATTGATCCTTGATCCTGCTGGGCTTAATGGAAAGACGTCTTCCTTGCAAAAGCAGGCACATGAGATGTCCTCATGTCCATAAAATGCTGAAGATGCTGGAGCCCAGCAGGCTGCAGCCTTTCCCACTGCTTATGGGGCAGAAGGCCGTGAGCCCACAGAAGCCTGCCCAGAACTCCCGGGAGCTGACCTCACAGTGGGGCATGGCACCTCCCAGCCCCACAAGGCAGTTCTGAGGTTAAAAAAAAACACCCTCTTTTCCCCAGCTCCAGCAAAAAGAAAATCCGTGGGACTTGCTGGTATCACTGACAGTTGTGTACTGTATTTTTTTTTACTAATCAGCAGACACTCTTGAGATAAAGCAGTCATGGTTGCCGTGGTAACACTTTGCCCTGAGCCCAGTACTGCCACAAGGAGAGACCCAACCTCTGCGAGGAGCGAGCAACCTGCAAAGAATCAGCAATATCCCTCCCCAGTAATACGGCACTTGTCAAGGATGTGCACGGTGGTGGTGTTCCCATCACACCCCTCATGTATTCCCTCTCTGCTCTGTGAAAGAATTAAGAATTAAATCCGCAGAATGCACGTGTTCTAAATAAGCACAATCCCAACAAAGAAGACAGCCAAAATGAGTCACTGCTAAGTGACCAGCAGCCTCATGCAGCTGCTCAAGGTGTCAGCGTACTTCATCCCTGCTTCTTTCTATCACATGAACTTACAAAGCAAAGACAAGATCAGGATTTAAACTGCATCTACTCCTTTCTCACAGCATCTACTAAACAGTGAAAAAGTCTCACAGCAGCTCGGATTTTTCAGGGCTTTATTTCCCAAACCCCTCAGACCGCCGCTGTCCCGGCAGCCCCCGCGCGGGGCGCTAGGATCATAGAGTTGGCTCTAGCGCGCCTCTGTTTCCGGAGCGCGGCTCTGAGAGGCGTCGTGCTGCAGTCGTGCTTTACGGCGGTCGTGCTTTACCGCGGCGCGCCACTAGGTCCCGGTTCAAGATGGCGGCGCGGCGGCGGCGGGCAGTGCGGTGGTGGTAGAGGCCGCTGCGGCGGGACGGAGCTGAGCCGCCCCTCCCCGCCGGGCCGAGTGGTGAGAGGCGTGGGACGGAGCTGGGCTGGGGGAAGGGAAAGGAAGCGGGGGGAGGAAGGCGGTTGGCGCCGCCGCCTTTTTCCTTTCCCCCAACATCCCTCGAGGGAGGAGGGGAGGCCTTCGTGTGCCTCATGGGGGACTTGCTGCCTCGTTTCCCAGTGTTCAGAAGGCATACGTTGGGTTGCTTGATTTTCCCCTCCTCCTTCAGCTGTGTTTTGTGCGGAACCTCCTTGCTTTTTACCCTGAAAGGATTTGGGATCAAGATTTGAGAACGTTATTCTCTCTGAGAAAGGCAATACCTCTGATTGTAGTTCAGCCATTACTGCAGCTGTCTGTAAGTTAAAGAAGTGCCTAAAGGCAGGAAAGAACTCTTTGTTAGAATAATCTTCTCTGGTCATTGTGACACAGCTTGAAATGGTACTGATGGAGGTGGCATAAGGGTGGTGGCCTGTGAGGAGAAAAAGAATGTGTGCAGAGCGCTTTTTGATGAATGTGATGCTTGATGGTTATTTATAGGAAACATTTGAAATAGAGATGTCTTATGGGATTAAGTGAAAAGCTAGAAGGGCTCTGACGTGCTTATGTTATGGAAGGATATAGGAAAAGTTAAAAAAAAAAGCAAACACGTTTTGTTTTTCTAAAAGCAAGAAGCTTGGATGTTTGAGTCTTGAAGGGAAGAACGAGCTGACTTGTGCATACTTCAAGCTTAAAGTAGCTGTAAGTAAGTAGTTACTTACTAGCACTTAGTTAAAATAGGATGGTTTTGATGTAAATGCCCGAACTTGTATAGGATCCCAAAATACCTGAGGTTTTCTTTTGTTTAATTGTTTATCAACCTGCTAATGCACAGAGGATGAATAAACATACGCGTGCTACTTATGTGTAAGACCTGAAACTATGGTTATCTTTTCCAGATCTTTTTCAGTTGTTTTATTTTGAAGTAGAAAAAAAAAGTCAAAATGGGGCGGAGATCTACATCATCCACCAAGAGTGGGAAATTCATGAATCCCACAGATCAAGCTCGTAAGTACCCATAAAAGCTCAGCAAAAGGAAATGGGGAGTCCCAAGGAAGCAGATAAAAAGCTCTCTCTGAGGGATAAGATCATCACTTGTGACTGAGAACTGAGTTTCCCAAACTCAAAAAGTACTGTCTCCATTTTGGCTGGTGTAAGAGCTTGCCAAGAAGGCTACTGGCTTGCATTCCATTGCTGCTCTGCACTATTTCAACCTTAATTTTTACTGTAATTATCAGTGTTCTGAAGTTTCTATACGTAATTGTTGGCTATGCTGCTTCTTGAGGTGTAGTTAATCTGCCCGAGGCTAGAATTTGTGGAACATGTTACATTTTGCAAGGGCTCAGGATACACGCGGGAGTTGTCCAACCCTTGTTTTCCTTTTTGTAACGTACCACATTTTCAATCCTACATAGAAACAGAAAACCCAGACTTCCACCCTGAGCATGCTTTGTTTCAGATGTGTATTCAAAACCTACGTATTTTTATTTTTTTTTTGTTGGCACTATGTTTCAGCAGCAATCTTCTATGATTGTGTGCATTGCCGTGCCCTTTTTTTGTCTACTATTCTTTTCTACATAAAAACATTGCTGCTTCTAGAGGCGCGAAGGCTGCTATATTGCATTTTCTTTCTATGTAGTGCATATGAAATAAAAATCTATTTCGTACTGTATTTTTCTATCAGTGGGAAGATGAGCTTTCAACTTGCCTTTTATTTAATTAAAAATATAAAATGAATGAACTGTTGAGAAAAACTGTGCTTGTCCTGATGAAGGAAAGGTTGATCATGGATTTGATCCCCTCTTTCAAGTTGTTTTTTTTTCTCTTTCATTTTTTCCTCACTCTAGGAAAGGAAGCTCGGAAGAGGGAACTAAAAAAGGTAAATAAAGAGACTGGGAACATTTACTTGGCATTCCCTGTGCTATGCATTATGTTTGTGATTGTAATGGGCCATGACTCATGAAGAGACTACAGATGTTTCAGTTGCTTTTATAAGACTTAGTTAGGAATATACTGTCCAAACAATTAAGAAAATACAGACAGAAATCTGGTTTGAGTTAAAACGAAGCAAAAAAAAAACCCCTTTGTGTATTTGTTGGCATGATTAATTGTATTGCTTTTGTCAGTTGGTTTATTTTTCTGACTTTATGTGTCTTCATTGGAATGTATGAATTATAGAAGCATCTGTAAATAGCGAGATAGTAGAATTATAACTCCTAGAAGTTTTAAATATCTCTGCTGTTGATTTGTGCCATGGTTAATATTTGCAAGGCATTTTGAGATGCTTTTTTTTTTTCTGTAGACTGGGAGTATTGAAAGAGGAGTATGTGGTACAAAGATTTTCTTTTCCTCTATGTCACTTTTCTGATCTCCTTGATTTCTGATCTTCTTAGAACAAAAAACAACGAATGATGGTACGAGCAGCTGTACTGAAGATGAAAGACCCAAAGCAGATCATCCGGGACATGGAAAAACTGGATGAGATGGGTGAGTGAGAGAGTTAATAGGTGCTGAAGATAGCAGTCAAACACTGAGTAATCAGTATAATAGTGACTTATAATTAGTCTTAATGTCGAAGACTTCCTGAAAATAGAAACTGTAAGTGGTTTGGTTTGAAGTTATTTCATTAATCATGGTTGTGGAGTAGAGTAACTTATGAATTTTTGGCTTGCTTTTGCTGTCTTTGATTAGAGTTTAACCCAGTGCAGCAGCCACAGCTTAATGAAAAAGTGCTAAAGGATAAACGCAAAAAGCTCCGTGAGACTTTTGAGCGTATCTTACGGCTCTATGAGAAGGAGAATCCTGACATCTATAAAGAACTGCGCAAGCTGGAAGTGGAGTATGAGCAGAAGAGAGCACAACTCAGCCAGTATTTTGATGCTGTCAAGGTAATGCTTATAATATTGAAGCTTGTAACTGTAGTATGTACTCTTCATTTCCTCTTTGGGTGCAACAGTTTAAAAGAAAGAATCTTTATAAGTAAAGACCAGTATACACCTTATTTAATTCATATTAAGCACACCTACTAGGTTGCATAGTATCTCCAATTAGAGCATTTCAGTGAAGACAGCATGGAGGATGATGTCTGTATTTCTCTCGCTCTCTCTTGTATTGATTTAACAATAGATTAGAGAGAAAAGGGAAATTTACATTGCAGATCAATACCAGAATCTATTTTCTGTATTAAGGAGAGAGAGAGAGAGAGAACATATGAGTGTGCAGTTGGTATTTCTGTTAAATCTGGTGCTGGAAGTAGTGAGTTATTTGGCATTCATTTAAGGAACTTTCTGTGATATTCTTTCCAACTGCACAGGAGAACATAATGTTGCACAAGTGCAAGAATTTAAAATTTTCTTTTTCTGGAACATGCAGAGCCTGTGATTTAAGCTTTTTGGATACTGGGGAGGTGTAGGCATACTTGCCTGCAGCTTTTTTGTTTCAGGGATGGAAGGTCTAAAGGGGGATGAAGGTGTGGCTGGGTTAGACCAAAACACTAAAGCTTTTCACGTATACACTGCATGTGTGGTTTGTTTTGTATTGAAAGCATTTGCTGCAGCATTGACTGCTGCAAGGCAGCATGCCCTCATAACAGACCTTTGGCAAGTGATGGCAGGTCCCATGTGTTGAATGCTCTTAAAGGTAATAAGACCATGCAGTAGCTTCTGTGGCAGAAACTCACTTTTTTTTTTCTTTCCTCCCTCAGAATGCTCAGCATGTTGAAGTGGAAAGTATCCCTTTACCTGATATGCCACATGCTCCGTCCAACATCCTTATACAAGACATTCCCCTTCCTGGGGCCCAGCCGCCTTCTATCCTCAAGAAGACATCAGCCTATGGGTAAGAGGGAAAAGACACTTGGAGGGGAATGGAAAACAGGAACACTTTTATTACTGGGAAAGAGCTGAGGTTGGAAGCAGAGGCAATATTGAGTAGCAAAAATTGGAAATTCTGTGAGAACGAGTTGTTTTTTTTTTCTTTAAGTGAAAGACCTCAATCTTTCCTTCCTATTACAGTTTTTGTTTAAACTGGTTTGGCAGTGTTTTATACCTTCTAGTACTTGTCTTTCTGTTTATTGGACAAACTTAAAGCCTTGCCTCTTTGTTTGAACATAAATGCCCTTTAAACTGTCACGTAGCTATTTTTTTTCTTTTGTCTTGCTAGTATATTCAGTTTAAGCTCCTAGTTTGTGTATCTGGCTCTCAGGCTAGTACTAGTTCTTCCTATGCATTTTTTTTTCTGAATAGTCTGATTTCACCAACTTGTTGCATAAGCAATTTGTTTTTGTTTGTGATTTTTTTGGTTTTCATTTTCTGTCTTATTTCCAGACCACCAGTTCGATCTATTTCTATGCTTCCTCCTCCTGGGCTTGGTGTTCCACGTTTACCTCCTGGCAGGAAGCCCCCAGGACCTCCTCCAGGACCACCCCCACCCCAAGTCCTACAGATGTACGGCCGAAAAGTGGGTTTTGCCTTGGAGATGGCTCCTCGAAGGCGAGATGAAGACATTTCTTACGGTTCTGAACCAGGCAAGGACTTTTCTATCTCTTCCTGGGTTCTTTCTTGACCACTTTATTTTGCTGTGGGTGGTACTGTTGTGAATACAGTGTGCTCTAGATAACGTGTTGTCTGGGTAATATGAGTGTTTATACTACTTGAAGAACTCTGAATGATTTGCAGTCCTGAGGTAATTTTTATATATTTCATAACACCTGCAGTTTTGTTGTAGAGTGTATTTCTAAATGCTGTATCTTGTAATTAAAACTTGCAGATGCTTTTTTGTTATGCTGCATAGATTGTTTTCCCATGTAGTCTTAAGAAGGCTGAAATGTGCTTTTTTTTTTATTTAAGAGCTAGTATGTGTATTTGCAGAGAAACAGCCTTTCCCCCACCTTCCAATAAAACCCAAGAAAAAAAAACAAAAACCCAACACCAAATCTGGAGATGCATTTTTATAGTTACTGCATTTTCCATAGAAACTTCTGTGAATGGTTAGATCAGCCTTACTGCATACCAGAAAGGTCTAAAACATTTCTAGAGAGGGAAGCTGTATTTTTCAGTTGCCTTCACTTATTTACTGTACCAGTTAATCAGCTGTTAATAGGAAATCTTACCAATATGCTCCCCAGAATACTCCTTTAGAATGTGCTAAATAGTGAAGGATTGACAATATGTTCACTCTGTTGCTAGGAAGATTTTTCTTACTGTGAACTGAAAATACTCTGCCTTTCACACCAGTGTGCTTGGAGTTCATGTGTTTCCTAATACTTTGCTTTTCACAGGACAGCGAGGGCATGACGACGATATGTCCAGTACAAGTGAGGATGAGGGCTATCCTGAGGATATGGATCAAGACAAGCATGATGAGAGTAGTGATGATAGTGACAGCGATAGGTCAGATGCAGACAGTGAAGGTGAGGACTTCTCACATCGTGATAACGACAAGGAGAGGGAAGGTGGAGAAGAAAAGAAATCAGGTATGATGGGAATTTACAGGTTGGGCTTTTGAGTTTTCAGAAGGGAAATACTACTTAACAGTGTTTGTCTGTTTTCCTTGCTATGGGGTAGAGGGGAAAAAAAGCTAGAGTTCTAGCTCACTTAAATTGCAGCTGAAGAATTTTATTAATGAATGGAAACTACCAAGAAGTGAAGTATTTTTCTGGAGCAAGATTTTTCACCTGAAGCATTGAAAGAGCAAAGGACCCCACAAAAAATTAAGCCTCACTGTAAAATATAGTCACTCTTCGGTGACTTGAATGGTACTTCTGCAGTGGCTACACTATTAATGCTTTTGGGTGATTTTTCTTGATTGTTTAAAGGAGTCCAATGACAGAAAATCCTAGGTTAGCAAAACTTGAGAAGATTAGGAAGAAGATGGCTCTTAACTCTTATTTTGGGGGTATCGTGTTGGAACAATGTATTTTCTGTACCAAGTGAAAGGCTTTCATGTATTTCACATGCATATTCATTTTTATGTATTTATATATTATATAAATAGGTCTTTTATTTGTGTACTTACTGATTTATTCTGTCCCCTCTGCCAATTTTTTTGTCCATGCTTTGCTTTCCCCAGGTCATAGCGTACGGTTTGCAGACATGCCTGGGAAATCACGGAAGAAGAAAAAGAACATGAAAGAACTGACTCCACTCCAGGCCATGATGTTACGCATGGCAGGTGGGTGATATGGATGCATTGATAGGAGGCATACCATTAGATTCCAGTTAAGGTTTCTCCGGTGAACTTAATTAGCGCAGTTTCTATTTTACAGAAGTAAAAGCATAGCTGCCACAGTGTAAAATATATTAAGAATGTAAGGTGTGGTTAGTTTTAATTTGGATTATTATTTTTAGCCTAGTGTGCTCAGCCTGTAATCTGCAAGGTTTAATACTTCCTAAAAATAGCCTTTTGAAGAAAGGTTCATTAACCCATGGAGTCAAGATTTTCCATTGTAAAAAGTCACTCCAGTATCTTTTTTTTTTGAGGAGGGGGGAAGCTGGGGGGAGAGGAATTTATTGAAAGTGGTGATTGTCTGTTCTGGGGACTAAATAATCTGTAATATTTTTTCATTTAAAAAGTTTTATCTCCCACAAACTCAAATTTATTAATAGAAGTTTCAGTTCCCACAGGAAAGCAGAACTGTCTAGTACTTTTTTTTTGTATTTTCTGTGTATTAATTAATATAATCAGTTTTCTTTCCTTCGAGGTGAATTTTTCCTTCATTTTTTCTGTTCTTATTTAGTGTTTTGTGTTCACGAACTTATTACTTATGGACTGACTTTATAAATATGTCTGTTTCCAGGTCAGGAAATCCCAGAAGAGGGGAGAGAAGTGGAAGAGTATTCAGAAGAAGAAGAGGAGGAGGAAGAAGACTCAGAGTCTGAAGACACATCACAACAGCAGCAACAACAACAGCAACACAGTGAGGAAGCTCTGGCAGAGACTGGGTCATCTACTGCAACCTCAGCTCAGCAGCAGCAGTCTTCACAAGCTGTTTCTTCAAGTCAGATACAGGCACCTCCTATGCCTGGGCCACCTCCACTAGGACCGCCTCCAGCCCCTCCACTGAGGCCGCCAGGGCCACCCACTGGCCTTCCTCCTGGACCTCCACCCGGTGAATATTTGATTTGTTTTGAAGAATGCAGGCTCTCAATACTACAGATGGTGTATCAGTTTCAGGGGTTTGAAACTGCAGAGTGTGTTAGACGTGAAGTACAGAAGCCCAGTGTGGTATTTGCTGAGACCTGTGAGGCTTCTTCCATGGTCAGTCTGTGGTTTTCTTAACGTCTTCCCCCAGTTTTGTTTCTGACGTCCCCTAGAAGGGGAACTTCAAACCTCAAAGCAGCTATTTTCAACAGAGTGAAATTACTTTATACTTTTGAGGCCAAAAGCACAGTCTGAAGAGACTGAAATGTTCTTTCATTTCTCGTTACTTAAGTTCAGATAACCCTAGTTTAGTAGCCGTTCTCAACTGTTGCTTCAATACATGGGGAAAAGCCTTTTTCCGAGGTGGAGAAAGTACTTGTATTTGAGTATAACCAAGAAACTTTCTTGGTTCTACTACTGTTGCCTCTTCCTGAGACTTTTTAGATCTGTTTAATCTGGCAGCTGGCTAGTATTGAGAACATCTCTGAAGTTCCTGTTGAGAATCTTTAGTATTAGCAGGTGGGATTGTTCTTTTATCCATGAACCTAAGTTTTTCTTCTCTTGTATGTATGCTTTCAGGAGCTCCTCCTTTCCTGAGACCTCCTGGTTTACCAGGACTGCGTGGGCCTTTACCTCGACTTCTGCCACCGGGTCCCCCGCCTGGGCGACCCCCAGGCCCTCCCCCTGGTCCCCCTCCCGGTCTGCCCCCAGGCCCTCCTCCACGTGGGCCCCCTCCTCGCCTGCCACCTCCTGCCCCACCAGGTAAAGTACTGCTCTGCTTCAGAGCCAAGTCTTTCTCTACTTTGTCTTCCCAGTTCTCTGTAATCTTTGCTGTGGTGACCAACACGGTATATCTCACTGGAGAATCAGATATTCCTTTAGACCTTAAATAGTTCCCCGCTTCCAGTTTGCCCTTGTTCCTGTATGTGCAGCTAAAGGTACACCCTTAGGTTCTTTTTGGCTTGCTCCTTGATGCCATTTCTTTTTCTGTATTATAACAAATAATTCCATTCTGCTGTGTGTACTTTGGTAGTAAGAGATCTGTCACTTAATAATGAAAAGTTTCAGTGTTTAAACTTCTGCTGCATTGTTTCTGAATAGGAGATAGTGTTGTGATTCTTTGTTTTTGTTTTACTGGCTAGTCATGTGCTTCTGATTTTGAAATTCCAGTGGCATAAATCATCAAGGAAGTTTTTCAGGTTTTAACTTTGAAAATTGAAAGAGAGCGATACACAGGCTCTTGTGGCTTTCCAAGTCTGCTGAGCAGTTTTCTTGTTCTAATTCATCTTCCTCCCGCCTGCTTGTTGGGAGCTATCAATTGGTGCTATACTTCTCCATTTCCCTTTCTCTAAAGCCAGCGCTTCTGCATTTTGTTGACAGTGTTTGGCTTTCTGAGCCTGTGCATTATTTTTATCCAGAGATTTTAGGAATCCCAGGTCAGCTCACCTTTTCTCTTCTTCTTTACAGGTATCCCTCCTCCTCGCCCAGGCATGCTGCGGCCACCTCTGGTTCCTCCATTAGGACCTGCCCCACCTGGGCTTTACCCACCAGCTCCCCTTCCAAACCCTGGTGTTCTGAGTGCCCCACCCAGCTTGATTCAGCGTCCCAAGGCGGATGACACCAGTGCAGCCACCATTGAGAAGAAGGCCACGGCTACTATCAGTGCCAAGCCACAGATCACTAACCCCAAGGCAGAAATCACTCGCTTTGTGCCCACTGCCTTGCGAGTGCGCAGGGAGAATAAAGGGGCTTTGGCTGCCTCCCAGAGAAAACAGGATGATGAGCCGGCTCTCCCGTTAACCAAAGCTGCCCCTAAGGCTGGATCATCTGCCCCTATCTCTGTACAGACAAAGGATGATGTGTACGAAGCCTTCATGAAGGAAATGGAAGGCCTTCTCTGACCTGTCCCAATCAGCTTTCCTGCCCTCTGAACACAGATCAGGCCACCACGGAGGAAGAGGGGAAGGTCTTTCTGCAAGCAATGACAGGGCTCGCATGACAGGGAATGGTTCCCTACCCATGGGTTAACTTGCCAGTACACTGAATTGAGACTGCTGCAGGTGAGGTGCAGCCAAGTACCTCCTTTCAAAGCTAGCATGTCCACTTGGAGCAGGGGAGTTACAGTCAGTAAGGCAATGCTGCTTCCCTCCGGTCCACCCCCTTCCTTGGAGGAGGTGATGGTGCTCTCTGGAGGGTTCATAGGAGTTGGGGGTGACTTCGCTTTGCCTGAATCCTTTCACATCCTGAATGCTCTGGTGAGGGTAGTGGAGCCGATTTTTTTTTTTTTTTTTTAAAGGAGCCAGAAAAGCATTAGCGGCATTTCATACCCACATGGTTGTCCAGTTCTTATTTTCTGTACTGTTCCTTTCTGTAAATATTTTATAATCCTGTTTTTTTTTTAGTTGCAGTGAGATCAATCATCTTTCTTCTGGGGTAGTCAGGGCAGTCATTTGTTGAGTATACTGTACACTGGAATTTTGCACCCTGTCCCCTTAACCGTCATCTTGATGGCTTTTCATCGGCAGGGGAACCTTCATTTTGTCTTGGGAAAGACAATAAATATTCAGTGTATCAAAATATTGGCTTCCTTGTGATATATCCTAAATCTAGGATGTAGGTGGAAAAGGAGGTGGTTCTCATTTTCTAGCATAAAACAATGTATTTTATTTGAAATATTGCTTTAGTCTCATAAATTGTACTGAGTCAATATTCCAGTAATCCTTGCAAGAAACAAATATCTGCAGTCTGTGTTAAATGGGAATAAAACTTCTTGGGTTCTTGTAGACAAAACCATCTTAAGACCGGTGGGATCAGCCGTGTAGGCAGCAAGATTTTCCCAAGTGAATTGCTTCTTCAGAGAGAGAACTGCGTTTTCAAGTATTTAAGTTCTGTCTGAAACATTGAATTTGAGCCCAAGATGAGGAGGTAGCTATTTATGAAGGTGCCTTTATCCTGTTCTTTAAAAAGGCAACTAAATAGGAAATGTTATGAGAGCATAGAAGAGAGGGGGAGAACTTTGTCCCTGTTGAAAGGCTTACACTGAGTGGCTTCAGTGGCTTAAGAGTGAGTCCTCTAACAATAAATCAGTTTGTAAGTGAATATATCCAGACTGGTGGCTGTCTTAACGTAAATGCTCCTTTCTGAAATCTATTCTTAGGCTGCCAGACTGGTGGATATCTCAGACAATACCTTCACTTGGCTATAAGCCTCAGACTAACTGAGCATTAATGACTCAGACTTACTCTTTGATTCTGTTTTCCTTAAGTCTGGAGACAAGCAGAAGAGCTGAGTTTGACTATGCAAATCCTCCAGGGAACACAAGATTCTTTTTCCACAAAGAGTCCAAGGCCAGGCAGGGCGCTGCTGTCAGCTGTGTGATGCTCTCCCATGGGACTTCACCATTCTGCTGTGGTTTTGGATCAACTGCAAAGACGCTGTAGGCAGAGACTGTACGGAAAAACCAGGTGCACGTAGGGTTGATACTTTAGCAGAAGGATCCGATTTCTGGTTCTTCTTAAGCTAAATCAATATGGAGGATTTCTCTTCCTTGCCTTTAGTGCAGATCTAAGTGAAAAGAGCACAAAGAGGTGACTTCTTCCCATTGCTCTTACCGGAGCGGTGGAATCTGGGACTGCTCGCGCTTCAGTCCATTCATTCAGGACCCCGCCTGGCTTCTCGCCATCGTGCAAGGGATGGGTGATGGCACGGAGGTCGAATCCGGCACCGAGCAAAGTTGCCAACTTTTTCTCTCCCGATGTCAAATCGCTCAGAATCGGCGGCGAAACGAACTCCTGGGAGCCGCCCCGCCCACCGCCGCGGAGCGCCGCTGGCAGGAGGGGAGCGCGGAGCGGGGCAGCCGCCCGCCGCCCATTGGATGGATTTGGATCCGCGGCGCCATTGGTCGGAGCGGGCGAGAGAGAGCGCCAGCCAATCGGAAAGCGAGCCGGGCCTTGCGGGGAGGCTATAAAAGGGGCAGGGAGGGGGGAGGCGTAGCGACACGTGAATCACGTCAGCAGGGTGGTGGTTTTTCTGTGCTGCTGGGAACGATGTCGGGCCGCGGGAAGCAGGGCGGGAAGGCGCGCGCCAAGGCCAAGTCGCGCTCGTCGCGGGCCGGGCTGCAGTTCCCCGTGGGCCGCGTGCACCGGCTGCTGCGCAAGGGCAACTACGCCGAGCGGGTGGGCGCCGGCGCCCCGGTGTACCTGGCGGCCGTGCTGGAGTACCTGACGGCCGAGATCCTGGAGCTGGCGGGCAACGCAGCCCGCGACAACAAGAAGACGCGCATCATCCCGCGCCACCTGCAGCTGGCCATCCGCAACGACGAGGAGCTCAACAAGCTGCTGGGCAAGGTCACCATCGCGCAGGGTGGGGTGCTGCCCAACATCCAGGCTGTGCTGCTGCCCAAGAAGACCGACAGCCACAAGGCCAAGGCCAAGTGAAAAAGCTGAGGAGTGATCCCATCTCCAAGGAACCCAAAGGCTCTTTTCAGAGCCACCCACTTCCTCATAAAGGAGCTGCAGATCCCCAGAATACCTGTGTTGGCTTTGCTGTTAAAAATGAGGTGTTAATGTGAGGTCAGGCAAGTTAGAGTGAGCCCCAGATGCAACAAAGTAGCCTGCTAGTCATTGAATATGCGCTAAAAGAACAAGACGTTTGATTCTTTGTTAAAGAATGTTTCAGTCTGGTGGAGGTAAGAAAGGCAAAAAGTTGAATATTGCAGCAGAAACTATCAGCAAAGTTCTCCCAGCCTGTGTCAAGCTGAGAGCTCACTGATTCCCCTTGGGAGCAGGCCTGCCGCAGCACTGCCTGCAGCCTCAGTCATTCCGCCTTTGGGCACTCCAAGTTAATTTTTAATGCAGTTTTCTCATGGCTTTGTCCGAGCTGTGCCCATTGGCTGCCTTACACCTGCATGAGAGCACTCTAACGCCCCAGACAGGCTCTGTGAGCTAAGGGGGAGCGCTGCCAGCTTTGGCTGCTTCATATCCCCACTGATGAACACTGTAATAGAGGTGCTGAGACAGAAACAGAAATCACCACTCATAGCTCAGTGAGCATATTTTAATAATCATCCATTAGGAAACAAGAAATTACAGGAAGCAAAATGATGTTGCGTTTTTGTGCCACAAATGGTTACAAGAGGGAAAGAGCAGCTTTGAGGCGGCTGCGGGAAAAACAAGGGCCGTAGACAACAATGGAAACAGCACAGAGAGTTAGAACGAGCATTTCCTGATGTGGGAAAGAAAAAAATAGTACAGAGAATTGGAATGAGCACGTATTGATAGGAGAAATTAAACGCATTTATTCCGTGGGCTCGATGATGTGTGCTCGAGGCTCTCCCCCTCCTGCTGGCAGAGTAACAGGGCCCGCAGAGCTGCAGGTGCTCCTGATGCTGCTTCCAGAGAGGGAGTCGGGTCCTGCACAGTGACCGCGGGGTATGTGGGGTGTGCTCTGAAGGGAGAGCCCCGATAACGATGTGGGGAGCGTCACAGCGCAGGGGGATGGGAAGCCACCCGCAGCAGCGCCCGCCTCAGTCAGGCTGACTCAGATGTCCACCAAAGCGGATGAAAATGAAAACACAGCTGAGGGACGGAGTCCCAGGTACTGATCGCAATGATGAGCGAAATCTGCCCCCGTGTCAGCCCCTTTGCTGAGGGGCTCAGTGCTTCAGTGGCACGGCAGCAGGGATGGATCACCGTATGCGGGTACCCCAGTGCAGCGCTCTGAGGCCTTCTCCTCCCGGGGTAGGAGAAGTCCTTCGGGGGATGTCAGGTTGCCCCTCACCTCACTGCATCAGGCACTTCTTGAAGTTATTTTAATTATTTTTAATGGGTCAAAGGCTTGGGGACAAAGGAGCTAATTTCTAATCCATATTCAGTGCTCTCTATGAGCCTGTGTTACTTCCTCCTCTCTGAAACCAAATTGCGACGAAAATAATGACCCCAGCGCCTGGGTTTTGGCTCAGATTAAGAGAAGACCCTTTAAAGAACAATAATTCGTTGCTCCGGGGGTGCAGCTTCCCACGGTGTGGATTTTATTTAGAAGGAAAAACAAAAGTTTCTGTCTCTCGAGGTCTGCCCAGGTCCAGGACTCGGGGTTTATCGGCTCTTTTTTAACTCACCCGTCGCCTCTCCGGGGAGAAACTCCGCCCGGGGCAGCGGCAGCCTTTCCCCTCCGCGCCGCCGTGACTTGGGGCGATTCGGTGGCGGAAATTGTGGAAAAAACGCGCTTTTTCGCCTCTTAAGAAACACAAAACGAGCAGGGAGAAGGGAGCTCTGCGCCGTGCGGCGGGGCGGGCTCTGCAGCGCACCAATCACCGCGCGGCTCCGCTCTATAAATACGAGGCCGCCGACTTGCTCCAGGCCCAGTGGTTCCCCCTGTTCTGCGGACGACGGCCGCGACCATGTCGGAGACCGCGCCCGTTGCCGCGCCCGCAGTGTCTGCGCCCGGCGCCAAGGCCGCCGCCAAGAAGCCGAAGAAGGCGGCGGGCGGCGCCAAAGCCCGCAAGCCCGCGGGCCCCAGCGTCACCGAGCTGATCACCAAGGCCGTGTCTGCCTCCAAGGAGCGCAAGGGGCTCTCCCTCGCCGCGCTCAAGAAGGCGCTGGCCGCCGGCGGCTACGACGTAGAGAAGAACAACAGCCGCATCAAGCTGGGGCTCAAGAGTCTCGTCAACAAGGGCACCCTGGTGCAGACCAAGGGCACCGGCGCCTCCGGCTCTTTCAAGCTGAATAAAAAGCCAGGTGAGACCAAAGAGAAGACAACAAAGAAAAAGCCCGCGGCCAAGCCCAAGAAACCGGCGGCCAAGAAGCCCGCCAGTGCTGCCAAGAAGCCCAAGAAGGCGGCAGCAGTGAAGAAGAGCCCCAAGAAAGCCAAGAAGCCGGCGGCAGCTGCCACTAAGAAGGCAGCCAAGAGCCCCAAGAAGGCTGCCAAGGCTGGCCGCCCCAAGAAGCCCGCTAAGAGCCCAGCCAAAGCGAAGGCGGTGAAGCCCAAAGCTGCCAAGCCCAAGGCGACCAAACCCAAGGCAGCCAAGGCAAAGAAGACGGCAGCCAAAAAGAAGTAAGACGACAGAAGAAATTGGAGTCTGCTCATTTAAATAAACCCAAAGGCTCTTTTAAGAGCCACCCACTTAACTCTCAGAAAGAGCTGGAATGCTGCGGGAACTGCGGCAGCACAACGAATCAATTTCGCTAGAATGGTTGGGGACGTTCAGATTTAGGCGCGCTAGCTGCAGCCCGCACGGGAGATAAGAGCCCTTTCTGTTAAAGGAACTCCTACGTGCAGTTCGGGAGCAAGGCGCCGGCAGAGGCGCTTCCCTGCCCGCCCCCCTCCTCCTGCCGCCCGCCCCCCGAAGAAGGACACAGCCCGGGCAGCGGGGCGGTGCTAGACCCGCTCTCCCACTCGGGGAGGGGTTTAAATAACCCGCGCTAGGCTGTGATTGGTCCGCTTCAGCACCGCCCCCTCCCAGCACCGCCCCCGTCCTGTCCCGTGCGCCGACGGAACCGCTCGCACGTCCCCGCCCCATCCCGCCCCCGGGCCCCGGCGCTCAGTGCGGGAGCTGCGCGGCGCCACGGCTTTTTTCGCGGCGGATAAACGGTGTGCGGTACTTCCCGGTCCCGAAACGGAGTGCGCGGTAGGGGAAAAGGACGCGCTGCTACCAAACAGCGTTGGCTCAGGGACTGCTTTCCACACGTTTATTAATGAATGAAATAAGGAGAAATAAGATTACTTTTTACGCATGAACTGTTACAGTGTATGTAACGCGATTTTTTTTTTTTAACAGTAATGCGGGTTTTCTGCTTGGAATAGACTTCAAGAGTAAGTAAAAATATTCTTGGCAAAACATTTATCACAAGAATCTAGACCAAAATAAAGCACTTACCTTCCCGACGGGGTCCTGAAAGCGGAGAGTAGCACAGTGGCTGCTACTGGAGCCGCGCGCGTACCATGCTGTAGTAATAGCGCGGTTACTGAGCAACCCAATTAACTCCGTGAGCTGCTACTGCTCACTTCCAATTCAGAACTGAGACATATATATGTACACACACCTCAGGCACTCGCTTTGCAGCTTTACTCAACTAAGAACCCACCCTACACCCCTCAGGAAGAAAAGTAAGATAGCCCTTTTACTTGAATAAATGGTGGCTCTGAAAAGAGCCTTTGGGTTAAAAACGAGTAATCCAGACCACTCTACTTGGAGCTGGTGTACTTGGTGACCGCCTTGGTGCCCTCGGAGACCGCGTGCTTGGCCAGCTCGCCGGGCAGCAGCAGCCGCACGGCCGTCTGGATCTCCCGCGACGTGATGGTCGAGCGCTTGTTGTAGTGAGCCAGGCGCGACGCCTCGCCGGCGATGCGTTCGAAGATGTCGTTGACAAACGAGTTCATGATGCCCATGGCCTTGGACGAGATGCCCGTGTCGGGGTGCACCTGCTTCAGCACCTTGTACACGTAGATCGAGTAGCTCTCCTTGCGGCTCTTCTTGCGCTTCTTGTCGCCCTTCTTCTGGGTCTTAGTGACCGCCTTCTTGGAGCCCTTCTTGGGGGCGGGCGCGGACTTGGCAGGCTCAGGCATAGCGACTGCTCCTAGTCCCCTCGGCGCAGCGGAGTGGCGGTTGTACGCACTGCTCGCCTATTTATAGGAGCCGTATGCAAATTACTGGCCTTCGTTATCTGCACTCTGATTGGATAATGGCGCCCGTGACGTATCGCTCCGTACGAACAGCTCTGTCATTGGTCCATTGCAAATCCTACGCTGCTACTGGGTAACAATTCAAATCCCATCAACCAATCACGGTGAGCTCTTTCAATCTCATCTCAGCGGCAAAGCTCGCCCTAGAAAAATACAATTGTTTAAGCCAACTGAAACGATTTTACGGTGTATAGAATTCTGATGTGCTTATATATATATACACATACATACACATGCAAGTGATGACAGAGAAAGTGTTACGCACTGCAGTTGTACCCTGTGTGTCCAGAAAAGGGGAATTTAAAATTTTTTCTTTAAATTAATATGTTTTATACTGACATTATAAATTTCAGTTATAGACTGAAATACTTCAGTACATCAGAGTGCTATAATGCACTTTTAAAATAATTAATTTTTGGTTGGGTGGAACTTGGGCTACAACACTCAGTTGATTACAGTGCTGTAACAATGCCTTTTTCTTTTGCAGCCTCTAAGGCCATTCAAAGCCCAGAGTTTCTGGGTATCACATAAGACAGCTGGCATAGGCCTATAGAAGAAACCCATCTGGCATACCTAAATGGAGATTTAAAAGTATTAAGCTGCTAAAATCACAACAAAACTGTATTTTTTAGGATTTCTAAATAAAGTTGGGAAGATTCTGATGCAAACAACAAAACTGTTATCTTTTCACGCTGTGACCCATCTGAATGCTTAGCTCCCCACACTGATGTCTTTCTTTGGGCATAAAAATAATGTGTGGAAAAGCTCTGAGATCAGCTCTGCCACGCAGTGGCAGCTCTCTGAACATCTGTGAACTCCTCTGCGTTACAGATATGGCAGTGCCTTCACAGACAGGTACACACTGGGAGCGCTAAGAGTGGAATAGCAGGGGAGAGCTCTGCACAAATGTTGCTGGAAAATACTCTTGTTCTGTGGTCTCAAGTCAGAAATACAGTTCTGTCAGTGTCTATGGCCCAAACAAGCTGTGGGTAACATGAGATTTAGGAGTATTATCCTGACTTCAATTGTCCTGTATTCTGCAGCCTCTTTGACCAGGAATGCTGGAGGACTGCATGTCTGCAGGGGGG